>NW_023276807.1:24204024-24537024 GCF_003668045.3 Cricetulus griseus
ATGATTAAAATGACAGTACAATGCAGGGATGGGGTGGGAAGAAGCAAAATAATTTTTAAAAACTCAGTACCACTTCATTGCTTGCTGTTTTCAAAGGAAAATGTCCTTAAATTTAAATTTTATAAAACTTTAACTTGTGTATCTTGGTGCCAAAATGCTATCCAATATGGCACACAGCAAATTTCATATACCTTTTATAAATTCACAGACTAAACTGGGCGATAGTGGTGCATGCCTTAAATCTCAGTCTCGTGAGGCAGAGGCAGGCAGATCTCTGTGAGTTCAGTGTCAGCCTGGTCTACAGAGTGAGTTCCAGGACAATCAAGACTACACAAAGAAACCATGTTATGAAAAACAAACAAACAAACAAAAATCCACAGACCTAAATGATAAAGAAGCAAGTAACTTGGCACAGTGTGTTTCATGAGAAACTTGGTACATTTCCTAAGAGTGTTTGTTAGTCCAAATGTATTTAGCATGCCTATCCAGAGTGAAGGAAAGACCTATGAGATCAGATAGTACCAATTAGTTAGAAGTAAAGGGTCCCTAGAAGGCAACTTCAATATTATTTTGAAATTGAATGTTAAGATTAAAACAATTGTAATTCAAAACAATAGATTTTGAACCACTGGGCTATTTAAAATTTTCCCTTAGGCAAGATAACTCTTAAGGACTTATCAATGTTCTTGGGGATGTATTAATTTAGTAAGCTGTAAAACCAATGACAGTATATTTTGGATATAAACTGAAGCATAAAGATGATTGTTCTAATATTGAGCTCTTTTTAAAAAAAGTTAATTTTGATGTAATAGGCGTAACATGATGCTTTTTAGGCCCATTTGTTTTTTAATTCTTATTTATCTTCTCTTATACAATACATCCTGACAACTTCCCCTCTCTCCACCTTTCCCAGTCACCTCCCACCTCCTCTCTCCCCCAGATTCACTCACCTCCTGTCTACCTCCAGAAAAGAGTAATCTGACCTGGAATATCAAATGAACACAGCACAAGATACAATAAGACCAGATACAACCCTCACATCAAGGCTGGGCAAGCCACCCAGATGGAGGAAATGGGTTCCAAATGGACATCATAGGCATTTCAGAATGTCATTCCATGTGCTCAAATCTAGTTCTACATGATACATGGACGGAATTCTAAAAAGGACTATTATTATTATAGATTTTAAAAATTATATGCATGAATATTTTCCAGTACATATATGTGTGTATTAAATGCATGCCTAGTGTCTGTGGATATTGGAAGACGGTGTCAATGCCCTGAAACTGGAGTTACATACAGATCATTGTGACCCACCATGTAGGGGCTGGGGACTCAACCTGAGTCCTATGCAAAAAACATGTGCTTTTAACTGCTGAGCTAATATTCTATCCCCTATTCAAGACTTTTGATGTCTTTCCTTCAACATATTTTAGTGCATTTCATCATTTTATATAATTTAAAAATAAATTCTTCTAATTCTTCCAGTTGATGCAAGATATTATTTGAGATTTTTTTATGTAAATTGAACTAGTGATATAGCACAAAAAAATGGCAAAGAAATGGCTCATAGCATTAAGAAGCTTGTAGTTGCAGAACAGGAAAACCTGTCTAAAATTAGCTTTAATTTAAGAAAGGATTTTTCAAAAGGGTTGTAGGGGTGGAGAAACAGAGAGGGAATATAAAAAAGCCTTTGGATTCAGATTTGGGGGGAAAGGCAACACTTTTGAAAGAAGGCAATTTCAGGGAGAGAGTACCATGTGATCCAATGATTGTATTAGAAAAGTGCAAATTGAGTTTAGGTAGTGCACCATCGGGTGTGACTCAAATTCAAAACAGAAAAACTAATATATTAGAAAATAACAGATGAAAACAGAAATTGAAGTCATATTTGAGAAGATATGGAAGGTATGCTATATGATTCAGACAAGAATATATTTTGTGTTGTAAAAATCACATTACACTAGAAATTCTTGTCTAAAATGAATCTAGAAGTATAGGTAGTTAGTTCTGTTTTATTGCAATATATTTAGAACTTAGTAGGTAGTCAAAAATAATAGAACTAAGTCATTGCTTTTTATACTAATTCAGTGCTTTTTGGATGCTGTGATAAACCCTGACCAAAAGCATCCTAGGGAAGAAGGTGTTGATTTTAGTTTGTGGTCATACCCATTATGGAGGGAAGCCAAGGCACTCAAAGCAAGAGCTTTAAGAATATTACATTTTTGGTTGTGTGCCTGGCCTTTAACAGATGAACCATAATCTCTCCAGCTAGCCTAGGTGGTGGTACATGCCTTTAATCCCAGCACTCAGAAGGTAGAAGCAAGTGGATCTCTTTGAGTTCCAGGCCAGCCTGGTTTACTGAGAGAGTTCCAGGACAGCTAGGGCTATTACACAGAGAAATCATGACTTGCAAAACCATAAAAAAGAATATTACTTACTGGCTTGTTTCCAGGACCAGCTACCTTTTTTATATGGTCCAGGACCACCTCTGAGGGATGACACCAGCCATGGTGTACTGAACCTTACTATACCACTTAGCAATCAAAACAGTGCCCTACTGGTCAATTGATCTTAGAGTCCAGGCATGTGAAACTGATAACAAAAGTAACCAGGACATCCACTAACTTAATCTTAATTATATATCCTAGTAAAATCTTTTCATTAAATAATTCACAGTTAAATAAATATTTCTAATTACAAAATAAGTTTTTAAGGTAAACTCTACAAAACTGATGGCATTTGTCTGTTGTTTTCTTTTTAAAATGATCATTTCAAATAATTCAAACTATTTGATAAATTTGCATCTAAACATGCATCTATATTTAACATTTCTTCTAAGTATATGAAAAGAAACAGGATGGAATAAAATAAAATGTTAATAAAGAATTAACATTGAGTTTTTATTTGACATAATCATAAGCCAACCTTTGGAAAAATGTAATCACATCATATTGTAGCAACAGTGAAGGATTATACATAGTTTTCCAAGTGAGTCACCCTTTGAAAAAGCTACTATATAATATCATCCAATCAGTATGTACTGAAGCTATCTCCAGAAATATGTATGCACCTTTCATTTTTATCCATTTATTTGTAAAATATTCTTCCATGAAGAAATTAAAGAATTGGAAAACAGCACTTGCTTTACTTTTAATTTTTTAAAATTATGTCTTTATTTATTTAGATAGGGTCTCACTGTGTTGCTCTGTCTGGACTGGAAACCATAGAGATCACCTGAGATTGAAGGCATGTACCACATAAATAAAACTAGTTAGACCCCAGAGGAGGAGGAAGCAAATTGTGTATGAGATGGGGTGATGCAGGCTGTACTAAGGGTTCTAATATTTGCTTTAATATAGTTCTAAGAACAAAAATAAACAAGAAAATTACTTACAATATTACTAACCAATGTGTGTGTGTGTGTGTGTGTGTGTGTGTGTGTGTGTGTGTGTGTGAGAGAGAGAGAGAGAGAGAGAGAGAGATTTTCGTAGGGTTCCATTACTAACCAAAGAATTACTGGTTTCTAATGACTTGTGGAAGAAAAAATAGCTTCCCCCAGGGATGAGTGCCTTCCTGGGTTGTCTAATGTAAAGTGTTCAGCCCTGAAGAGATATTGACTTTTATACGTTGATTTTTCTATCCTGCTACCTTACTGAATTCACCTACCAGATTAAACAGTCTTTTGGCTTTTCTAAGTAGAGTATAATATAATCTGTCCATGGGAATAAAATAGATTTCTTCTTTTCTATCTTTTGCCATTATTTATCACTCTTCAATTAATCTTGCTAAAATTTCTAGTAGTATATTGAATAAGAGTGGTAAGGGTGGGTATTATTCTCTCATTCCTTATTGTAAACACTAAGGGTATTTTTCATTTAGTATGATATTGGCTGTAGGTTTATCATATAAAGGCTTTATTATGTTCACATATGATCTTTCTATATCTTTCTTAAAACTTCTACCATGAAGTGGTGTTGAATTTTACCAATTTCTTTCTCTGCATTTAATAAGATAGTCACATGAATTTTTGACTTTCATTGTATTCATGTGCTACAATTTCATATTTTCACCTGTTAAACTCTTTACATTTTGGGTAAAAAGCCAACTTGATAATACTATAAAATCTTTCTTTGCTTCACTTAATTCAATTTATTAGTATTTTGTCAAGATGATTTTTATAATTAATTTTGCCAGAGATACTGGTTTATAATTCTCTTTTTAAAATTATGATCAGTCCTTATAGTAACCTTTCACTGTTCATTCATTTAATATTTAAGTTATATTGTAAAATATAACCAACCTGGTGTCTGTAGCAAGAATGCAAGTCAGGTTAAGTCAAGGTCTTTTCTGGCCTGGGATTCCTTCTGATTTACTTGATCTTAAGCTAATATCAGTAAGATAAGATGTTTACAAATCAAGTAAAATAGATAGAAATTTCAATGAATAATCTCAAGTGAATTTATTGAAACTACAATGTGAGGAGAAGAGATTTTTGGCTTCCAAGAACATTGTATTAGACAAAACAACCTAAAATCAAAGCAAAACATAGACACCACATTTTCTCCTATTTCAGATAATAACCCTGTTTGTGCAACTGGAAACTCATTTTTGGGAAACAACCAGAGCTGCATGGAATCCACTAATTTAGGAGATAACTGACCTCCATGCAGATTCTGTGATGTAAACACAGAGACCATGGCCTATACATTTTAACAATTGAATGTTCTTATCTCCAATGCTTTCTATCTCTCTGTCACTCACATCATCATTTAAAGTTTATTTTGGTGGAAAAATGATCAATTAAAGTTGGTTTTGGCTATGGTTAAGGAGGACTGTATATAAGTTCAGCTTCATACTATAGTCTGCATCTTTTAAAAAATTATTTGGCTTTCACTAAGGATTTTAGTAGAGGCATTCATTTCCCAGCTCTCATGTGTCTATACATAGGAAAATGTATTACACCACTGTGTAGACAGTCATGCTTTCCAGTTTACAGTTTAACCCCAGCCCATCTCTCCTACATTTGTAAAATAAGTTTTGAATGAAAATATAGTTGTTACTGTGCTACCCATCTACTGCTTAAGAGATGATGGTATTCCACAAGAAAAAAACTAGCTAACTGGACATAACTAGAGAGAGTATTTAAAAACCACTGAAAAGCCGACATTGAATATGCCAAAGTAAAATAAATAATTACTTAAAATGTAGTAGTATTATTAGCTACTGACAGTAATAATAACAGAATAATACTTCACATATTCAGACATACAGATCTTCTCTAACCTTGTTTCTAAAGTGAATAATCTATGATGACTAAATTATAAGGAAGGGAGAAACTGGGCAAAAAGTGCAAATATTACTGAACAGAACATACAGAAACACTCAGCACTTTTGCTCCAATATAATACAGAGCTCTTGAACGAGTAAGATGGAAAAAGGAACTGTTTTCCAGATGACAGGATTTCTCTCACTGATGAGGATGTGTGACTTCTGGGCTTTGCCCATAGTTTGTAACTTTCATTAATAAACCCAGTCCACCAATTCATGAAGTACTGGGAAAGGCTCTTGGGGAAGAGATCTATTAGTATCCTACAATTAGGTCTGCAAGACTGTGTAGCATGGCCTCCTGGGTAAGGTTTGAAGAGCAATTACAGCTAATTAAGGAGACAGGGCTGTCAGCACCTGAACGATATGAGAAGAGAATTGGTGACTTGGCTTTTGATTTTGAGTCATACCTAAAGGTACAGCTGAATACAGTTGGTTTTTCAGAAGTCTGTGTATAAGGGTGTGTGGGGTAAGGGGGTGATCAACAGATATAGTTCAGCTTTGGAATAAAAGTGAAAGGCATTCTAAGTTGCTTTCAGATCATCTAAAAATAGCTACAAGCCTCTGCCAAAGCTAATATGGACAGAATTCCCATGGAAACCCTAAGGGCTACAAGGGGCAGGTATTCATTTTTTCACCAGTTATTGATCAGATGATTCCTGCCCAATTTTTCCAATGTAGAAGCTGATACACCAAACCCCCAATGCCTGGCTGATGCTGTTGGTCGGTCAGCAGTCCTTGAGTACTTCGGGTGCTCTGCTAGAAAAGCACTGTGGGAAGAGAAGCCCACGGCACCTTGTGTCACGTTGCGTGTTGGTGCTGTTCATCGACTTTAGTTTGCAGCTAGAGTTTGCTTTCTTTATTATCAGCCCTACACATTGTCTACCACACACAATCACTTTTCTCTGGAGTCCTCGTTTTGAGGGAAGTGCCTCTTTTGGATGTATTTCTAGTCCTTGGGAGCTAAGAGACTTTAAAGGGTATAAGATCCAACTGGAATTTAGCTGCATGAAATTTGCTTTTGTTCATTATAATTTTCATTGCCTTAAAGTACAGGTAAAAATTCCAAAAAATATTAAGGTCTAACATAGTTCATTTCTTGTGTGAGGATTTTCATATCTTTGGGGGTATTATAATTGTGATTTTTACAAATAGAGAAGTAAGAATTTTAGGGTATTTTTTTTAACTTTGAGAAAGGAAGACTCTAGAGTAAACTTGAACATTATTTTGCAAATAGTTTTTAGTGCAAAATTAAACTGGTTTAATAACTATTAATGATTTTTAAAAGTAAAAACGTTCCCCATTTGTATTCTTACTAATAATATGTATTTTGTAAGCTATGTTATAAATAATAATTAGCATATCAATATGCTTTTTATAACCCGAAAAGCCTTCCATATGGATCAGATCTAATCATCATAAGCATAGTAAACTTAGAATGTTGTAAAGTCATATTACTGAAATTCTAATAATAAAAGGATAATGTTTTCTTCATTTGTTACTTCACTTCCTCATGTAGATAATGTTATTTTACTCATATTTCCAAAAGATAATTTTGCAGAAGGAACAATAGCATGGGTTTTTTAAAAAAAAATTTCTAGTATTTACATCTTTAAATAAAATTGAGTTGCAAAACCCTAATATATGACAGCTCAAATAATATGCCACAGGGCTGCATATTTGATGTTCTCATTCCTAACTGTCTGTGCCAGTGGCTAGAAACAAGCTTGATATGAGAAGACCCCATGTTTCCATAGTGTATTTGCAAGTTTCCAGGGCCTGGGCCCCTAACGTTTGTTTGTTTGTTTGTTTCTCAGTGAAGACTATAGAGACAAGTTATGGGTCCCCTATTGGGCTAAGTACTACAGCTGTTTTAGTGGCATAACCAGGAAACACATTCTTTTTTGCTCTGTTGTTAATTCTGTTAAATCTAAAAATATTGATACAAGGGCTGTGGAGATAGCTCTGTGGGTAAAACAATTTCTGCGAAAATGTGAGTTCTACTCATCATTTCACAGGAAAGACAGAGTGATTGTTCATGTTTGCATTTCCTGTGCCTGTGCATAAAGGTGAGAGGCAGGGACAGGAGAAATCCCTGGGAGCTCATAAGCCAGCTATCTTTGACCAGAAACTAACAAGATAGGAGGCCAGGGCTAACATGCAAGTTTCTTCTCTGACTTCCCTATGGACTCTGTTGCATGTAGTACCCACACTGAAATATGTAAACATGTCATGCATTCATCACACACACACACACACACACACACACACACACACACACACACACACACACACACACACACACACAGAGAGAGAGAGAGAGATTCGTATTTTGTTCCATTTTTTATAAGAATGCAAGGGAGACATCAAGCAAAGGAGGGAGGAACAGTTTACAATCAGCAGGTCTTCCATGTAGACAGACCCAATTTAGAAATCCATTTTGTTCACAGACTATCCAGGCAACCCAGAAATTTTGTTTTAGGTAAGATTTATACCTGAGGAGATAGGTCTGATGGTACAGTGATCGCTGAGCATAGGGACCTTAGTTTGATTTCCAGACACCTTGTACAAAGCCAAGCCTTGGTGATGCCTGGTGGTAATCCCAGCACTATGGAGGCAGAGACAGGTGGATCCCTGACACTCACAACCTGGCCAACCCAAGTTACTTGGTGAGCTTTACACCAAAGACATACCTTGTCTTGTACAACAAGTTGCAAAGCAACTGAGAAATGGCACTACAATTATTATCTGGCCTGTATATGCCGGCTAACACACATGCACACATGTACACAATCTTTTAATTTGTTTCCTCTGTGCTTCTTTGATATTTGTATTTGAGACAAATAAAACTTATCCAAGGCTCTTGTCCAACCTGCAGTTCTTCTCACTTAGTCTTCAGACAGCCTGGATTACATATTTATGCCATCATACTCACACTCTTTGACTGAAAGCAATGCAATTCCAAATATGGTATCAAATTTTTATCATTTCATTGGTACTTCACTGTTCACAATGATAAAACATAGCTTGGCAAAGCAGCATATGGAAAAACTCAGGACCAATGGCTAGAGAGATAGCTCAACAGTTAATAGCACTTGGTGTTTTTTCAAAGGACGTAGTTTCAGTTCCCAGACACACATGCTGCCTCACATCTGTCTCTGACTCCACTTTTAGGGATTTGACATGCTCTTGTGTCATTCATGAGTACTAGGTATATGGAACACATTCATGCATTCAGGCAAAGCATACATACACATAAGATAAAAATGAAATAAATACATATTTAAAATCCAGAAAAATAAATATCAGGACCAAAACATTGTACAGTGTATCCAAACTCGTATTTCTGGGCAGTGTTTCCTTAGGTATTAGAATAAATGCAGACAATTTTCCAAATAAGGAGCAGATGATCCTATGGCATAATTAAATGAGTAAAGCTATAGGAGATTTGCTACTGTTTAACTAAAATTTACTGCTATGTCTTACAAATTATTTAACTAAATTACATTTATGCATTCTAGTTAAATTTTCTTTTCATATTTTGTGCTAAATTGGTCTATCATTGTTTTTGAATCTCTTCGAAATTTTTGTCTCATGTTTCCAAGATAGATTAAAAAATGAGCAACACTGAACCACTTAGTAACAAGAGAAAACACACAGAAGCCTACACAGTTGAATTGTTAAGTTATTATCCCAGAAGAAGATCTGTTTTCATAAACCATAATGAAAATATGCTCCAAAAATGGTAGAATTTCAGCCATGTGTACTGAGGCATACCTGTGATGAGAAGGGAGGAGACCAGGATTCCTCAATCACTCAGATTGAGGCTAACATGGGCTGTATGAGAAACCATTTTTAAAAGCAAAGAAAAGGGCAGGCTTTACTGAACTCTGAACTATGAGCATTGTAATATTTTCCTCTTCTATTACAGTCATAAAAGTTCATGTTCACATAAATAGGCATCATACGTATTTCCCTGGAAAGTGATCATGCCCTAGATCCCAAATGTGCTCTTGCAGAGGACAGAGAGCAGTATTAACAGTCCATACATAAATTATTTGTTGAGCAAGTTTGATAGCCACACAGTCAGTGTTGGCCTCAAGGGGATGAGTTATTATAAATACTATCATGTAGACATTTGAAAGAAACAGAGTGGGAGGTAAAATTGTATTCATATGCCATTGCATAGCCCTCATCCAGCAGCTGGTGGAAGTAGAAGCAGACCCCAGAGCTAAACCTTGAACTTAACTGAAATCCAGATGCAGAGAAGGTGGATTGATGAGCAAAGGGGTCCAGACCCCTGAATGTGGGTGTCAGTGAGGAGACCTTGGAAATCTATGGGGCCTCTTGTAGTGGATCAGTACTTAATGCTACCATAGGAATGGACTTTAGGAGCCCATCCCATATGGAGGGATACTCCCTGAGCCTAGACACAGGGGGTTGGCCTAGGCCCTATCCCAAAATTTGAAGACCCCCTATGGAAGGCCTCACCCTTCCTGGGATGCAGAAACGGTATGGGATGGGTAGGGCATTAGTTGGGGAGAGGAGGAGGTGAGGGAGAGGGACCTGGGATTGACATGTAAAATAATTTTCTTGCTATGAAAAAAGAAAAAAAGAACCTATTTTCCTTTTTTTCTCCCACACATATAAACATCTCATATTCTTTTCTGAACTTTGCCCATCTCCAGTTTCCCACTACATTTCTCTTTTAAATAAGTGTGCAAACTGGCAGTTGCTGGTAGCGTTTGGTGCCATGAATTGACCTGTGTCATATCCAAAAGGTTAGGATGTTAACTGTTGCTTTAGACCTGGAACAGGTGTTCTATGGGTAGGCAGATGCTCACTTCAAGTCAGTGGTTCTGTTTTAAAGAGCAATTCAGCTAATGTCTTTTCTCTGTTCCACTCTCTCATATCTCTCAGCTGTTCTCACTAAGGTGTGGCAATTACACATAAGGGAAGCCTGTAAAGAGAACATGAATGGATGGATGCTTTTGAAGTCCCATGTTTCCCAAGTTTTTCCTTACGAGGTCATGTGCGATTATGAACAAATTATGACATATGAGAGGAAAAAATTAACTCTCTTTTTCTGGCTCCACCATTTTCTTGACCTGTATCCTCTGGGAATATCACTTAATCTTTTTTAACTTTTGTTTCTGTCTCAATAAAAATACTAATGAAAACAAGTATTTCTGAGCAAATCCAGAACTCTTTTATAAAATAACTGTAAACTCTAATTGTGTGGGTAGAAATTCTTATATTTATTATTTTGATAATAACTAACTAAGAAAGAGGAAAGAAATCTAAGCAAGTCAATAGAATGTCTGTTTTTGCCTAGGTCATACTCAGAACTCCAAGAAATGGTGTCAACATGTGATTTTTAATCATGAAGAAGCACTCTACAAGTTCAGTTAGAAAATTAGTCCTGATTCAACATGTACTCACTTGGAATGGCAAAAACAAAAGTAAACATAGACTAAAAATGTAAAGGAAAAGCTCTGAGGTTTTTATTTTTATCAGAATACATATTTTTGAGCATATTGGTTATAAATTGATGTCTGGAATCATATGAGGTGAAACTATAAAAATCATTTGATGCAATACACACACAAGCACACACACACACACACACACACACACACACACACACACACACACCAACAGTTTCCAGTAGTGCCAACTGATATAAAAGTACCATGTAGAAGTCTTATTTTGAATATGGAAATGAGAAGACCTGAGCTTCTATAAAATATGTTAAAATGTAACTGGAGATTTTATTTTAGTGTGTGAAGACTGGTATATAAAATCACAAGTAATTAAATATGTTTGATCAAAATAAGTGCTATGAAGGAACAAAAGTAGCCACTTGTCTAAAAATGACCATTGGGTACTTGACACTGGGTGTTATCTAAGGTCCCTTGTATTTAAGCTTAAATTCCAGTCTGCAGAAACAAGCTTTTCTGTGAAGATTTCAATAACAATATTTCATGCATGGGGACCAGACCTCCCAGCCCCCCCCAAAAAAAAAGCTGTCACAACAAAAGCAGACCCGAACATTAGAGTGACCATGAATTTTGAAAGTTCAGCATTAGTATACTGGCTGGGAGCGAAGGATAAGTTAACACAGTCAGAAGCCCAAGCACTTACCACTGAGCATAACACATTGTCAGAAGAATATCACCATACCACATTTAAGACGTTGATTTATATCACAAGCACAGTGAGCTGCTTCCATGAAGTTTTACAAAATAAAATGTTAGTATACATGAAACATTTCTGCTCCATCAAACTGGTCTGACTGTAGGAGACAAGAATTCAAACTAGACTGGTTAGAGGATAATTGACTTGTTTAATCAAGAGAGCACAGTGACTTAATATAGGTTGGTAGTAAAAATAGATGTTCATTCCTTCATTTCTTAATACATATTTATGTAATTTATGTAATTTAAGTAATACATATAATGAATTACTATGGATCCTAACTGGCATTAGACATTCATTAAGCACCAAGAATCAAAAGTCCCTCTGTAGCTTCTATTCAGAGGTGGGCATAGGAGATCTAGGGGAACAAAGGGTGCTGGGGCTACTTTTAGATAGACTGGTGGAGGAGCAGCTCTGATTAACAATAGGAATGAGCATTGTAGTTCTTTGGGACTCTAAGGGCTTGACCATAGGTGTACCCAGAAGACCCTAGGATAAAAATTAGGTTGTGTAGGAGGCAAAGGCCAGATACAGGTTAGATTGTGATGGTGTAAAGTAGGTCATGTTGAGGAATTTTAATTACATTGTAAATTTTATGGAAATCCATTAAGAGCTTTGATTAAGAGAGTGATTGAGATCTGATGTGTGCTAAAAATTATTAAATGAAGAAAGACAGTGGGTGTGGACAATACATAGAAGGCAAGAATAAAGGAGTCACTTGGAGATTATCTGAGTATGCCAAGAAGAGAGAGTGGTGTCCTGGGCTACAGTGTGAGCAATGGAAATGAAAAGAACTGGTGATGTTTTGAAGAGGGTGTGAAGGAAGAGCATGCAGGGTTTTCTGAGTACACTGGAGATTGGTGTGATAGTATGGAGCTGAAAGAATTCCCGGCTTTTATCCTGAGAAATTCTACAAGCAAAAAGCCTTTTGCAGAATGTAAGAGGGATGTGTATGGTACATAGCAATGGAGAATTGAGTATCAAATATCACCTTTTGGAGTTGCAAATTTTGCAGCATATGCAGAGTATTTATGAGTACTGTGGAGATACAGAATAGAAGAAACTAAGGTTTTTTGTTTGAATTACTTCAGTTAGGAATCAAGGTAAAATTGGCTGAAGTCCCCTGAAAATGAAGTAAATAGATAAAAGGAGAGGAAGTGAGTGAATTCTGAATTGTTTCTGAAGGCAGAGAAAAAATAACTTGCTGATGGACCAACAAAGGAAAACAAAACTAAATTGATTTCTTCACTACTGAGTGGACCATCGCTGAGTTGGAAATGAAGAGAGAGGGATTGGCGATGTGTTCACCAAGAGAGAACCGAGGTTCTGTTCTGTCTTGAATAGGGACATTTCAATGCACAGTAATTGTTACTTAGAGTCAACAGGGGTTGACATGGCATGGTGGTATTAGAACTGGAGAGCAATAAACAAAAGTATGAAGTTAAATCCTTACATCATATCTCATAAAAAGAGTTAAGTAAAAGTGAATCTTACCTATATGATAGACCTAAAACTAGAATGTACTCAGAAAAAAGTATAGATAAACAACAATGACATAGGCATGGAGAAAAAAATCTTTGGTATAATACCATAACTATGAACAATGGAAACAAAAAAATAAAATGAATTTTTAAAAATGTATTTAAGAATCAAAGTATATCTATCTTTAAAAAATTAAAAGATATTCCATGAATGGAAAAATGCTTGCAAATTGTATATCTGATGCTGGTTTATTGTCCAGACTATATAAATACCTCTTACAATCAAACAATGAACACATAAAACAATGTAAAAAGTTGAGTAAATGGATATGGTGGAACCTTCTCCAAAGGTGATACAGTGTGTGTTTTCCTTAGTGATGAATGATATCAAGCATCTTTCTTTTTATGTGTAGCCATGAACCCATTTTCATATAGGCAGCACTAATTGGACTTGGCCAAACAAACAAAAAATAAATAATATTTGAAGTTGGGAGGGAGATATGCTCAGGGCTTCTGAGAAGAACTGGAAGTAGTAAGAGTTGAATATGACCAAGACACATCATGTGCATGCTTGAATTTTCAAAGAACCAATAAAATAAATGAGTAAATAAATAAGGGACTTAGAAAATGGGAAGGTATTAAATCTGCTCATAAAGCAAAGTATCTTTCAGTAATTCAAAGTGGCTTCTACATTCCTGCCAACATGATCACCTTCTCCTCTCACTCTTACTCACAGTTTTCTTGTCTTTAAGGGTCTTGCCATCCCCTTAGATATGAGTTGCAAGGATACTGTTGCATTAACTTCCATTTCTCTTATGTTTAATGATGATGCAAAGATTTTGCTGTTTAGATGTTCTTACACACACACACACACACACACACACACACACACACACACATAATTTTTGTGGGTTGAGAAGCACAATAAGAGTATATGAAGGATCCTCTGTGTACATGGTAAGACCTGTGGAAGGACTATTAATGAACTCTGAGAATTCCTAGACTACTGCATGAAAAAATGTGTGTTTGTTAATTTCTCTGGCATGATAGCCTACCATTTTCAACAAATTCTAAAGTTATTCATAACACAAGTAAAGATCATTTGCCTTCAAATAAGAACTCATTTTACATACATTATGGATATTTTCAGTAGCTCAGTCAAGATTGTTATTCTTGAGTTTGTTAGATTCTAGTGCATCATGTAGCCATAAGTTAGGGTGTCCTGTGTTCTGATATATTATCTTTCATATACTTGTATTCTTTAATGTTTTCTATCTTTTAGAATATTCACTGAAGCTAGTATATTGATCCAGAAGATTATACACTTGCAACAGAGATGGCCTGAGCTTACAATCTGCCATTTAAATACACTGTAACAGCTTTTTAAAAATATACAATAATGAGGAAGGACTTACTTGCTAAATTCAGTAATTAGTAAATTTGAGAAATAGTATGCCAGCTTGCACCACTTCTTAATTGTCAATTGTCCCATATTTTATACATTAAACACTGAATTTTTTATTCTGATAAAATAAGTGGCTTCACATAAGTAACACTTGCTTCTATGAAGACATGAATGAGTCTCATTGGAACATGTGTTTACTTAAATAAAATGGCATTCTCACTTGCTTCCCTCCAGAGTTGCTAGACTCTCGTGTACATTAGTACATTAGTAATGCATTAGTACATAGAAAGTGCTATGCCTCAAAGGCGTCATCCAATATGAATTCCAAATCCTACTAAATATCAGTGTGCTTGTGGAAGAGGTGTATACGGAGTGACTATTATGTTTAACCCTTCAAGTGTCACTCACTTGGTCAGAAGGCCCTATTACTTTTAAGTGGGGGCTTCCTGCAGCTCCCAGGCACAAACACTGTAGCCTGAGTTGAAAACACTGAGAAATGTGTAAGGAGAACATTACCTTAAAAATATTTCAATCTCCCAAAGAGCTTGTTCTTTATTGAATGGATATTGCCTGCCTACCTGTTAGAGCTGAGTCAAAATGGCTAGAGTGAATTAACAACTGGAAATTTTAAGACTGAATAAAATTGCCAAAGAGGTCTGTCATGTCAATATCGTAGATCATCCAGATTGTTTGGTTAATATTGCACTTAATTAAATATAGTATTGCACAAGTAACAATGTAAACATATTAACCTGCAAACATATAAACAAACTGTTTACAAAGTATGCACTAGTTTAAGGATTTTTGAATTTCAGTCTCTTTTCATTTGAAGTATTTTCTTATATCAGAAAAGTATAGACTTCTTATTTTTTTACTTTTAATTTGCTTAACATATATGGGTGTTTTGTTTTCATGTGTGTTCATGATCACATGTGTTCCCAGAGCCAAAGGAGGCCAAAAGCGGAGGTTAGATCCTCTGACACTGGAATTACAATTGTTAGCCAGTTTGTGGGTGCTGGGACTTGAACCCAGGTCCTCTGGATAAGCAATCAATGTTCTTTGACCATTGAGCCATCTCTCCAACTCCTGAAAGTATGAAGTTTTAAAAACTAAATCCAGTTTTCTACTTACCTAGCAAGGCATCAGCAAAATCTGTATCAAATTTTCTGAAGTGTATATGGAAATGCAATTGGAGAAACATAGTCAGTGTCTTCTGGTGACTCAACTATAAGGCCTACAGTAGATGCCCAGTAATGTTCTATTACTTGAACTTGACACTGGATTCCTGTTTGTTTAGTTTCCGAAAATTACTTGATTGCACATGTAACTATGTTTCCCTATAGTATTTACTTGGCTGGTGCTTGTTTTACAGAGGCCTAAGTTAGTTGAGGAGAACTAACAACAGAACAACAGAATTGATGGTCCTTGGCTTCTGATTCCCATCCTTGTTTCATGTTAATTTTGTACTTTGATGTAAATTTGTTGTTCCAAAATTAATCTATGAATCCATGTTTGTATAAACTGCTGTGTATTAGCGAATTTGATAATGACTATTTATATCTATGTTTACTGCTATAAATCCATAGCCCCAGCCTAGTAATGAGATTCCACAACACACACACACACACACACACACACACACACACACACACACACACACACACACTCACGCGTGCACAATACACAAGCTAGTTTACTGGGAACTCCTAAAAACTGTTAAGAATATCAAAAAACAAAGAAATCCTGAGAACTGGAAAACAAGAACAGTCTCTAGAGACTATTCATCCTCCAAATGTGATGTAATATCAGTAACGGCATCCTGGAGGCTGGATAATAAATTCAAAATCTGAATAAAGTATGGATCTTAGAAGTCATGTATAAATAGTAGTCCATTAATTAAGTCACATGTATCATGTAAAATATTAAAAACAGGAGAAGCATGAGACAAGGTTAATACTGACCTCTTTGCAACCTTTTAGCATAATGCAAAATTATTCCAAAAGCAACAATAAAAATGTAACACTTACAGTAAGTACTGAGTTATACTTGACTGAGAAATTTGACTGTGATTTTAAGTAACTAGCAGTTAGAAAATATAAAGATTGGGTACAATGACTAGATTTCACAACTCAATTTCCCCTTGTAATGCTGGATTTATTATTTGCCTTCTCAACAACTTTGAATGGATTTTTGGTGACTAAACTATAAATGTGAATTACCTGCTTACTCCAGCATATTAAGATGTGAATTATTAGTTATTCACAGATATTTTGAATTAAACTTTTTATATGTCACACTTCATGCAATGAGCTTAGTGATGAAATGAGGAATGTTTTGTTAGTAATTACAGTCTATTAAAAATTAATTTACACTCCATTACACGCTTTCAACAAATATAATAGAAACCTCATGGAATGTTGGAACCCAAAGGGACATTTAAAAGATTAGTTCAGCTCCTTGACTTTCTATGAGATGTCTGAGTGCCAGGGAATTTGGGACTTGCCCAAGGTCATAATAAATTTGTGGGATTAGGCTGAACAAGCATTTACTTTACAATGCTTCGAGAACTGGGTTGGGTCCTAGACAAGGAACAGTGAGTAAAACTTTATCCTTTAACAAATAGAGACAGGGGCAGGAAGAGGAAAAAGATGGATGAAGGTAATGCAGTCTAAAAGCAAGCCAGAAACCTGAGTTTAAGATCAATGTGATCCACCTTAGGCATCACCTGATGCTGTGGAAAAGGGAAATGAATTAAATATTTGAGAAAGCAAGGAAAGATAGATATTCCAAGCAAAGCTGATCATGAAGGTCAAAGGTGGAAGAGGTAAAGTACTAATGTATTCCTTGGGAAGGCCCTGCTCTTAGCTATTCCCATAGAACTGTGTGAGTAGGGAGAAGGCATATATTAATCTGAAAATGGTGTGTCTCCAGAGAGGACTGACTGCAATACTGTTTAGCATCCTGAATTTTCATCCCTAACTTTTGAAAAATCTATCAGAGATATGGCTGTAGTGCTCAAGGGGCAGAGGTGGATGGCAAGGCGGTAGATAAGAAGAATGCTGGTAAACACAGAGGGGAGAAAGTCAACTCAAGACACACGTAAGCAAACGATAATTAATTGGATGACAAGTAATAGGGCAGGTAGGTGAATGCTCTAGGCGAAGAGTCTAACAGTTCTGTGCAATTTTAGATATCTAGGAGTGCACATTAGCCCTGGGCTCCATTCTCTCATTTTCTAATCTCTACCCCAGGCTATGGTTCTGACTGCCAGCAAGTGAAAAATGTTCCACACAAAACTAGAGAAAACAACCAACAACGGAATCCCTATGGGTAGCCTATCTTTTAAAAAGTTTATTATTTTTAATTTCATTTTGCATTCCAATCACAGTTCTTCATCCCACCCCTCCTTCTGACTCCCTCCCCTTCCCTCCCCAGCCTACCCTGCATCCACTCCTCACTGAGGCTCTCATGGGGGATTGACAGAGCCTGGCCCTTATCCTATGACTAAAAGTACTTTCTTTCTGGCCCTAAAAATGGTCATATATGACCACGAAAGATCATTGACATGATTGAGAGTTGCCTACAGTTCTCTTTTCCTGTTTCTGGACTCCAACGAGCTTACTCTAAAATTTAAATATACCCTATAAGGTGCACCAGCTCAGACCTATGCCCCAACAGCTGCTTTAGGCTCTGACCCCTGGAAGATTGTGTTGCCTGTGGAAGAAGGAATACTAGTGATCATGGTGACTGTAACTGACAGTGTCAAATGCATGAAAAGTTCTAAGAAAGTAGATCTTAGAGCTCATCACACATACAAATAAGCACTACTTAGCTTAATTGTGGTTTGTACAGTGTACTCATATACCAAGCATCACACTGACTATTGCAAATGCTTATAACTTACACTTCTTAATTGTACCTCTGCAAAACTGAAAATTATGTTTGTAAAATCAAAGATCAACACAATCTTGGAAAATCTAGCAGAAAGTCTTAAAGAGAGGAGTCTTATCTCAAAACAGACATTTAGATAGTTTTCACACCACAAGGTCTGTGTGATCCAGAAAGAGCATACAGAGGAGGAGGCATCAAAATCTATTAAATCTAACAATAGGGAATCCACAGATGACTTTATGAGGGCTACTTCGGCTGGAATAGCCCTCCATTGCACTGAAGTGGCTTGAGGTATACCTATGGGACGGAGACTGCTTTTCTCTACTATCCTTTGAAGGTTTGGCAGAAATTTGAAGGGAAGGAAGCAAGAAAATATCTAGAGGCAGAGGAAAAGGAGACTAGTTTGCTATCTGATCTAGATGGATTGTTTAGAACATTTGTATACTACAGGGAAAGATGCAGGCTGGAAAGCAGATATTGATGAGAGAGGAGAATGGGTCATCTAGTCCTGGGGAAAGACTCAAAGGCAATTGAAGTGAGAGGCAACTGCAAGTTGGGCTGACATCCAACAGGTGGAGAAATATTTCTTTTTCAAAACCAGAAAAGACTGCTGACCACATGAATGAGTATGAAAGCAAGTTTCATGGACAGTTTACTTGAATGTGGAGACAGGCAGACAGATGTAGAGACAGACGGATGAAGAGTCAGTGAGTCTCCATTTATATAAAGTAGCAGAGCATTGAGGTGTTGACAAGGATCTTGAAGCCTTTGTTTGATAGTAGTTTAGCTATTCATATTTTATTCTAGTGTCAAGGAAGGTAATCTGCTGAGAATGAAAAGAATTATGTTCCGAATTGAACATCTGGATGAAGACTAAAGGAAGTAGGGAAGAGAATTAGGAAGGCAAAGACCCAACAGACCAAATGAGTGGGTGACTCTTAATTTGAAGCAGCAATGTTCTCAGGCTTGACTGCAACTTAAAACTTTAAAAGCATTTATTCGGTATAAACTACAAACATCACCCCAATCCCTATAGGCTGGCATTTGTGTTACTTCAATTTCTGGATTAAGTAGCTTCTCCAAGGTTGCACTACTGAATAAAAGGCAGAGCACAGGGTGACCAGCTCCCAAACATATGTTATTAAGTGCAGTGATTTCGCACCCCCAAGGAATTGGAGCTTTAAGAACTGCTAAAACCCTACCTTTGTAGAGCTTCTAATGCAACTAAGGCAGATACATCCCCATAAAGCAAAACAAAACTAGAGATTCCTCACTAGTCCTGAGGCTTGGGGACTGACTCCTTCCCTTTGAGAAGACAGCTGAGCACTGACTACCATTGTCACATGAGGAGTCAGACAGAGCTGCAAATGCAAGGGCCAGGAGGCATGAGAGGCAAAGCATTTGGGATCAATGCATCTGAGGCATAGTGACAGTGTGATGAAACGGACAGACTGTGCGATCAGAAAACAAGAGGCATTCTATCTACAGAGAACTTACTTTATCTAATAATCAACTAGCGTGTAAGTTCTCCAAGGAGAGAATGACATCAGAATTGAGTATTTGAAATATGTCCCTGTCAGTAATTAGCAGGATGGATTTCAGAACAAGGAACATAATAATTACAATTTGTCACTCTTGGTCTGGCAACATACAAGTGATGTTTGTAGATTCAGCAAATTAATCACAGAAATGTTATGAAGGGAGAATAATTTTGATAAACGACCTTGGGCTTTAGACTTTACCTTCCACTTTGTTTGACACAAGATGTCTTCTTCGTTTGTCACTGTATTGGCCAGACTAACTGGCCCATATTCCAGGGATTCTCCTGTCTCCACCTAATGTCTTGCTGTAAGACTGCTAAGGATAATATACATGTGTTATTGGGCCTATGGTTTCTGAGAATTCAAAACCCTGTCTGCACAACAAGTATTTTGCCAACTGAGCAATCTCCCCAGACCAAATAAATCTGTTGTTTTAGGATGCCAAATTTGTAGAGATTTATATCAGCAATCTAGTAAATATATAAATTCAATTCATTTTCCAGGTAAGAGTAAATTCACATGTATTTATAATTACATTCAAAGAATTGAATAACATTTGAGAGAAAGGTGATTTGCTATTGATGATATACCAAGCCTGTTTCTATCCTTATTCCCTTCCACTCTCCTTTGCCTGGTACATAAATTTCATTTGGGTTCCCCAGAGGAAATCTTGCTTTCACCTGTATATTGATATTATTAACTACACTTTCAGTCCTTTGAGTAATTTTGTGTGTGTGTGTGTTATAATCTTTATATCCCAGCCTGGAAGTAGCATGAATCTAAGACTTGCTTCATAACCAGACTACTTCTATACTCGCAAAAAAAAGAAAAGAAAAGAAAAAGTGCTCAAATCTGCTTCAGACTTGTCTTTTGCACCAACCCCAGGATTTGTTTGTAAAAGGATATTAGGAAACCTGGCAAACAATCCAGCATGAAGACTCTTCACATCTTCTTTGAAATCCTGGATTTTCACAAATATAGAACCGCAGAATTTCAGAGCTAGCCAAGTTCAATTAATAAGAAATAACACGGGTTAAAATCATTTTAGTTTCAAGAAAAATAGTGGCATAGACTGAACTTTAACTCAACCCCATCTGTCCTTTTGCTGTCAGCCATCTTCTTGATAACAACACTTGTATTTGTGTCTTCTTGTCATATGTCCCTGGAAATCATTCTTTTCTTGTTTATTTTTCAGACAAGAGTTGTATAGGATTAGATTTGAGATTTGCTAGGGCTGCCCACTCAAACTCATCTGATGTGGAGACATCTCCACACAGGTGTGTACAGACATATACATGCCACAGGGAGTTCCAGGTACATCCAGAGAGGAAAGTGTGGTTCTAATGAACTAAGAACTTCTGCCAAGAGCCACTTCTCCATGCTGGCTTCCCCAGTACCATAAAATATCCTGCATACTGTGACTGTGCATCTCAGAAGCGCATATGGAGGAAATATTAACCTGTTCTCCACAAACAAAAGTATGTGGTCACAAAGTATGGTCCACTTTCCTTTGAAAATTCACTCCTGTAAGGGCTTTGGTTTTGATGATAATGTGACTCAGGGTATGGATTTTAGACATACCAGTGAGGGGTTTCAAAATCGTGTTCCTGCCACAAAGTGATGACACACAAATTTAATACCAGCACTTGGGAGGCAGAATCAGGCAGATCTCTGTGAGTTTGAGGCTAGCCTTGTCTGCAGAGCCAGTGCCAGGATAGGCCCCAAAGCTACAAAGAAACCCTGTCTCTAACTGCAACAACAAAAAATCGTGTTCCTTCTGAAATGACTCCTTTCCAGAAAGTTTTCTGATCCATTGTCAGCCACTTAATTTTATTGCAATACTTTGATGTTGCTATTCCTTCATTTATTTACTGGACTGCTATCGGTCTTTGAAAACTTAAGACATCAATGTACCACAGTAACTACAAAGCCAATAATTATAGCTATTGTTAATCAAAGGTTCAGTCCATGAGTGAATCAGTTAATTCAGTCTAAGTAACCAATAACCAAATGGAATAGGTGTTGAAATGAAGGAACAGTGGATAAAACACATAGGTAGTTGAACTTGGTAGTTCTTTGTTACAGAAGAAGAAGACTGGGGAGGATTTTGCTTAGGGGTAGTATTCAGGCTAGTATAGGTGAAGAGATTGCTTTCAAAATAGCCAGAGGTTGTGTAATATTACTTTTATGGATGTCTTCAGGGCTGACCATTTGATATTGTCTGACAAATAATTGGTGTTCTCTTTTTCGGGGAACACCATTCTCTTGCTCTCAGCATTCCTTAGTTTACTCTAGCTTTGTGTATAAGGTTGAGGCCTCATGGTCTCCACTTCCCTTTGCCATATTTATTGTTGTTGTCCCTTTTTGCTCATGTTTATGCAGTCATGTTAGTGGGACTTTATGGTGTAGAATCTGGCAGTCCTAGAAGACAAAATATATTGTCAGACTGAGAAGGCTTTATCTAGGGGTGGGGTAGATTATATCTATTTGTAGATATAGATAGATATAATAATATATAGTAATGAGATAATTATGTGGTAATATCAAAAATAAATGAAATATTTTTAAAACATTATGCAGAATCAAATGCCAAATCTCAATTGTGTGGATAGAGGTCTCTGTAAACTAAGCTTTTCCAAAGCTTATCCATAAAATGATTAGATGAATTGACATGTATAGGAGTGTGTGTGTGTGTGTGTGTGTGTGTGTGTGTGTGTGTGTGTATGTGTATACATGCATGTGTTGTGTGTGTTCAATTTGAGAGAGATCAAGGCACAGTGGAACATTGATAAGAGCTTGGAGGGAAGGAAGGGAAGTGAGGGAAATGCAATTATATTTTAATTTTTAAATAGTGACAGACAATTGGAATTGGCATGATGGCTCAGTGGGTGATAACATTTTCTTTGCAAGGATAAGGAACTGAGTTTGAATCCTCTGTGCTCAACATAAAAGTGGGTCATGATGGTGGACACCTGTAATCCAAATGATGGGGCTGGGCAGAGACCTGGAAGACATCAGACTTCCTCTTCTGTATTCCTCTTCTGCATACATGAGTACTAATACCCATGTACAACTCACACACAGACACACACAGACACACACACTGTGTGTGTGTGTGTGTCTGTGTGTGTCTGTGTGTGTGTGTGTGTGTGTGTGTGTGTGCACCCCTCATGCACATGCGGGGGGGGGTATACACATCTCATAAAAATAAAATAAAACACAAGTGAATAGTAGTCTCAGAAAAAAATTGCTGTGAATTTCCAAGAACCACTCTAGGTGATTTGCAACATACTATACCTTTTTAATATCTTTTATTTCTGCTTCTTGAACGCTGTGAAAATGAGACTATAGTGTGACAGCATTGTACAATGCAGTATCAACTTGGAAAACCTGATTTTACCAAATTAAAATATGCAAGATACATTCAAACCAATGCTCATTCACCAGGCGATGGAATGTGCCTTAACCCAAATTTTCCATCCACATGTATTCCTATGTGGCTTATTATAGAAAACAAGAGAGGTTTATTCCACCCCAAATATCCCAGGTATGTGTTTATTGCCAGATGAAGAAACTGGGAAAAAAGCAGAGGTTATCATGATGTTGAAAGAAGAGTGGAGAATTAGCTGTATTAACATTTCCCAGTGTCACCTGGTTACATTAAACCATTCTGGATAAATAGCTCTGGGGGAGAAAGGCATTCCCTTCTCATGAGTTCACCTGTCTCTGTGCTGTCCTCTGGGCATCTTTTCAGTATCCCTATGTTGACTTGACTGTTGTGAACTGGAGGCTTCTTCTGCTTATCACTGAGGAGAATGCTTTTCCTGCTAGGACCTGATGATTTTGTTAAAATGATGAGGCTTGTGTGGGTTTACCCACAACACAATAGACTGTGCGGCTCACAAAGAACTGAGGTGTGTCCTAGAAGACCCAGGGAAGGACCAAATGAACAGGTAACTGCTGTATCCCTTTCCTGCCACCATAGCTCCAGTGTGAGTTCATTGTGTTTGTCATCCTCCCCTAGTCTGGTGAAGGGTGTGGGCACACATTCAACAATGTCTTCTGATGGGTGTTCTTCCTTTAAAGTAGAACACAGCCAGGGTGTTGGAGAAAAGACAGAGTTCAGCCTTGCCTGATCATTTTGAGTCTGATGAGCAATAAGTTGCAAGGGAAAAGATAACAGGAAAACATTTGAATGAAAGATGTAAGTGAAGGCAGGTTATGAAATATTTGCAGTAAGAAAATTTTATCATAAAATGGTGACTGTTTTGGTTAAGGTTACATTCACAGCAGATAGTAGAAAATTGGGCTAAGAGCAGTCTTAAAAACTTCAGAATTCATTCTTATATAAGAAGAAATCTGAAATCAATCCCCCCAGTATCATGGAGGACTAAAGCTCTGCCTGGTCCACTTATGCGGCAATGGAACCAAAGAATTCATAGCATAGCTTCATCTTTTTATAGGAAACTTCTCTTCCAGGAGCATTTATAAGTGTCCAAAGTGAGTGGTATTGGAGATCTTGCGTGTGTTTCCCTCCTCTGAGGTATAGGCTAGTTCAGAAGAAAAAGGAATGATCCATAGTGGATTCATTTTATCCAACAATCAACGACACAAAGCTAAGCAACAAAATGATCAAGAGCTATAAGATCAGCAAGCAACATCAGCCAATAAAATAATCTGTGGAAACCAACAATGTCAACTTTACAAGACAGAGTGGAATAGTAGACACCAAAAATAGGAATAGCATGTTGTTGGAGTTTCTTTCCAGCCAGGTCCCACCCTGTTTAGCCCCATATAAAGCATACTGAGACATATTAGTTATTAAACTGTTGACCAATGGCTATGGCTTCTTGTTGGCTAGCTCTCTCTTAATTTTTAACTCATAGCTACAAATCTATGTATTTCTACCTGGCCTTATCTTACCAGTGAACACCAGGCGCATCTTATCTTCCCAGTCTACATTGTGTCTCTTTGTGGCCTTTCCCTGCCTTCCTCTCCCCAGCCTTCTCCTGGTCTGGTAGCCCCACCTCTGCTTCCTGCCTGGCTATTGGCCAAACAGTTTTTTATTCATCAACCAATAAGAGAAACAAACATACAAGATATCCCCCATCAAAATTGAGTCAGAATGGTCAAGAAGCAATCCAGCAATGGGCACCAAAAAAGGCAGAGTATAAGAGTCCCTCCTGGTTCTTCTTCTGTTTGATTCAGTACATGATTGATTTCAGGAGTGACTGAATTAGTTCAGGTTACATTCCCAACACACAAAGTGATTAATGGTTGAAAAGATACAAATGTGTTTTACCCAGTTTTCTTAAAATATATTGCATGCTTGTGTTGAATTACCATAACTCATCCCACAAAGATGTACAAATTGAAAAAATAATAAAAGATGGTGACTGTCAAAGGCATTGACTAATAACAAAATACTTTATGTTTTCCCTGCTTCATTCTGTATCTTATAAAACTGTTATGCTTTTGCATTAGCAGAGAACATAGAGCCTAAGACTATTTTGTATTTTACATAGTCAGTATTGGC
Organism: Cricetulus griseus; assembly: GCF_003668045.3. Taxonomy (NCBI): domain Eukaryota; kingdom Metazoa; phylum Chordata; class Mammalia; order Rodentia; family Cricetidae; genus Cricetulus; species Cricetulus griseus. Next base: position 24,229,405 of record NW_023276807.1, read on the forward strand.
TTCCCAGGATAAAGAAGCAGAAACCCACCTGAGTGTCCCTGAAACTATTACTGTGCTCCCTGGTTTGGAGCAAAGGGTCCAAAACTGAGAGTTATGATATCATGGAGCTGAGGTACTGTCTGAAAACACTTCTTGGCTGCTGGCAAAGAATGGGAACAGGGCAGAAATTAAGTTTTCCTTATCTGTTTGTCTTTGGAATCTTTAAGTTCAAGCATAAACCTTACTTTTCCTTAAATTCTATTTGTACCTCATGTGCCCTCCACCGTCTCAAAGGAGTTGCTCCTCTTGTGAACACACATCACAACTGGTGTGTGCCTTTATCAAAGTAATCACTACCTTGGAGGTTACCAAAAACCTAAGCCCAGCCATAAGCCTGAATTTAAAGTAATTCAACCTCTGCCTTCCACAGCAATGTTGCCAAGAGAAATAGAATGTGAATACTAAGGGTAATTTTTAGTTTTCTATTTTTAAAAGTGGCAAAAAAGAATGACTGGAGGGATGGCTCAGTTGGCAAAGTGCTCTCCATACAAGAATGAGGACCTGAATTCAGATCTTTAGCATCCAGGTAAAAATAGAAAAAGGGGAGTGTAGTAGTACATCTCTAATCCCAACACAGGGGAGGCAGAAGCACAAGGGTCCTTGGGGTTCACTGGTCAACACTCCATCAAATTAATGAGCTCAAGATTCACTGACAAACTGTGTCTCAAAATGAAGTCCAAAATGATTAAAGAAGATACCTGACATCATCGACTGATGTCCACATTTGGAATTAGGCATGCACATCACCCAGCAATATACATACATACACAACACATGCATACACATACACATAACACACAGAGAGACACACTTCACCCACACACGCACACACAAACACACATACACAGCATACTACATGCACCCATACACAAACACACACACTTATACCCACACACAACAACACCCCCACACATACACACACCAGTGACAAAAGAGGGCAGGTATGATTGGTCATACTTATAATCCTGGTTGCTAACTGGGAGGCTGAGCTAAAAGAGCTACTACTTCAAAGACAGCCTGAACATAGTACATAGCAAAAATGGTTCCCAAAAAATCAAAATAAGATTTAAAATGGGTCAAATTATAAAATCATCTTTAATAATATGTTTTTAGTTCACTATACCCAAAATGTTATCACTTTACGTCATTATTACTGCATTTCACAATAATTTGGAAGATTTCTTACATTTTCTTCATATAGTCTTTACACTTCCTTTGTGTATTTTGCACATCTGTATCGACACATCTCAGGTTGCCAATAGTTCTGTGTTGAATGCCTGACATCCTAGAGGGCTTGTAGACATGTTGATTATACCTAATACAGGTGCAATAGAGATCGTTCATGACATGAAGTGCTGATGGAAGCTGCTTTATATGAGGAGAGACAGTTTTCCTAGACAATTCTCCAGTAGAGGGAAAACGGTCTTACTGATTTCATCATCGCTCTGACTGTAGAACTCAGACACCCGAATCAAGAAAAACTTGATCCATTCAAAGTCTGTTGGGGCTGGAGAGGTGGCTAGTGGTTAATTGTACTGGCTACTAGTGCAGAGTTGGTTTAATTGCCAGAACCCACATAGCATCTTGCAATCCTCAGAAACTCCAGTTCTAGGGGATCCAGTAACTTAGTCTGATTTCCATGGGCACCAGGCACATGGTACAGAGATATGCACGAAGTCAAAGCACCCATACACATAAAATAAAAATAATAAATGAATCATTTTTTAAAAGTACTATAGTTGATTTACTCCAGGATACTGCTGGTGGAATTCTGAGAGACCTGTGGGTAAAGATACAAGTTCTATTCCATCTGTGTTGTCTCATGCCAAGTGGTTTGTGTGTTGAAGGCATCCCTATAGAAGAAGGTTTGACTTCTGTCTACCGTCCGATAAGCTATGTCCTTCCCCAATATGTATGTTTGGTAGAAACAAAAGCTGAGATTAATTTTTAACCTTTCTAAATAGTTGAAAAAAGAGTAAGCTTGAGATAGATAAAAATGAGCTAAATTAATTTTTCATTGTCCATAAAGTCCTATTGTATTCATTTGAATATGGTCTACAGATGCATTTCTACCACAATTGAGAAGTGGAGATGCTGTATCCCACACAATATGTCCCTCTAAGCCCAAGCTGTTGGCTTCTCTGGCTTCTGAATTGTTTGCCAACCTCATGTTCCGTGTGTCAGTTGAGCTTTAGAGAATTACAGTTTCCACACCCCACACCAAAGTAATTGCAAGTCTTTGCTGAGACATAAATAGGGATATTAATAACAACAAGAAACAGATTATAATACTGGAACCAATCTACACAGGAGGCCAAAGTGAGTAGATTATTTTTTAATAGAACTCATACACAAGGGCCTGAAGAAGGGAAGAAAGTAACCAGAGTCTCCATCCTCAGCCTGAACCTGTCAGCACAGGGGCCAGGAGTCAGCATGCCAAGGCATGCCCCTCTGAGTCAGAGCTTAGTCCTGGTTAATTACCTCTGCGACCTTGGTCTTCCTATACTTCCAAATTTAGCCAGTTGCTCTGCCAATTTACACATTCTTCCTCTGCACTCACCAGTTAATCCAACTTATCAGCCTGGGGGCCATTCTGTACAGCTCCAACATGCTTTTGTTTTTTTTCTGAGTCATTGCTGTTTTTTATCTTTTCTCAAAACTAATCCGATTTTCCTTTCTTTCTTGTTTGCTACTTGCCCCCAAATGTATCTTGGTTGCTCCAGTGTCTCCTCTTTAGAAAACCTAATCTTTTCTTCACTTGGTTATCTTTGAGTCTCCAGCCTGTCCTGCACTAAATCACTTGCGTGTTTGCTGAGTAGGTTCACTGGAAATTGAATGAAAGTAGGTGAATAGGAAAGAAAAACATGAGGGAGTTTATGTCACTCCTGTGTGACACTCTCCGGAGTAACAGTCTCCAGTGTCACACTCTCCCCTCTTTTCTCTGTCTAGGGAAGATTTTTCACAACCCTAGGTACCCATTGTTGTTTCTAGTTACAAATATTTTATCTTATTAATTGAATTATATAACTAAGAAAATATGAGTAAAGATTACTTGGTAAACTATTTTATTTTTCTGTTCATTTTTATACTACATATTTTTGAAAGAATTCTAGAAATACAATTCTATAAACTGATTTTTTTTCTATAATAGAAGTGTCACATAAGCCTATAGATTTGATGGGTCTGATATTTTTTTGGTGGAAAACCACAATTCATTTTTTTCTCCAAGTCTTTTTAAAAGTTTTGTGATATAAAATTACTTCCTGTTAACCTGGTTTTCAAAATCTATATGCTTATAGAAGACATGATCCATTTGATAAAAAAGTATTATATACTCCTATTTTTTGGTTCTGAGATAATCATAGATATCAAGACCTTTTGATCTTAGCTTCACATTAGAATTATATAAGGATAAAACCAGTTGACCAGGGCCTTCTCCAGGCATAGTTTCTGAACATGGAGCCAAGGTGTTAACTGTTGTAGTCTACTGGACTACAGTATGTGGCTGAGTCTGAGAGCTGCTTGTTTCTTGTCCTTATCAGCATCTGTGGTAAATGAACCTGGAAGTTACAGGACTTGTCCTATTCTCCTAAGATGAACTGTATCCAAGACCCAGGTTTTCTAGCCCTGGATCAGTGTTCCAGGCTAAAATTGACCAGGAATTTTAAGCAATATGTTTTTGTTTTGTTTTGTTTTTTGAGACAGGGTTTCTCTGTGTAGCTTTGGAATAGCTTTGGAGCCTATCCTGGCACTAGCTCTGGAGACCAGGATGGCCTCGAACTCACAGAGATCTGCCTGCCTCTGCCTCCCGAGTGCTGGGATTAAAGGCATGCGCCACCAATGCCACGCTAGCAATATGTTCTTGACACATGCAAAACTTCTGTAAAGGAATATTGCTAAAATTAATTTAAATATATAAGCATAATAAACTATCAATGATAGAAGATTTAATATATATGTTGAATTATTTTTAATTGAATTCATTGAGAATATTTACATTTTAGGCATGGTGATATTATCAGATGCCATTATTTCTGTTTTAGTAATAGTAGACCAATTTAATGTAGCTTTATAGATTATTACATATAATTGAATATTCCCAATTTACTAAAAATTTCCAGTGTTCATTTCTTGTATTAATGACTCACTGTTTACCCTTTATTCTTTTAATAGTTATATCCTAGTTTACTTTTAGATAGCAGGAGAGAATACTGTCCACAGAGGCAAATAAACTTAGGTCACATAGCTAGTGAGACCCACTCAGAAAATGATCCAAAATTTAAAAATTTCTCACCCTAAAATTCTACTCTTGCATTTATAAAATTTTTAGCATTTTATTATTTTCCCACATAAATTAACACCTCAATTGATTTTGTTTAGTAATTTGATCATAACTGTTTGTTTATACGGAAAACTGGAGCTAAATTGTAACTATCACAGGATAAACCTGGTAGTGAAAAGTCATCCAGGATACCTCAGTAAGATGCTACAAGACTGTTTTTCAGGCACCTTCAGTGAGTAGCAGGCAGAGGGAGGGGCCAGTCTGTGTGTAGCAGGCAGAGGAAGAGGCCATTTTGTTTTGTTAAGCTATTTGGAAGCTGGGTGGAAAAGATCCCTGGGATTAAAGAGTGACGATCAGAATGAACCTATATTTCACAAACAGCCATCTCTTAACGAATTTGGATGGGACACAAAGCAGGAAAATAGAATAGTATTGAAATGAGGGTATCCTTCAGAGGTCAAACAATTAGTGCTAGACTCAACTTGTCAAGATAAAGGTTTGCCATAACTTACATATCAGCCCAGCTCCATTAAAATGTTGATTTAATCATTAACCATTCTTTTAAAAAATAAATACTGTTGGTGCATACAAAGATGTGCTCAGAAGTTCTTCTATGTTATAACTTGAAATCTAGTCTTCCGTGGTCTATGGAATGACAGTGACTACAATATATACTTCCACGGTAGAGAAAGTTTCTCTGTGTAAATGAAAAAGCTGAAGGTTGGGGTTGGGGCTTACTGAGAGAACACTTGTATGAATGAGGTCCTAAATTCATTCCCAAAGGTGGGGAAGGGAAGAAGGGAGGGAAAGTTAAAGGAAGGAAGGAAGGAAGGAAGGAAGGAAGGAAGGAAGGAAGGAAGGAAGGGGAGAAGGGAGGGAGATAGAGTTACAGTTACAACCCTAATGTACCACAAAGACCAGAATGCAATATTTATGAAGTTAGTGTCTGATGCAGTTAAGCATCAAGTTGAGCCACAGATTGAATATAGGAAAATAAGTTGTATAATGTTTTGCTATTTGGAAAAACTATAATCATTTAGAAAGCTAAGAAAATTTATAAAGCACAAAGCACTAAACATAAAGAATTAAATTCTTGAGTCAAAGAATTAAATACAATATATTTTATCCACTAATTTTTTTATTTTCAATTAAATGATGAATTTTTAATATATTTATAAATTTCTGGAAAGAAAAATTATTTTTATGCTTACATTAACTCTGAAACTATAAATGCCAAGCTAAATTACCAATTTATTATCTTCCTCCAAATCTTAATTTATAACTTAGCATTTTAGTATTTAATAATTTGTACCCTAAGAATCTACCTGTGAATCCTTTGTGTAGTCTTCATTTGAAAGAAAAGTTTTCTGAGTCTCTAGTCACCTGAAACCCCTAAAAGCTAATCCTATTTTTCCTGTCTTGAACACAAGCCTCATATTTTCTATTTCCTTCACTACAAAAGCTTTGTGAATAGTAAATACATGACAACAAGTTGTTATTTTTGTTGTTGGGGATTTTAGTATGTTTATTGAGATGGCATTTCCCTATATTTTCCAGTCTAGTCTAGAGCTCAAAAGCTCAAACAACCCCTGCTTAGCCCCCAAACATATAGGACTATAGGTACATTCTACCCCACCTAGATTAATAATTTGTTTTTTAAAATATTTTTAATTAAGATATAATTATATCATTTTCCCTTTCTCTTTGTCTTTCATCTCTTCTGATCTCCACCACCCCAACTCTTTCTCTAATTCATGTCCTCTTCTTCTTTAATGGTTATTTTTGTGGGCATACACACACACACACACACACACACACACACACACACACACACACACGTACATGGGTTTAAACTTACATCTTTGCCCTGCAGCCACCACTTTCTGTGGCAAGGATTCTCTGGGAACTGCGGTTAATCAAGGAGGACTTCTGTTTCCTGAGGATATGACAGGTTGTTCTCATCATCCCCATACCTGATACCCACCATAGCCACAGCCCTTGGGAAGCCCAGCCTCTTGCTCCAGGTCACTTCTGATCAGCGGTCCCAAACCAGATGAAGAAGGGATAGGTTCTCAGAGCTGTGTGGAGGTCGATCTCATGGTTGTCAGATGCAAACAAAAGACCATAATTGTTGCTCATCACTGACCCACATTGTGCTTTTAAAAGAAAAGTCAGTGGTAGTCAGTCATGGGTTCTCAAGTCAGCTCCAGGTCCCCCTGCAGTCAAGAGGGGACCCTCCTAGTTCTTTGAATGGTTTCTTATATAATTGTCTCAACAAGGGCAAGGGTGAAGTAAAACTTTCAGGAACTGTTAAAAAAAGAAATACAACTTCTCACTCTGTTTAGTGTTACTATAAATTCAGGGCTGATCACTTGTTATTGGATAACCAATTAGTGGGCTAATGGAGAAGACTATTTCTCCCCATCTTTAGTTGCTTGTGGTTCTTTGTCTATGGGTGTGGTTCCATGAGATTTCTCCCTTTCATGATAGCCTGTCTTCTGGTATTGTACTTCTAAGGTCTTGTTTAGGCAGCCATTTTGTTGAGATATCAAGCATGAAGCTTCCCTATTATTTTTAGAAGATGTAGTCTCACAGCAGGTTTCCCATGTCTTCTGACTCTTACAATCTTTCTATCTATCCCCTCTTCCCCAGTGTTCCATGACCCTGAAGTGCAGGAGTCCCATTGTAGATGTATGAATTTGGTCTGGGCACTCCATGATCAGTTGTTTTCCACATTTTGCCTGGTTGTGGTTTTCTGTAATGACCTCTTTCTGTTGCAAGGAGAAGTGTCTTTAAATTTCTTGATTTTATGTGTGTGGGCATTTTGTCTGTGTACATGCCAGTGGAGCAAAGATGAGGGTCTGGAACTCTGATTACAGATTCTTGTAAAGAGTCATATTGGGTAATGGGATTCAAACTCAGGTTCTTTGGGGGAGCAGCCAGTGTTCTTAACTACTAAGGTGTTTCTTCAGCCCCTATGTCTTTGACATTTGAGAGAAAAACTTATCAATAGGTATAAGGACAAATATGTAGAATGTAGTTAGTAATTAGTTTGATTTAGTAAAGTGCAGTCGTAAGTTTTCTAAGATCTCTGAAGTCTTTAACCCCAAATAGTTGGATAGATTGCTGGTTCCAGGCATAATTTCCCTCCTGTTTAGTGGGCCTTGATATTTATTGATCATCTTCTGTGACAGAAACAGAATATCATAAATCCAGTGTAAGAATGAATAGCAAGATAGGCATGGGCATAGCACCTTCCAGTCATTATCATTGTAGAAAGGAAGCCATCAGTAAATAACAAGCAATGCTACAAGTAAGATTATTGAAGCTTCTTAAATTATCAGAAGGAAATATTTCATCTCAGAAAGTAACCATGAGTGCCACACAGTCACTGATGGGTGACACTGGCCCCTTCTGTGGATAGTTGAGGATGGCTTTGTAGAAAAATGATTATTTTGCCGGGTGGTGGTGGTGCATGCCTTTAATCCCAGCACTCGGGAGGCAGAGGCAGGCAGAGCTCTGTGAGTTCGAGACCAGCCTGGTCTACAAGAGCTAGTTCCAGGACAGCCTCCAAAGCCACAGAGAAACCCTGTCTCAAAAAAAAAAAAAAAAGAAAAAAGAAAAAAGAAAAAATGATTATTTCAAGTGACTTCTAAAGCTACTAAAACTACTTCAATACAAGCTCATGGAGGAGTATGTTAGGCAGAGGGAGTGGGTTATATAAATTCCCAGGTCAGTAGCTTAATGCCTGATGGTAATTTTTTATTTTTTAATTTAATTAGAAAGAAAATTATTTTACATGTCAATCCCAGGTCCCTTTCCCTCCCCTCCTCCCCTGCCCCCCCCCAATTAACACCCTACCTATTTCATACCCTTTTGGCTCCCAAAGGAGGGTGAGGACTTCCATAAGGGGTCTTCAAAGTCTGTCTTATTCTTTAGGATAGGGCCTAGGCCAACCCCGTTGTGTCTAGGCTCAGCGAGTATCCCTCAGTGTTGGATGGGTTCCTATGCTAGGGATAAATACTGATCCACTACAAGAGGTTCCATAGATTTCCAAGATCTCCTCACTGACACCCACATTAAGGGGGTCTGGATCAGTCCCATGCTGGTTTCCCAGCTATCAGTCTGGGGACCAAGAGCTCTCCCTTGTTCAGGTCAGCTGTTTCTGTGGGTTTCACCAGCTTGGTGTGGACCCCTTTGCTCATCAGTCCTTCTTCTCTGCAACTGGATTCCAGTTGTCCAGTTCAAGGTTTAGCTGTGGGTGTCTGCTTCTACTTCCACAAGCTGTTGGATTAAGGCTACACAATGTCATATAAATTAGTCATCAATCTTATTATCAGGAGAGGGCATTTAAGGTAGCCTCTCCTCTGTTGCTTAGATTGTTAGTTGGTGTCATCGTTGTAGCTCTCCAGACATTTCCCTAGTTCCTGATTTCTCTTTATGCCTATAATGTCTCCCTCTATTATATTATCTCTTATCTTGCTCTCTTCTGTTCTTCTATCAACTCAACATCCTTGCCCCATCATGTCTTCCTCACCTCTCCTCTTCTCCCCTTTTCATTCTCCTAGTTCCCTATCCCCTCCCCCCATGCTCCCAATCTGCTCAGGAGATCTTGACCCTTTCTGCTTCTCCAGAGGACCATGAGAGAGCCTGGGGGTAATTTAAATGAGACCAGAGTGTGCAATCATACAGACATGCATTCATATCATACACACACACAAACACACACACACCAGCAGCAGGCACACACACACACACACACACACACACACACACACACACACACACACACACAACCATACACATGCACAATCCACACACCAGCTAGGCTACTGTCTAGAAAAGAAGGTGGATGCATAGTCTTCATATTTAAAATATGCTAACTCCTTTCACTGCCATCCATTCAATCCCTTAATCCTAATCACTCATACCTATTTCTGGGAAAGATAAAAAATAATGATCCATGAAAGGAAGCAAAGCTGTTTCTAAGCCAGAATGCACTCTCAAATGGGTCTGCTTATGCTTGGTTAGTGGGTGGCCTTTGAAAATTCATCTATTTGAATATTAATCACATTCAGTTGACCTCTATAGAGAAAGAGAGGACAACATATTTTCATAGAAAGGGAGTACACACTCTATCTAAATGGAGTCTTCTAACATGTCATCACTTTGGGTACCATGACGATTAAACATTTTTGAGCATGATTCCTTGGTCCTGGTGGGGAATACAATTGTTCAATGCATTTGTGATCTATTAATGACCCTTAAGATGTAAAGGAAACTTATTCCTTTCATGTTGCAAAAAAAATAGTATTTTTTCTTCCTTTTCACTACCTCTTTCTTCTTTTTAAATTTCTTTAAATAATAATTCCTTTACCATGTCATTTGTTTCTCCACATCACAGTTCACAAAACTTCAAAATTATCAATAAAAATTCAAGGTAGTCCTTTACACTCTGTCTTGTTGGGGGAAGATCTTGCCATGCCATTCTTCATCATTTAAAGACAGTGGACAAACTATTGGCCTTCTCTTTCATTTGATTGCACTTCTCTTAGGATCAATCGTTTTCTAATTGTACTACAAATGAATCAGTTCTTGAATGTAAAAAAGAAGTCCTCAAATGAATGGACCTTAAAATAGCTGTATTCCACAATTACAAAAGAATGGGCATGTCAGTGAAGGGTCATTTGTTTATCATGTTAGTTTGAAATTATTCAGTGGAATTTAAGATAGTATTTCCATCCCACGTGCCTTTGATGTTTTATTTGCTTTAAAACTTGTTGCTATTGTATAAAATTATGATCAGTCCTTATAGTAACCTTTCACTGTTCATTCATTTAATATTTAAGTAATATTGTAAAATATAACCAACCTGGTGTCTGTAGCAAGAATGCAAGTCAGGTTAAGTCAAGGTCTTTTCTGGCCTGGGATTCCTTCTGATTTACTTGATCTTAAGCTAATATCAGTAAGATAAGATGTTTACAAATCAAGTAAAATAGATAGAAATTTCAATGAATAATCTCAAGTGAATTTATTGAAACTACAATGTGAGGAGAAGAGATTTTTGGCTTCCAAGAACATTGTATTAGACAAAACAACCTAAAATCAAAGCAAAACATAGACACCACATTTTCTCCTATTTCAGATAATAACCCTGTTTGTGCAACTGGAAACTCATTTTTGGGAAACAACCAGAGCTGCATGGAATCCACTAATTTAGGAGATAACTGACCTCCATGCAGATTCTGTGATGTAAACACAGAGACCATGGCCTATACATTTTAACAATTGAATGTTCTTATCTCCAATGCTTTCTATCTCTCTGTCACTCACATCATCATTTAAAGTTTATTTTGGTGGAAAAATGATCAATTAAAGTTGGTTTTGGCTATGGTTAAGGAGGACTGTATATAAGTTCAGCTTCATACTATAGTCTGCATCTTTTAAAAAATTATTTGGCTTTCACTAAGGATTTTAGTAGAGGCATTCATTTCCCAGCTCTCATGTGTCTATACATAGGAAAATGTATTACACCACTGTGTAGACAGTCATGCTTTCCAGTTTACAGTTTAACCCCAGCCCATCTCTCCTACATTTGTAAAATAAGTTTTGAATGAAAATATAGTTGTTACTGTGCTACCCATCTACTGCTTAAGAGATGATGGTATTCCACAAGAAAAAAACTAGCTAACTGGACATAACTAGAGAGAGTATTTAAAAACCACTGAAAAGCCGACATTGAATATGCCAAAGTAAAATAAATAATTACTTAAAATGTAGTAGTATTATTAGCTACTGACAGTAATAATAACAGAATAATACTTCACATATTCAGACATACAGATCTTCTCTAACCTTGTTTCTAAAGTGAATAATCTATGATGACTAAATTATAAGGAAGGGAGAAACTGGGCAAAAAGTGCAAATATTACTGAACAGAACATACAGAAACACTCAGCACTTTTGCTCCAATATAATACAGAGCTCTTGAACGAGTAAGATGGAAAAAGGAACTGTTTTCCAGATGACAGGATTTCTCTCACTGATGAGGATGTGTGACTTCTGGGCTTTGCCCATAGTTTGTAACTTTCATTAATAAACCCAGTCCACCAATTCATGAAGTACTGGGAAAGGCTCTTGGGGAAGAGATCTATTAGTATCCTACAATTAGGTCTGCAAGACTGTGTAGCATGGCCTCCTGGGTAAGGTTTGAAGAGCAATTACAGCTAATTAAGGAGACAGGGCTGTCAGCACCTGAACGATATGAGAAGAGAATTGGTGACTTGGCTTTTGATTTTGAGTCATACCTAAAGGTACAGCTGAATACAGTTGGTTTTTCAGAAGTCTGTGTATAAGGGTGTGTGGGGTAAGGGGGTGATCAACAGATATAGTTCAGCTTTGGAATAAAAGTGAAAGGCATTCTAAGTTGCTTTCAGATCATCTAAAAATAGCTACAAGCCTCTGCCAAAGCTAATATGGACAGAATTCCCATGGAAACCCTAAGGGCTACAAGGGGCAGGTATTCATTTTTTCACCAGTTATTGATCAGATGATTCCTGCCCAATTTTTCCAATGTAGAAGCTGATACACCAAACCCCCAATGCCTGGCTGATGCTGTTGGTCGGTCAGCAGTCCTTGAGTACTTCGGGTGCTCTGCTAGAAAAGCACTGTGGGAAGAGAAGCCCACGGCACCTTGTGTCACGTTGCGTGTTGGTGCTGTTCATCGACTTTAGTTTGCAGCTAGAGTTTGCTTTCTTTATTATCAGCCCTACACATTGTCTACCACACACAATCACTTTTCTCTGGAGTCCTCGTTTTGAGGGAAGTGCCTCTTTTGGATGTATTTCTAGTCCTTGGGAGCTAAGAGACTTTAAAGGGTATAAGATCCAACTGGAATTTAGCTGCATGAAATTTGCTTTTGTTCATTATAATTTTCATTGCCTTAAAGTACAGGTAAAAATTCCAAAAAATATTAAGGTCTAACATAGTTCATTTCTTGTGTGAGGATTTTCATATCTTTGGGGGTATTATAATTGTGATTTTTACAAATAGAGAAGTAAGAATTTTAGGGTATTTTTTTTAACTTTGAGAAAGGAAGACTCTAGAGTAAACTTGAACATTATTTTGCAAATAGTTTTTAGTGCAAAATTAAACTGGTTTAATAACTATTAATGATTTTTAAAAGTAAAAACGTTCCCCATTTGTATTCTTACTAATAATATGTATTTTGTAAGCTATGTTATAAATAATAATTAGCATATCAATATGCTTTTTATAACCCGAAAAGCCTTCCATATGGATCAGATCTAATCATCATAAGCATAGTAAACTTAGAATGTTGTAAAGTCATATTACTGAAATTCTAATAATAAAAGGATAATGTTTTCTTCATTTGTTACTTCACTTCCTCATGTAGATAATGTTATTTTACTCATATTTCCAAAAGATAATTTTGCAGAAGGAACAATAGCATGGGTTTTTTAAAAAAAAATTTCTAGTATTTACATCTTTAAATAAAATTGAGTTGCAAAACCCTAATATATGACAGCTCAAATAATATGCCACAGGGCTGCATATTTGATGTTCTCATTCCTAACTGTCTGTGCCAGTGGCTAGAAACAAGCTTGATATGAGAAGACCCCATGTTTCCATAGTGTATTTGCAAGTTTCCAGGGCCTGGGCCCCTAACGTTTGTTTGTTTGTTTGTTTCTCAGTGAAGACTATAGAGACAAGTTATGGGTCCCCTATTGGGCTAAGTACTACAGCTGTTTTAGTGGCATAACCAGGAAACACATTCTTTTTTGCTCTGTTGTTAATTCTGTTAAATCTAAAAATATTGATACAAGGGCTGTGGAGATAGCTCTGTGGGTAAAACAATTTCTGCGAAAATGTGAGTTCTACTCATCATTTCACAGGAAAGACAGAGTGATTGTTCATGTTTGCATTTCCTGTGCCTGTGCATAAAGGTGAGAGGCAGGGACAGGAGAAATCCCTGGGAGCTCATAAGCCAGCTATCTTTGACCAGAAACTAACAAGATAGGAGGCCAGGGCTAACATGCAAGTTTCTTCTCTGACTTCCCTATGGACTCTGTTGCATGTAGTACCCACACTGAAATATGTAAACATGTCATGCATTCATCACACACACACACACACACACACAGATTCATATTTTGTTCCATTTTTTATAAGAATGCAAGGGAGACATCAAGCAAAGGAGGGAGGAACAGTTTACAATCAGCAGGTCTTCCATGTAGACAGACCCAATTTAGAAATCCATTTTGTTCACAGACTATCCAGGCAACCCAGAAATTTTGTTTTAGGTAAGATTTATACCTGAGGAGATAGGTCTGATGGTACAGTGATCGCTGAGCATAGGGACCTTAGTTTGATTTCCAGACACCTTGTACAAAGCCAAGCCTTGGTGATGCCTGGTGGTAATCCCAGCACTATGGAGGCAGAGACAGGTGGATCCCTGACACTCACAACCTGGCCAACCCAAGTTACTTGGTGAGCTTTACACCAAAGACATACCTTGTCTTGTACAACAAGTTGCAAAGCAACTGAGAAATGGCACTACAATTATTATCTGGCCTGTATATGCCGGCTAACACACATGCACACATGTACACAATCTTTTAATTTGTTTCCTCTGTGCTTCTTTGATATTTGTATTTGAGACAAATAAAACTTATCCAAGGCTCTTGTCCAACCTGCAGTTCTTCTCACTTAGTCTTCAGACAGCCTGGATTACATATTTATGCCATCATACTCACACTCTTTGACTGAAAGCAATGCTTATGAAGACTTTTGAGGCCTTTGCCATGTGTTCATGGCAGTAGACAAGCAAGCCAGATGAATGTTTGCAACACTATTCTGAAACTATTTTATCATGCCTAAGTATGTGACCTGAAATTAAATGAATAATGAACCGAGATGGAAAGAGCCATCCTAAATAAGAGTGGTTTTATTTCATGGGCTGAGGCCTTAGACTGAATTGAAAAAGCAACAGTGAGCTGAATGCAAGCATTCATCATCCCGTTCCTTGACTCCGGGCACAATGTGACCAGCTGTTACAATCTCCTGCCACTATGAATCCCATGCCAAGATGGACTGTATCCTTGATATGTGAGCCAATATAAACCATGACTTAAAAAAAGAGGCTCAATAAATGTGGGCTCCTTCTTTCCTTCAGGAACAGTTTTAAAATGGGTGAAGGGTCCTCAGGTGGCCATAATTCCTGGGTAGAGGTCATCTATCTGTAATGAGTATGGGATGCCTTACTGGATTGCTACATAGTTAAAAGACCAATTTACAGGCTTCTGAACTCAAGCCTAATTTCATTTTGCAAGTAAGTAGAATTCTAACATGTAATGAATTTTGCAGGATTTCAACTAATATAGTAGTTACTTCTGCTCAAAACTTTACTGCTACGGTTGGTTTTTTGCCATTTAAAAAAAATATGCCATTGATGGCAGCACAGCTTGTGGTGTTTGAGTTGCCAATAAAACATGCCCACATTATTAAACATTTGCAGCAGCTGCAATGGAGAGGCTTCTGTGTCTATGTGCTACCGTCCAACGATTCAGTTATATCGTCTCAACAGGAATACCCTGTCCAAACATTTCCTGTCTGAAATACATTGTTACTCTGAGCCACTTCCCTAATATTTTTCCATTATGTTAAGGTATATGGGGAAACTGTGAGTTTAGACAAAGGAATAGGAATTGCCTTTTTTGTTGTTTATTAATGAGCCAGTGATTGCCGCTCAGTCTGGGAGTCTCTATGAGCCCTGCTTAGTTGATTCTGTGGGTTGTGTTCTCCTGGCGTTCTTGAACCCTCTGGCTCCTACAATCCTTCTCCCCACTCTTCTGGGGAGGTTCCCAAAGTCCCCCTAATCTTGTGGGTCTCTGCATCTTCTCCTGTCTGTTGCTGGATGAAGCCTCTCTGATGACTCTTGGGCTAGGCACCAATCTAATAATCACACTCCTTAAGACTGCACAATTTGGAGATGACAGAGTTTTAAGACCCAAAGAGACTTTGTAAATGCTGCAGTTGAATATCATTACTGTCAGTGTTTCTTTCGAGTTATGGTTGCTTTTCAATTGACACTTGCTGACACAAGACCTGCTTATGCTATGCCAGTGTAAACCACTTGAGCAAAGCAGTGCAAAATATGAACCCAGATTTTATTAAAATTATCCACAATGTATCTGAAGGCATTTTGGAAATTGCACCTTGATTTGGATGACAGAAATTGTTACCAAAAGTTTATATAAAATAGGGAAAAAAACATCCTTTCTCCCTTCTCAACCATGTTATCATTTATTAAATTTCTGTTTTAGAGTAAGTGGCTAATCTAAAATATGTACTGGAAATATCATAAGGACTTTATAGAACAAGACCATTTCAGGAAGAATTTTTGTGAGATGAAGTGAAGAATGGTTCTAAAATATGCCATGCCTCCAAAGAGAAGGAGGGTGGTACACATACACACTCCAGATAAAGAATGAAAGGGAAGGGAAGAGGGCTGGGAGAATCAGCTTGATTTCACCCCAGTTGTGTGTTAGGCCCCGTGCCCAGCATTTCAAATGCATGGCCTCATTTGTGTGCATGGCACTATGAAATGCTTTGAATATTGTGACCCCGTAGTGCCACATTCTGAGTTGGTGCTTGACGTTTGGAGAGTAAAAAAAAAAAAAAAAAAGAAGAGATGAGTAAATGAATATTCTTGGCATTCCTGCGATGTGAGAATTATTTAAAATGTCTATTAAATAAGTCTCTCGGCCTGATTTAGGGTAGTTGATAAAATTTTCACAAAAATGTATTATGATGAAATTTGAAAAAAAAACACGGTAAATTCATGTAGGAATTTATATGCATATGAATATCAGTGCACGTTGATGTGCGTGTGCTTCCTATTTATAGCTTTTGGGACACATTTGCAAGTGATAAATGAACATTGAAATGCTACACATATGTTTATATCCACTTTTAGATATGGAGGGTTTTTTTTTTTTCAAAATGTGGTATCTTCACTGAGCCAAATAGCAGGCATTTGAAAAGGACAAAAATTAAAATTCTTAAGATAAACTAAAGACATGAAGTAAAAGCAAAAAACTGACAAAACAATAATACATTGGACAGAATTGCTTTTAAAACATGTATATATGAAATAAAACACACCATAAATTATAGCCAATCCACTCTTAGTTGATTTGACAAAAGAGGACTTTTAATAGATCAATATTGCCTTGGGATTTTTACACACCAAAGGTAATTTTTCTGTTTAACATTTCAGACATGTTGATCTAAACCCATCATAAGTTTGGTTAAGTGAGATACTGCCTACCTCTGAAAATGGTCAGGTGCAACTAGCACTTTGCATTTAGTGAGAGTGTGTGACTGCTAAAATGTAGTTATTCTCCCCCCATACTCTTTTTCTCTGCTCTCTGCAGTTATTATATGTTGTAACAAAGTCTCAACATGGGGTCATCAAAGTACTGTGTCTAGAGTATCTTTATCTAATTAGACTAAAATCAAGCAAAGCACAGAGATGTATTCTTGTTTTATTTATTTTTGTTGTTGTTTGTTTCTTTGTTTCTTGAATGAATCTGGGTCACTTGTCTATTGGGGAGAGCCCTATGTTTTGGGGGAGTTGATGATGCTAATTAACCTAACTGAGACCATGTCTTTTTAAGTGGTAGAGAAGAGATAGGACTTTGGCATCAGCTGTACCACAGCCTGAACAAAAATGCACTCAGGAGGAGAAAGTCTGTAGGCATCAGTTGCTATAGTCTCATCAGGGAGGCAGTCCCAGATATCAAGAACCTTTTAATATAGGATAGTCATATAAATCTAATCCCACTCCTCCTTATTTTTTATTTTTTATTCATCTCTCGTACAGTATATCCTAGCCACATTTTCTCCTTTTACTGCTTCCTTCTTCACAACCACCACCCTTTCGTCCAAATCCACTCCTCCTCCTTTACACTTTGAAAAGAACAACCCCCACTCCATATCAGTTGAACATGGCATAGCAAGATACAAATAGACTAAGTAGAAATCTCATTTATGGGCTGAGAAAAGCAACCCAGTAAGAGGAAAAGGATTCCAAGAGCAGTCATGAGAGTCAGAGATATTCCTCATTCCCACTGTTAGGCATCTCAAAAGAACAACAAGCTACACAACTGTCACATACATGCAGAGTACCTAGCTCAGACTCAGACAGAGCCAGTGATTGCTGTTCAGTCTCTGTGAGTCTCTATGAGCCCTGCTTAGTTGATTCTGTGGGTTGTGTTCTCCTGGCGTCCTTGAACCCTCTGGCTCCTACAATCCTTCTCCCCACTCTTCTGGGGAGGTTCCCAAAGTCCCCCTAATCTTGTGGGTCTCTGCATCTTCTCCTGTCTGTTGCTGGATGAAGCCTCTCTGATGACTCTTGGGCTGGGAACCAACCTAATAATCACACTCCTTAAGACTGCACAATTTGGAGATGACAGAGTTTTAAGAACAAAAGAGATTTTGTAAATGATGCAGTTGAATGTCATCACTGTCAGTGTTTCTTTCAAGTTATGGTTGCTTTTTGATTGGCACTTGCCAAAAGAAGAATTGCTTATGCTATCTATGCCAGTGTAAACCACTTGAGAAAAGCAGTGAAAAATATGAACCCAAATTTTATTAAAATCATCCTTAATGTATCTGAAGATATTTTGGAAATTGTACCTTGATTTGGATGACAGAAATTGTTACCAAAAGTTTATATAAAACTGGAAAAGAGAAACCATCTTTTTCCCTTCTCAACCATGTTATCATTTATTAAATTTCTGTTTTAGAGTAACTGGCTAATCTAAAATATGTATTAGAAAATAACTTCACTTTCTCATTTTCAATCTTATGTTTTTATTCCTAAGACTAAGATTTGTCCTAATTACTATTGATAAATGTAACCTCTCTTTCCAGAAAATAAAGGTTCTTTAACCATATGAACACATAAACAATTGCATTAACCTACTGTAAACAATTTCATTTTAAATATATTTTATGGAACGTGTTTTGAAATGTTAGATGTATTTTGAAGTAACTACTGGTGCCTTGCGGATAGATATTTGAAGCTTTATCATGGCCAGTTTTGACCCACATTTGAAGATTATGTGACTTTAATCACAGAAGTCAGATATGATCTCAGGCCCAGAGAGATGTTTTTGTGTGTACATAACTGCTCATTTCAGCTCATGAGAGCAAGTTACACTGCACCAAAAATTAGAACTAGCTCTCTGGAAATGTCCTGAAGTACCCTGAATCTGAGACTGAGACCTTGACAGTGCCTTTATGACTAGTACAAAAAGGACTTGAAGGCTACAAGTAAATGATGGTGATTGCTCCCCAATCTCTTGAGTATATCATATAGCACACCACCCTGTGCTGGTGACCACACTCTACATTCAAAGCTAGGAGTCACAGGATAATAGTAGCTTCACTGACCTATGAAAGCTCATTTAAGGATTCAATGTAACTAGAGGTCTTTGTCATATTTAAGCCCATATTATTAAATTTTATAAGGATTACTGACTTTTAAAATTCCAAAGGTCAAAAATTGAAATACAAATAGATACTGTAATGGGATTAAAGGGCAAAAAGAGAGAATAGTGAATCCGTTCATTGAATATAATGAGATTATTCCCAGGCAAATGAGGCCTTAACTTAAGCAAGAACATGCACTACAGAAAGCAGATGTTACTCTGCAGTTTCTATGAACTCATGGCCTCTATGATTTGCTGAAGATGTTAATGCTGATTTCCTTAACAGATCAGAAATCATTATGATAGTCTCAGAAAAGATTCATGTAAATAAATAGATTTATATGAATCTAAAGTTTAGCTATACTATAGATATTTTAATAATGATAGCCAGAACAGAATATTAAGTCAAAATCCACAATCATTACCAACTATACCAATTTTTAAAAATATAAAATGTCTTAAAGTCAAGGTCTCACACTGTAGCCTAGGCTAGTCTGGAACTCAGTAGGTAACTTCAATCTCTCCTCAGTCTTCCTGTCTGAAATCTTTCAAGTGCTGTTACTCTAGGCATGAGCCACCATGCCAGACTTACCAAAATCTTACATAAAAATACTGTTTGTTATAATTACATTGGCTGGAATTTATAATAAACTATCAGCACACAATTACATGAATGTTCTTATAGTGATATTATTTAGTTCAATAATGGTCTTAACTCTGTAAATAAGATGGATTTCCAACTAGGAAGCTGCACTTGACTTTCCTAGCATGGTGGCTTTTGCATTAGCTGTAACAGACAGGTGTGGTGTGAAACAATAATGACAAAGTAAGTCGCAAATTTGGTCTCCCACTATACTTTGGATATGGAATGTTGCCAAGATCTGTGCATTACAGGTTGGTCTCTAGGACAACAATAGTGGAAGATAACTTCTCTTTAGGTTTTGTGGCCTTGTGGTAGGTACTCAGGTCATGGGAATTGTGCCCTTAAAGAGGAGTGTAGATTCCCTTTCTCTTTTCCTTGTGCTTCTTGGCCATGAAGTAAACAATGGATACACATTGCATGTTTCTTCCCTTGCCATCTTCCTTGATTGCAACACTTAAAACATTAAGTCAAGCTAAACCTTGTCTTCTTTCAGTAAGTTAATTATCTCAGATGATTTTTAGTAACAGAGATCTTATGCCCAGGTACATTTGGGGAAGGAAGATTTCAATATATTATGTGAAATATTCATACCACTGAGTCAAAATGCTATTCATGATTTTGAAAGGCACAAAATCTGTATTGCAATTGAAACTTTTATATTCAGTATTAGTTACCACCAATCAAAAGTTGAATGCCTGAAATGTTATTGTTGTAGTGTATAGGCAACAAAGCCAGTCACTGTGAGTAACAAATTAGTATAACCATCACCGGGGGTCTTGATATCAAGGTCTCATATCCAAAATGATAAACAACCACCATAACAGAAATGGTGATCCCAAAAGGGCTCTGTTTATGTATAGTCTGTTCTACAAAGATGGCTGGTGTGTGCTCAGGAACTGTGTCATTTTGGTAGAGGCTACAGGAATTGGAGACATTTCAAGAAACTGAATCTGAGGCTAGGTCTTTCCAATGCATATGTGAAGTTGCATTCTTACGGGAATGTTGCCATTCTCAGCAAAGTGGTCAGGAACCAATCTGGGAAGCCAGGAAGGACAGTCCACCACTCTAATGAGTTACAGTCATGCATGCTACTCTATGACCTCCAATAACTGCCTTGTAAGAAGATGGGTATTTAAGAAATGAAAAGAAGACTGTCCTCAGGGAAAAATAATAAAATCAAAATGATATTTTTTTTAAAAAATCAGAGATTGAGATTGGGGAGATAGCTCAGTCAAGAATTTCCTTGTCATGCAGGTGTGAAAACTTGCATACACATACAAAACTGAGTGACAGTGCAGATATGTATAAGCAGTGTCTAGGATAGAGAGATGAGAGATCACTAGAGTTCACTTGCCAGCCAGTATAGGTTCATCCATGAATGTCAGTGAGAAACGTTGTCTGAAGAAGAGTTAAGTGGCTGACAACATAAGGAAGATGCCCAATGTCAGTATCTGATGTCACTAGTGAGAAATCCTGTCTGGAAAAAGTGGCTGTCAATGTAAGGAAGATGCTTGATGTCACTATCTGACTTCCACATGTATGTACACACATGTACACAACCATGAACACACATTAACACACACAAGTCATTTTTAGAAACAAATAGTCAAGAATATATGTCAGATATGAAATACTTAAAATGATGAGGGCAAATATAAAATATTCTGAGATAGCTTGTACATGCTTTGAAAGCAAAATGCTCTAGTCATGCAAAATAAAAGAGGAATCATGTAAATTGAGCTGTCTTAAAAAATCAATTGTGCGTCACAAAGTAGAATGTGTGTGAGTTCACTTGTTCCAGCATTGTCCCATACAGCCTAACACTTCACCATTGAAATGTCTTCTAAGCTGGTTTCACATGAGAGGTTTTACCTTGGCCTATTGAGATATATAACACAACTTATAAAAACAAATATTAACATGAAAGACCTATCAATCCCTCAGTTCATGGTACATTGATGTTGCTATTTCACAAAATTCCTTTTCATAGGTTTAATTTAGAAAGTCTTTACATTCTTTTTAATCTATTTTTAGTACCATCTTTTCATACAGATATCTTGGGTACATATTTAATGTTGGGCTTTAATTCTATTTTTAAATTCTCTTGAATATAACTACATATACAAATCCATAAGAATAGCATGTATTTATGGGATATGTCTTAAAATTGACTTTTATTCATCTAAATGGGAAAGAAAGTTCTGTAAGCTAGTGGTCTCCAAAGATGTGGTATTGGTAGAGTACTTATGATATGTAGAAAGAAAATGAAGGACAGAAATAAGCAAGCAAGTAGTCAGAGAAAAACCAAGGCAGAAGAGTGAGATTAACCCCAGGGACTCAGCATACATGCCTGAGGAGTAAGCTGATATTTGAATCAACAGAAAAAGCTAGCAGGATGTACACTTTCAGGCAGGAAATAGAGGTGCAGAATTCATCAGGGAACTCTCAGCTTTTCAACTGGTTTGGTGAGACCTTCCTTCATGATCAAGGTAGCTTCCTTTACTCAAAGTTGTCTGGTGACTGTTCTTAATCATATCTACACATCAAGATATAGATGAGTATTTGAATGGTGACTGGGCACCATAGCTTGACGCTTACATGGCAATGGAACAGCAACTGGCTGTTGGCATAGTCATATTAACTTGGGGACTGCCTCAGAGTTCAGCTATTTGATGAGCTAGATAATCAAATGTCATGGAGCATGGTCCATGAATCAATCTAAGAGTTCTGCATGCAACTCTAGTCACAGCAAGCTCACATTTTTTTCCAAACAATGGAACAAAGAGGTAGAGTTGCATCTGTCTAAATGATGGTGAAAAAGAAAGTACTCTTTAAAAGCTAGGTTTCTTATTTTATTCACTTTCCTTTAGTGTTCTAATTACCAGGTGCTTTGAAATTCTTATTAAAACAAGGCATGGGAAACCAGTTTATTCTGGTTATTAATACTTTGTCTTTTTACCTTTTTATCATATGCTTTTAATGACCACACTAATGAATAATTATCAGAGAAAAACCACCCTTTCACCAACCCTTTCCAATCCATGTTGTACTCTCTGAGTTACAGTTTGAGTTTCTAGAAGTAAAGCTACACTTCCTAATGAGGTCTTATTTGACCTGTCTTTCCCTGTGCAGCAAAACAATGGTGGCACTTTTATATCACCCACACATTTTTCTACCAAGAAATAAACAATCCTGAACTTAATGTGATGATAAAATTAGCTCGTTGACTCAGTTCTCTGCCTCATGTAGGAAAGAAAACCCTAGTCTTCTAATATTATTTTATCTTTTAAGTAATTTTGCTTGTGTTTGTTCTACTTTTATTTTACCATTTTAATTTGTGCTCATAAAAAACTGTATAATAGACATGGGATGTATCTAAACTAACACAGATATTTAATGAAAAAGCTTCCATACTGCCTCCTTGCAATGTCCTAAAAGATGTATTTCCAAAAGTCTAGTGTGGATACTAAAGTCTTAATGTCATTAATCCTTTTCCAGTTCTTTATATTAAGTCTTTGTTTAAGTTTTAAAAGTAGAGTTGGTACCAAAGAGCTTTCTCCAAGGTCCCTGTACCAGTATATCCCTTACAGACATTGAGTTTATACATACCAATTTTCTCCTTTGAATTCTGAACCCTGGCTACATCAAGTCAATCATTTAACTTTATTGAAAATTCCAAGGAAAAGCACTGTTATTCTGAACATGTTCCCAGAGTATCATCACCGGAGAGTGTTGCCCATCAGGTCCCTTCACTTTGTTAAACTTTCAACTAATGTTTAATGCAATGAGCATTTGCAATTTTTTTATTTTCCAGAAGTAGCTTTTCAGAGATCTTTGAAGAAAGATTCTTCATTCTTACAGTTGTTTTTGTTTGTGAGTGATAGAAATCCAACAATTATTCAATGAATAATTTGAGTTTCATTTTGGGAGAGGAAGAAAAGAGAACATTAGAACACTTAGTCTCCTAAATATAAACAAACTGATGTTTAGTCATATTCCCATGACTTTGGTCTTCTCATTATTGAAGAACTATTCTTTACTTCTTCCCATAGACAATGACATAAAGGAAGAGCAGAATGGTAGGATGTCTGGAGCATTTAAGCATCTTGGATTTTGACTTTATTTCTTCACCAATATGCCTCAGTTTTCAATCATTAACTTCCATAGCAGGGAACAAGTCCACTCTATAATTAAATTCTACATGAGTGTCTTCCTTTTTACTTGGTATTGATAGGGGTTCTCATCACATGACATTAATTTCTATTCACATTTATGGGCATAAAATAGAATTTTCTCAGTGATATTTTTAGTGTTTCACTAAACAAGAAATACAAGTGGCCAATAAACATTTGAAAAATGGCTCAACATCTTTAGTCAGCAGGAATATGGAAATTAAAACAACATTTCATCTCATTCTAGTCAGAATGTCTGTCAACAAGAAAGCAAATTGGACAAATGCTAGTGAGGATATGGGGAAAGCTCCTTTATACAATGCTGGTAAAGTGAATCTAATGTACCCATCGTGAGTATCAATGTACAGATTCCTCAAAAACACTGAAAATAGGTTTATCAAAAAAAAGTATAACACACTAGATGTAGCTATGCCACTCCCAGGTGCAAACCTAAAGGAGTCTAAATATTATCACAGAGATAGCATATTTTTATTCTTGCACCATTCACAATAGCTACAAATGGAACCAACATAGATGTCAACCAACATATAAGTGGGGAAAGAAAATATACATATACACAATAGGAATTCATTAAGACACACAAGAATAAAACTGAGACAAGTGAAGGAAAATGAATACAACTGGATATTATTGTGTCAAATGAAATAACCCTGGCTCAGACAGACCCACATATTTCTCTCATATGTGGACTCTAAACTTCAATTGTGTGTGTGTGTGTGTGTGTGTGTGTGTGTGTGTGTGTGTGTGTGTGTGTGTGTGAAAGAGAGTATGTGTGGTGTGTGTGTGTGTGTGTGTGTAAGAGAGAGAGAGAGAGAGAGAGAGAGAGAGAGAGAGAGAGAGAGGTACAGTAAAGGAGGGAGGAAGAGACCATACAGGAAGTACAATAGAAAGAGGACTGTGAGAGAGGAGAAAGAATTTTAAGGGAGAATAATGGGCATTAAAACAGGAAGCAGGGACTATTTAGAAGATGGAAGTGAGCATCAAGAGTGAGGAAGAGTGCTTGGAAAAGGGTGGTAGGAGGAAGATTAGTAACAAATGACAATGATATATATATGTAATGAGGATGCCACAATTAAACCATTACATTTTTAAAAAGGATTAGAACCACCATTCCAGACAGTATTCATAAAACTAGTTGTCTCAGGAAAGAAGATAGGGAAAATTGTAGAATATGTGCCCCAAATCCCTGCTGACTAAAAATGTTGAACCATTTTTCAACTGTTTATTGGCCACTTGTGTTTCTTGTTTGGTGAAACACTAAAAATATCACCCATATCTAGAAATATAAATAGAAATTAATGTCATGTGATGAGGGCCCCTATCAATACCTAGCAAAAAAAAGAAGACACCCATATAGACATTAATTAAAGACAGGACTTGTCCTCTGCTATAGAAGTTATCATCTAAGGCTTGCATTCTAAGCCATGAATGCCCTTAGGGATGTACCCTACCCAATACCTCATCTGTCTTACTGACTATAAAATCCATGAAGTTATTGAGTAAAATTCAAAAGCTAAGAAAAGTACGAATAAAAATGTTTTCCACTAACCACACTGAACACTGTGACTTCTAAGTGTAACTTTATGTCTTTCTGATATTTTTCAATGTATGTGTTTTCCCATATTTAGTCATGATGCATGTTCTGCTTATATTCAGTTAACTTTGCAACATTATCACTTACCTACAGTACTGAATATTATTGACAAATATTACTCTTAATCATTGGTAATAATCCATCATGTGAAAATTCATATGTGCCTAACAGTTCAACTGATTCTAGTTTCTCACAACTATATATTTTAAATGGTATATGTCTTTGTGCTAAAATCATTTTGAGTTTCTGTGATTATGTATTCATTTTTATACCTTAGATTATTTCCTTACAATAGACTTAACAGAGGAATTACTGGCTCATAAACCTAATTCCCTGAATAATGTAAAACTCAATATTCAAAGTTTTGCTGTAATTTACAGTGTACATTTTACTGATGTCTTAATTATGAGATCTGCAATATAGAGGAGGTAAGTTTTCAAGTAATAACATAGATGAGGACTTTTTAAAAGAAAGAATTCAGTTGAGAATTCTTTTGTGATGTGAAATTTAGTTGTGAAACACTAATATTAAAAGAAGCCCTGATTAATGGCTAAGTACTGATGATTATCATTAGCAAATTGTATCATTATATTGATGGATATAATCACACAGAATGTAGATGAACTTAGTATGGCATGGTGATAAATAGCTCTGTTATTGTTTGTTGTTCTTGTTCTTAGTTTCTTTGCTTCCCATTAATAATTTGTCTTGGGAGCCATTATAGGTTTAAAAAGAAATGTGGCACTGGGGAAATGTCCACAAATATACAAGGATGACCCCAACTAAGATTCTAATAGTGAAGACATTATCCTAAATGTTCTTCCCCTATAATGAGATTGAGGACTACCTTAAATGTCATCATAGAGCCTTCATCCAATAGCTGATGCAAGTAGAAGCAGACACCCACAGCTAAGCACTGAGCCGGATTCCTGGAATCCAGTTGCAGAGGGGGAGGAATGATGAGCACAGGGGTCAAGACCAGGCTGGGAAAACACACATAAACAGCTGACCTGAACAAGAGGGAGCTCATGGACCCCAGACTGACAGTTCAGAAACCAGCATGCGACTGACCCAGACCCCCTGAATGTGGGTGTCAGTTAGGAGATCTGGGCAGTCTATGGGGCCTCTGGTAGTGGAACAGTATTTATCCCTAGTGTAGGAATGAACATTGGGAGGTCATTCCTCGTAGAGGGATACTCTCTCAGCCTAGACACACAGGGGAGGGCCTAGGCCCTGCCACAAATGATGCGACAGATTTTGAAGATCCCCCATGCAAGGCCTCGCCCTTTCTATGGAACAGAAGAGGGATGGGATGCAGGGGGAATGGGAGGGAGAGGAAACTGGGATTGACATGTAAAATAAGATTGTTTCTAACTTAAATAAATAAAAAGAGAAAAAATAATTTGTCACTTTTCTAAGAATCTTGTAGAGTAACAGGAAGCATGTCCCTTCCCTTCTGTAGTGTTCATTCATGGCTACCCATCAGGTTTAACATGCTGCTGTTGCCTTCTAAATGCTTCAGATGGACTTCTAGGGAGGGTCTGAGAGCTCCACTTCAGGCTTCATCATGCAAGACCCAGAAAATAAGACTGATCTGAGGGAATAGGAATATTATCTCAGGAGTAAAGTTATAGGCCAAATCAAAATTACAGGAGATGCAGAACACACCCATAATTATTTAGCTGCAGGTACAGTAACCACATAGCTTGGAGCCTTGAACTTTCAGAAAAAAAAAAAACTTTTATTTCTCATTGTGTGGCTTTTACTGGGAAGATGTGGACAAACTGTATTGAGCCAAGAGCCTGTAATCATGAGATATAAAAATAAATAAATTAATAAATAAATGAAATTATGCAAGTGCAGTATGGAGAATGCATAGGAAATAAAGCAGAAACATAGCACAAAGAAACAAGGACTATTAAATAACCTAGTCTTTTATCCTGAGGATATTGGCATTGCCACAGAAAATGTGGCAGGAAACACATGACAACATGTGTGTTTACTGGCATTAGAGTGGAAGGTTACCTGAGGAAGGGTAGAGTTTGAAAGGTCTTTCCAGTGGTGGCCTTGTCTGTACCAGTAACAGAGAAAATGCAGAGAAATGAACCAATTTCAAATATATGTAGCAATATAAAAGGAAGACATTTGAGAGCACAGTTTTGAATATTCTACTTCAGATAACCAAGTGGATACGCAAAACATGGTTTCATTTTGGGGGGGAAATGAGAGGAGTATCATAAAGAAATAGGAACTGGGTTCATATCTTCATTCTGTAATATTCGACAATGTATCTTCATCAACCGAATCAAAACATATCTTCTAAGCCTTTTGTGTCCTCCTGTGAAGCAACGCCATTGCCAAGGCCTACTACCTTTTAATCATACAAAATTTATCCTACTTCCTATGTTTCTCATCTCAATGACCTGCTCATTGGAGCTTTTTTTTTTTTTTAAGAATTGTGTTAATGTTGGAAAAAATGAAAGGCCCTTTTTATGTTTTGTTTTTATGTCTGGTGCCCTGGCACTTGCGAAAAGCCTTTCCCAACCCAGGTGGTGAGTGGAGAGTGACTGTCAAAATGACACTACATTTTCTGAGTCACATCCATGTTGACATGGCAAAACCTTGTACACAGAAGGACATGTGTAAAAACAATAATCTGAGTGGGCTGGACACTGACCATATTTTATGGAAATTTCACACAGACTTCTGTGCAATTTAATCTAATTATACCAAGACAAAGAGCATTCAGTGACAGCCAATCCGCCCAGATAACAGGGATGCACTTCTGGCTAATGGCTCCCACCACTCCTGGGTTTTCTAAACTTCTCAGATGTGCCCATGATGTAGACCGGGTATTTTTGTGAACGGCTGGAAAATTTCACTCACACGCTGATAGTTCCAATGAACACAAAATACTTCTTCCAGAAAGAGGTTGCCAATAAGCAGTATTTTTAGAGAGAGGCACATGTCACCAGTCCTGTTTACCACTGTTGTGACTGTTAATGGCTCTGAAGGATTAGAAAACAGCCCCTGATAAAAGGCATTACCCACGCAGTTTCATTATATACCGTGGGCAGTAAATGTTTACTGCACGTCCGGATCAAGCTAACATGTCATTAAACTGTGTTCCAGTTAAATCAGCTCCCAGACCATAGCTGCCACTCCACTGAACATTTGTCATTTGCCTGCATCTGAAAGAGCAACTTGTTCCTTCCCAGACTCCTACATATAAATACCCTTTAAGAATGAATTCATTTTTTTCTTGTGATTGTTGTTGCTTTCAGCTTTCAAAAATGCCATTGAGTTCGTTTTCTGTTGGGCATCCACTGCTGAACATGCAACCAAACCTTAAGAGTGATTTGTTTCCCCAGTGAGACTCCCTTGGGGGAATCTAAATTTCATTTACAATTAGTTTTCATTTGGTGATTGCTTCTGCCTTAGGGATGGGGTCTTGTGTGCACTTTGCTTTGCAGCTCTAGAACCCTAAATGGTAACACTATGAAGGCCCTGTATATGCTCCTAGGTCTCTGGGAGTTCATATGTGTATTGGTCATGTTGATTTAGAAGGCATTGTTTTCTTGGTGTCCTTCATCCACTCTGGCTCACACACAGTGGAGGAATTTGATGGAGACATCCCACTTAAGGCTGAGTGTTCCAAGGTCTCTCAGTCTCTGCTTTGGGTTTCTCTATTTGTTCTTATCAACTTCAGGAAGCTTCTCTGATAATAGCTGAGCAAAT
This sequence comes from Cricetulus griseus, assembly GCF_003668045.3. NCBI lineage: Eukaryota > Metazoa > Chordata > Mammalia > Rodentia > Cricetidae > Cricetulus > Cricetulus griseus. Next base: position 24,258,413 of record NW_023276807.1, read on the forward strand.
CACTGATCTCTAAGTATAGCAGAATGCCATTGGGAATCTTTATTGCTATGTTCTTTGAATTCATTTGATTTTAGAACCATAGTATTTGATTTTACTCTAGTTCCCTGGATTATATAGTGATGGGGGAGGCACTTCTGTGTATATATTTGTCTTATTGGTTGATAAATAAAGTACTGTTGGCCAATAGGGAAGCAAGTTAGGGGGACTAGGGGTCGAGGAGGATTCTGGGAAATGTAGTAAAGAGAAATTGTGATCCAGGCAGGATGTGACATAGCAGGCAGACTCAGAATATAAGCAGGGACAAGCACAAAATCACTCTCTTCCTCCTTCTCTCTTCTCTGTGTAGCAGCCATGTGAGCCTGACAAGAGAGGACACATGCTGCTGGTGTCCTCGATCAGATAAGTCTTTATAAAATATATAGATTAATAATTATGGTTGATACTTAAGACAGAGTTAGCAGATAATGATATCCTAGTCATTGGCCAGCAGCATTGTAATTAATATAAGATTCTGTGTTATTTCGGGCACCCACGTGGTGGTGGGGCTCTGGCGGCTTAGCAGAAAGATTTATCATTACAATCTAGTCCCAGGTTCTTGGTCACTCAAGCAGTGTCAGGTATGGGTTGCATCTCATTAAACAGGTCTTTCAGTTAAATGAGAGATTGGTTACTCCCACAGATTTGTGCCACCATTGCACTAGCATAACTTTCAGGCATGTCACCATTGTAGATCAAAGGGTTTGTGGTTCGGTTGGTGTTTACATTTTTTCTTTGGCAGCATGTAGAGCACCTTCCTATACCAAAGATGCTAGAACATAGGGGTGAAGGTTCTATGCAAGTAGCAGCTCAACTTCTCAATGTTCTATGAAATGTGGAGGTGTTTTCTTCAGCAATGAAGACTTGACTTCAGTTTGTGGAGAGCAACATATAGTTATGACAACAGCCTGTGTTGTTTGGGGGTTCCCAGGGGACATCGTTGACCAACAGCTCAATTAGATATAATCTATTCCCAGGACAGAAAGCTTCATTTGGTGATAAGAGCTATCCAGTTGCTGCTCTGTCTGTCCCATTATTTGTGATTTCATTTAGATGGCCTTCCTGTATGTATGTATTTTTAGGAAGTTTCTACTGTATTAGCCTTCCACACCACTCCTAAAATGACCCTTAATTTTAGCTGTCTCTTCCTGTATTCCCTCCTTTTTCATGCCCCGCACAACCTCCACATTTAATCCTCACATTCCAACTCCCTTGATCCATCCATAACTATATGTTCTATTCCCCTTTCCTGGAGATACCTATCCCCTCCCAGTCTCTTATTCTAAACCTAACCTTTGTGGTTCTATGGAATGTAGCTTGATTATCATTGACTTAACAGCTAATATTCACATAGAAGTGAATACATACCATACTTCTAGTTTTGTGTTATCTCACTCTGGATGATTTTTTTTATATAGTTCTATTCATTTACATGTGCATTTCATGTTTTTTTTTAATGGCTGGTTAATACTCTATTGTGTAAATGTATCCATGATGGCTGTTTTAGGTTGTCAACTTGACTACATCTAGAATTAATTAAAACTTAAATTGCTACTTGCACCTATGAGTGATTTCTTTCTTAATTAAATCAGTGAGAAGGCCCACTTCTAACCCTGATCTTTGAGGTGGGAAAATACATCCTTAATCCATATCTTTTGAAATGGGAAGATCTGCCTTTAATATGGGCCACCATTAGACTGGCAGTCCTGGGTTTTATAAGAAAGCAGGTTGAGCAAGCAATGGAAAGCCAGCCAATAAGTATTCTTCCATGTCCTCTACATACACTTCTGCCTCCAGGTTCCTTCCATGTTTGACTTTCTGTTTTGAGTTCCTTCAGTGATAGACTATGGATATGGAAGTATAAGCCAAATAAACACTTTCCTCCCCAAGTTGCTTTTTTCAGATTGTTTGTTTCATCACAGCAATAGTAACCCAAAATAAAACAGTACCACATTGTCTTCATCCATTCTTCTGTTGGAGGGCACCTATGTTGTTTCCAATTTCTGTCTCTTATGAATAGAGAAGAATTAACATAGTTGAGCAAGTGTCTCTGAGGTAGGTTGAAGCAACATTTGGCTACATGCCAGAATGGTATAGCTGAATCCTGAGTTAGATAGATTCCCATCTTCTTGAAGAATGACCTTTGTTGGTTTCCATAATGGCTGCACCAGTTTGCACTCCCACCAACAATGAATGAGTATTCCCTTTGCTTCACATATCACCAGCATGACCTGTCACTTGTTTTATTGATCTTAGCCATTCTGATGGGTACAAGATGTAATCTCAAAGTAGTTTTGATTTGAATCTCCTCTGTTTAGATCTGTACCTCATTATTTAATTTGGTTATTTGTTTTCTTGATATCTACTTATTCTAGCTCTTTATATATTTTAGACATTAACCCTCTATCAGTATGTACTTGGAAAAAAACTTTTCTCCTTCTGTAGGCTGCCACTCTTTGCACGTGTGTCTATTCAGTGAAGTACTTTAGTGAGTTTTCTGATTCATCTTGTAAACTTGGCCATCAACTCTGGGAGGCTGTCTTGTTTCCATCCATTTTCCCCACCCTATTGAGAAAAAGAATTCTTTTCAGAAAGAAGTGGGAGCAACAAAATTCCATAGATCTTATCACTAAAACAGATGGGTCATTGTTTTATATAGGGTGCATACCATATGGAGGCTGGAGAGATGGCTCAGAATTAAATAACAAATACTTCTCTTACAGGGGACCTGAGTTCAGTTCCAAGCATCCATAACAGCCACTCACAATGGACTGTAACAGCAGCTCCAGGGGATCCAGAACCTTCAGGTCTCCACAGGCACCCACACTATCAAGACCATACACATACAAAGACACTCAGGCATACACACAAAGAATATAAATCTTTAAAAATGAAAAATGCATATACTACTGTATTCTGTTCTGACCGCCAGAATTGTTTTCCTTTAGAAATTCGAGAACCAGAAATTTTACTATCTGAAAAAAAAAAAAAAACCAGTCTGTTTCCTTTCACAGAGTAATAGTGAGAGTATAAAAACAGAGGCTCCGTAGAGAACCTCCTGTTCCTTCTACTGTGTGGCTATGAAAAAGGAAGTGCTTGTTTTTGAAAACACCCTACACTACTATGATGTCAGCATTACGAATTATGACTGCAAGCAATTAGAGGGGAAAAGTCTTTTGGGTGCCATTTTGGCTCTCTGTTAGCCTGGCTATAAAAACAAACTGCATGTTTGGGCATGCTTAGTCATAACTTTGAGGTTAAGAATGAAGAGGGAACAGGAAAGTTATCGGGAGCACAAACATGTTTTTCATTCTGATGTATGGACTTCAAACTCTTTTCCACATCTCCAATAATGAAGAGTTGATATCTTTTAATCTGCCATTTCTCTAAAATGGCGTACTATGGTGCTGGTTAGGGCAGAGACACTCAGAATAGTCTGTCTGATTCTCTTTGCTCTACTGAATTTTCAATGAAAATGATCTGTTGATACAAAAATAAGATTGTGTCTTTTCCCCCACATCCCATGCCTGATAGCACTGCTTGCAACTTTACCCAAGGAAAGACACTCCAGAGGGCTGCAAAATGCTGGGGAAGCTGGGGCTATGGGAGTCAGCCTGTGTGTCAAATAAGTTGCCTGGGGTGACATTCGACATCCACTCTTCCTTAGACAGATGATGAGTCCTGAAAAGGATAGGTCAAATAGAATGAATCATGAAAGAAGATTTTATGCTTTCCCCCCTCTCCCAGAAGAACATTTTTCTTACGTTTTCTGAATCAGAGGATGTCTTATAAAATCTGAATTGTAGAGAGTCATCATGAAGGGTCATTTGATGTCATCTGCTGCTCAAGTTCCTTGCACCTTCTCATCAGAATGGGCCGTAATTTATTTCTTCCTGGTTGTGGATACATAGTTTATAAATGATATGCCGGCATGTCTTTCCCAGCAAAAACGTTTCCATATTCTGCCAGCAGTTTTCTTAAAAGAGACTCTTGTGAAATTTAATCTTCTACACTTTACCGCATGTCTCATGTTGAGGTTGGCATGTGTTAGAGTCATTTAAGGATGATTCTCTGCTCCACTAGATTGAGAGCCTGTGCATGCCAAGCTCCCTGCCTGAGTCACTGTAGAATATCAGTAATGCCTAGGCCAGTACTTCACCCACAGTAGATACTAGAACTTTTATTATCAAATGAAATTGTATTGACGCGGGAGCATACAAGGAAAAGAATATATAGCATACCAAAAAGAATCTAGTGTTAAAATATATCTAATGGTAAACTGCTATATACTCCCATGGACTTAGGGACAAAACAATGTACAATGAGCTGATTGTTTTGGTCCTCATAAGATATGGTTTAAAAAGGAGGATATTATTGCTTCTGTCTGAAGACCCTTACAGCTCAGGAATAGGAGCAGAGAGAATTATTAACTGGAGATACAGTTTGAATTGGCTTCAAAGGTTTGATCTACTTAGAATCCTAGCTGAGGTTGACCTGCTATCTCCTGGTATGAGAGTTACCAGGTCAAAGAGGAATCTTTGAAATTGGAATAACTTTTTATTTAAATGGAATAAATGCAAAATTTTTCCTTGATGATTTATTGAGAATTTTTGATACTATGTTGATAATATGTTGTGCTAAAGATTATACGGTTTTGAGAATATTCCTAAGGTAATTGTTTTCCTGGTATGGTTTTTTTTTTATTTATGTCTTTAACTATTCTCAAGAGATGCAGTTTATCCACTAATAAGGACATATAGTGTCTCAGCCACACTATTTTACAGCTCAGTCTATGTGTTTTTATTGAGTACTTGTGGCTAACGTGAATACCCTAAGAAGTATGTATCTAAACTAAATTGATTTCCTTTCAAAATAACATTTTTCCAGAGGCTTACTTCCAGTATTCTACCAGTGTGGAAGTCACACCCTGAAAATAAGTTAGGCCAACTAAAAAGAATTTTTTTGAAGAACACTCAGGTATAATTAGATTTGTTACAGCAGTGTGAGCATACTGGGTTTTATTTCAGTTTATTAGCATGCTGTAAATATCTGGGGATGGAAAAAAGTAAGTATATTTTTTCAACTAAATCTCTTTTCCAGCTTCCCACCATGAGTAGATATGACTTTATCTCATCTTATATCTTTCTCATGTACCACCTTTTAAAATGGAAGTCTTCATTTAAATTACTTTTGCAACTCTTGCAAGAGGCATTTCGGAGCAACCACTGGGCTAGTGAGGGCTATTGAGGGCTTGTTCCCTGCACTGTGCTCTGGTCTGTGCCAGTGTTACCCAGAGACCTGGGGAGTTAGTCACTGTCAGAGCAGGAAAGTGAGCAGTTGACTTTCTGTCAGAAGAAGGGCATGGCCAGCATAGAGGCAGACTTGGGGGTGCTGATGGTCACCAGAGCAATGCACAGAGAAGAAACAAAGCTTAAGGTTCACAAGACAGAACGTGATCTGGAATGACAGAACAGCTAGACTGGCTAAAAGGACACCAAGCTTCCAGGTGTGAGACACAGATTGCCCCCGGAGGTTGTAATCCACCACAGGAAGAGAATACCTGTGAGCAGCATGTTCCCTCTGAGACTGAGCTGCATCAGTTGCGTGTCTTGAGTGAAGTGTCATGGTTGATTTCTCAATCCACCAGATGTTTATTTCCTGAGTTGCTAATTAAGTTACTCACCTTAGGAGCTCACTCGGGCTCTCGGTTCTGATTTCTTCATCTGTAAAATAAGGGTTACACACTGTTATCCACATCACAAATAACTCTGGAAAATTACCTGACTCTGTAAAGTACTGGAGCTCACTTCTGTAAGGAACAATCTCTGATAAAAGAAGTTGTTGCAGTTTTGCACCATATAGACCATTGGAACCAGATATATGCAATTAAATTCTGATTTAGAATAACTTCCTTCTACCCACCATCAGCATCTGCTTCCATCTTTGTTACCTGCTTAATCCCTCTGCCCTCTGAGGTCCATTTATTTTTTTTATTTTAAACCTACTGGTTCACTTGTATGGCACTCCTGTGGGTAGTATCTCTGTCCTTTGTTGCTTCATTAACTGGCAAAGTGGATAGGAATTTAAGCAGTGCAAATCATGGTGATGATAAAGAGACGAACATTTTCTCAGTTGTTTTTGTGCATCTTCCTTTCAAGAAGAATGTCCTTACTTTTGAGTTTTAGGTGGAAGAAGATTTGACAGAATAGAACCCTTAATTGGAGTTTTAAGTAGGAACCAATTTAGTGTACTGTTCATAATTTCACATCAACTTTCACACAGGATCTTTTCAAATGAATCCAGGAAACAAATCAAGTATCTGTCAGGGAAGTGAATGGAGAAAGGAGGAGAAATAGACCATTGGCAGGAAGTATAGGATTCAGTTTTGTTTCATCCATTTTAAAACACATGCACTGTCTCAAGTTATAATACAAAAAATAATCAGACACATATTTAGTGTGTGTGTGTGTGTGTGTGTGTGTGTGTGTGTGTGTGTGTACCGACACACATGCCAAAGTGAGCTGCAGCAGTAGGACAGCTTTTGCAGTGCAGTTCTCTCCTTCCACTTCGTTTTAAGGCAGCCTCTCTTGTTTCTCAGCTGCCCCTGAGAATGCCATGATTCTAATTTCTCTGCCTCCCATCTCATGCTGGGAGCTACTAGGTTACAAATGTACATTGCTGCATCTGGATTTTTTTATACAGGTGTTCAGGGTGCAAACTCAGGTGGGCAGGATTTTGCCAATTAAGCCATCCCACTAGCCCTTGACATACTTTTTATTCTCAAAGTGCCTATGAAGTCTGTTAGGTGACAGATGACATATACATGGGACTCTGTGACCCAAGAACTCAACATATGCCTGGCATACTCATTTTTTTCCTCCCTGAAACAGATCAAATTGAGCAAATATTATAAAGGTTAAAAGTATATTTCTTTTATAAATATTTTAAGAGAGATGTACAACTTGGTGAGAAAACAAATAAGGAAAAGCCAAGTGGTCAAACTCACTCTTCTATGCTGAGAAGACTCAAGCAGAGGCTTCAGTGTAGGACCATTCTCTTAAAGTGTGGGAAGCATAGTTTGCAGTTGGATAAAAGGGCAATGGTGAAAAGACACTGAAAAGCAGATCAGCTATTTGGGTCAAGCTTCATGAGGACAAAATTATTAAAACAGATCTGAAAATTTAAATGATGAATGTGATTAACATGAGCATTGAACCACTTGGCAATGAGTTGAGAAATTAGAAGTCTGGTGCAAGAGACAAAATTGATAGGACTCATTCTGGTGCCATTAGCACAGTCAGGTGGCCAAGATAAAAGAGCTGGATTGACAGGGAGATGAGGAGTTTACTAGGGATGTATTAAGTTGAAAGTGCTGGCAGGACATTCGATATCAGAATGCATGTGAGCCTTTTAGTGGAAACACTCTTCACACACAGTAGATGCCTCAAGCCTTGGAATTGCTGCCAGAGAAACTCTTCAACCACAGAGGATTAAAGTCATTTCCTTGAATATCTCTCTAACAGAACAAGAGCACACAAACACTGAATGGATCAAGATAGGGTGAATGTCTTGGAGTGTGGCATGCGGGTGGGGAAAAAGTTTAAAGATGAAAGACTATACAGGACCTTCACTGTTAGAAATCAATGTGGAATCTGAGAAGAGATGCCAAATTTGGAGACTAAAGTGAAATGTGACCTTTCCTGACAGCAGAACAGAAGTGAGAACCAAAGACATGCTGTAATAGATTCAAGAGGGAACATGAAGTCAAAAAATTGAGGCAATGACAAGGAGGATTTTAATCATCGTGTTTGGAAGCAAGAGGAAAGTTAAAGAACTATATTAATTGTAAAATACCCTGAAAAGGGAACAACTTTACTTTTCAGTTTAAGGAACTGGTGTGACACTTGGACAGGTTTGTAAATGGCTTGAAAGGTACTAGTGTGTGACAAGGGAATAACCTGAAAAACAAGAGTGGGAAGTGGGAGCTCGCTGAGCAAATGGGAAAGGTAGTACCAAGGACATAATTAAGTTGTCCCAACTATATAAGATCTATTACATATCCAGACTGTTGTAGCCATTAGGAGGGTCTCCAAATGCCTCAGGAATGGTTTTGAGGAGAGTCCCAGTGGTTGTAAATCTTTTTATGATACAGCTTTGAGGGTTTGGCCTGTCATTCCAAGGATAAATTATCTTATAGCTATGTTATCATCATCTTGCTAACATCACAAAAATGGAACAAGTAAGGTCTCTGTAAGACTTCCCCCTGAGAAAGAAACCACACTGCCACAGTGCATTTAGCAAGGAGTGGGGAGGAATTCTCCTAACACCTGCCTTACACATTAACAACAGGGACCAGGTACAAGCATTTCACTGGCCTGAGAAGTACAGAAAGATATTGTTCAGGCTCCTCTAGAATACATGCAACCACCAATGTGAGTTACACTTAATAAAACTTCCTGTATTTCCACATACAAGACAGGATATATATGAGGCTTCATCTTGGAAATAAAATCATATTCAAATGCTACAAAAATAATGCTATGTTTGCACTATTATCAGAACATCATAATAGATATGATGAATGATGTTTTCCTGCTTACTTTCATCAAACTGAAAAATGGCACAAGTCTAAATTCTAGTTCAGCGATGACAGAATTAATTAAAACAGCAACAACAAAGCATCAAGGGGCCAGTGTAAGGGCTCAATGTGTAAAGGTGCTTGCCACCAAGCCTATCAACCTGAGCTTAATCTCTAGAACCCACATGGTGGAAAGAAAGAACCAAAGTTTTCCTCTAACTTCCACATAAATTCTGGGCTCCTTGTTCCCTCCCCCATCTCCCCTCTCTCACAGATACACCACATATCACTAAATAACTAAATAAATGTTTAAAGAGTTTATATGTTCATTAAATACATACATGCAATATTTGTTTTAGGATGTATTATTCAAAATTAGATTCTAAAGTTATTACAAGAACATAACGGTTCAGCACTAATCCAAAGGCAATTGAAGAAGCAGTTTTTAAAGTAGAAGCTGCACTTCAGAAAATGCATTAAAATTGAAAATGAGGTTAAGAAAACACAGTGCAATCACAGAAGCAAAATTAAAGCATGCCCTGGCAGACTCCCAGTTTTATACACATCGATGCTGAGGCCCATGGTGCCAAGGAACCCAATTTAATGAATAGTTACAGATGAGACCTGTAGCCCCCACAATACAGGAGGCATACTAAGCTGTGATCTAGTTCATATTTTTATAACCATTTAATTAAAACACCTCCAAATTCAGTTGAACGAAGCTTATGTTCAACCATTTTATAGTCAACAGTTCAAAATACTTTTGAGTAAGTGTGCTTTATTAAACTTTTATTAAATGTCACAAAATGCTGATTGATAAAAGGAAAATCCAATTTAAAAACATGTCAATTTCAGGATGGTTTTAAAAAAACCTACATTCTCTGTTAAACCATACATTTCCTCATACAATTAATTTTATTAATATCTATAGACTAGATTGTTGCAGGAGCTTTTAAGGCATATTTACAATTTTAAGAGCCTGTGTTTGTCACACAAAATGAGGACATTACATTTAGAAACTGTGGGAAAGGACATTTTGGTAATTGTTATACACTTCTGTTGTGGTTTTGTTCTTGTGCCTGATGTTACCAGATCTTAGGAGAAGATCAATTTATTTGAAAATTACATAAACATTGACATCAACAATAAACCTAGCAGTATTTTAAATGCATATTTCACATTTGATATTTTATGGAAGGTAAATATTACACGTGGAAACTCTGAATCCCATTAGTGAGCAAGTATTTCATATGTAAAACATGGAATATCCAGATACATTCGGGGATTTTTTTTTTTTGCAACAGGATTAGTTACTAATTATTTAATAAAGACTTATTTTAGTTGAATAATTGAAATCTCCAGTACATAGTGGCTGAGGCAGGAGAGATCACAATTCCCAGGTTAGACATATGGTAATGCCTTGCCTCAGAAAATACATATTTCATTCCAAATTAATTTAAAAATATTTTCTATTTCTTTTATATTTTAACAACTTCATCTTTTTAAATGTATTTGAATATTTAACTAATTAATACATAATTATTGATTAAATTGCACATTCAGATTTGAGGTTTCCTGTAGCATTTCTTCACTTGGGGTTGTGGGTATGATTTACAAGTGATATACATTCTAAAAACAGCTGGTGTCTATGCAAGTGTCCCTCATCATGGGAAAGGTCCTACAACTTCCATTGTTCATTACTTCATCAACTACGAAGCTGCAGGGTTAGGAAAGTGTTGAAGAGTTTCAGGGAGTTAATATCCATCAATAAACCTTCTTACAAACACCATGAAGTAGCAGGGCGGTGGTGGTGCATGTCTTTAATCCCAGCACTTGGGAGGCAGAGGCAGGCAAATCTCTGTGAGTTTGAGGCCAGCCTGGTCTACAAAGCTACACAGAGAAACCCTGTCTCAAAAAACAAATAAAAAAAAAAACCAGACAAACAAAAAACAAACAGCATGATGTATATAAAACATCACCATTTAAAGCAAAATCATGCTGTTTTGCATGATTTGCATACATTTTATTATAAAGTGAAGCTTTGTTGTTTTTTTCACTAACTCACTACTAAAATAAAAACTCTTTCCAATTTACACCAAGAGTATTTATTTTTTAAAAGTTTGTGCATTTTTATTATAAACCAACTTTTGAATATGAATTTTAAAAACATATTTAATTTTTTGGTTTTTTATTTTAATTAGAAAGAAAATTATTTTACATGTCAATCCCAAGTCCCTCTCCCTCCCCTCCTCCCCTGCCCACCCAACCTATCCCATACACTTTCTGCTCCCCAGGGAGAGTGAGGGTTTCCATAGGGGGTCTTCAAAGTCTGGCTTATTCTTTGGGATAGGGCCTAGGACAACCCCCTTGTGTCTAGGCTCACGGAGTATCCCTCCATGTGGGATGGGCTCCCAAAGTCCATTCCTATGATAGGAATAAGTACTGATCCACTACAAGTGGCCCTATGGGTTTCCAAGTTCTCCTCACTGACACCCACATTAAGGGGGTCTGGATCAGTCCCATGCTGGTTTCCCAGCTATCAGTCTGGGGACCAAGAGCTCTCCCGTGTTCAGGTCAGCTGTTTCTGTGGGTTTCACCAGCCTGGACCCCTTTGCTCATTAGTCCTCCTTCTCTGCAACTGGATTCCAGTTCAGTTCAAGATTTAGCTGTGGGTGTCTGCTTCTACTTCCACCAGCTTTTGGATGAAGGCTATAACATATCATATGAATTAGTCATCAATCTCATTATCAGGTGAGGACATTTAAGGTTGCTTAGATTGTTAGTTGGTGTCATCTTTGTAGCTCTCCAGACATTTCCCTAGTGCCTGATTTCTCTTTAAACCTATAATGTCTCCCTCTATTATATTATCTCTTATCCTGCTCTCTTCTGTTCGTCCCCCAACTCAACCTCCCTGCCCCATCATGTCTTCCTCACCTCTTCTCTTCTCCCATTCTCATTCTCCTAGTTCCCTCTCCCCTCCCCACATGCTCCAGATTTGCTCAGGAGATCTTGTCTCTTTCCCCTTCTCCAGGGACCATGTGGTCCAAGAGTATTTAAAAGTACAAATCATCCTGCATTCCAGAAGCAACCCAAGAAAGGAATGGTAGACCAAATCCTTAATAAAGCTGTTGGGCCAAAGAGTGGATCCGGTCTCTCTAGCAGAGAGTACCTGTCTCCTCCTACCTAAGCCATGCACAGGGACTCTGGCTTACAGGGAAGCCATCCTTTGTTATTGCCTACTTCCCAGATGAACCCTTAGCTCTCATCTTTTGCTTTGTCCTCATTTGCCCAGTGGCTCTTCTGCTCCTTGAAGGTAACTTAAACTTCCTGTTGGAGTGCTGCAGAAGCTTCTGTCGTCTTTCTCTGCTTAGACTGACCTGTACCATTTTTCAGTTTGATGAAAATAAGCAGGAAAATACCCTTCATTGTATCTATTAGTTCAGATAGTAATACAATCGTAACATTATTTCATGCCATTTGAATACGATTTTATTTCCAAGATGGAGCCTCATATATATCCTGTCTTGTACATGGAAATACAGGACATTTTATTAAGTGTAACTCACATTGGTGGTTGCATGTATTCTGGAAGAGCCTGAACAATATCTTTCTGTACTTCTCAGGCCAGTGAAATGCTTGTACCTGGTCCCTGTTGTTAATGTGTAAGGCAGGTGTTAGGAGAATTCCTCCCCACTCCTTGCTAAATGCACTGTGGCAGTGTGGTTTCTTTCTCAGGGGGAAGTCTTACAGAGACCTTGCTTGTTCCATGTCTGTGATGTTAGCAAGATAATGATAACAGAGAGTGTAGATACCTTTCTTTTCTTACTCTGCCAATTCTCTTATAGACCCTTTGTTAGGCTACCCTCTGTTTTCCTTTTGACTCTGACTTTCTCTTTCTACACCTGGGGCCTTGGGTCACTGTGTGGAAGTAAATGCCTGTTGGGGAACATGTGCTTTCACTTTCTGATATGATAAGCATTTCTTGATGTGTATTATTGTTTGAGGCCCCCTGTCAGCTCTTGTTATGATGGGGTATATAAGTTTAGATTGACAAGGCAGAAAGTATTTTATCCAATGTTATACCCAGAGACTATTAAAACCAATTGGAAGTTTTGTGGAATATAGGAACAAAGTGGTTACATTACCAAGAAAAAAAGCATTTAGTTTATGAGCGTTTGAACAAAGGGCATAAGTTAGATAGTTACCTTGATTTGCTGATATGCAGGCCAACTGGGACATTAAAAAGCCTGAGAAACCTAATCATCATTACATATCACAACCAGCCCTTCTCTTGGTATTTTGTAATTAGGTTGTGTTTACATGCATAAAGTTAACATATTCTTTAATAAAACATGCATTGAAATATTGCATTTTCCTATAAGATAGAGAATAAAATATATTAAAAGCAGTGAGGCAAGGAGTCCTAGGGAGAAGCCCAGAGAAAATGACAGGCTACATTTTTCTTTCTCTTTCTGGTATCAAATCAAGAATTGATGGCGAGAATAAGACAGACATCCCCTGAGACACCAACACAATGCGTCATTTTCTCTCTGGAGAGGTTCTGTTTTACTCACCAATTGAGCCTCCAGGCCACACTACATGTGGCATTTATGAATATGAAGTTTCATGGAAGTATTATTGAAATTGTTGTTTTCCAAATTATGTTTTATATGTTCAGCTTGTGCTTACTGGCTTGTTTCATGAGTCATTTATAATTCATCACATGGAACCTTTGGCTGGACTTGAAGGGAAGGAAAAACTAATATATAGGTAATGGCCATGCATTGTGACAGAAATGGAAGGACAGATAAGAAAGTGTCCAAGACCTTCAAAGACCTTGTGGCTCAGAGGCTGATGGCAGAGTGGAGATGTAAAGACCCTGAGATTGAGAGACTGAGACTGAAGAGATGCCAACGATGGTAGCAGTATGTTTTTAAGGGTATTGATATTCAGTATTATAATTCAATATTAATGGTTTCCTGATCAACTGGAAATGTGGTCACCAAGATTACTTTCCACCCGGTTTCAAATTCTGTGCACTGCAACCTCTCTGCTGAACCCATTCTGAACAAGGTCTAGAGGAAGCCACCCCGGGTTCCAATTCCCTTCTCCCTCTCATTTCAACACTTAGAGACATTCTCCTCTTCCCTGTGCTCAACTGCAGCATGCATATAAATGAGAGACAAATTTACTTGTCTGCCTCCCAAATTGCCTTTCATTGAGTTTCACATATTATGTTCTGTCACTGTGGAAGACATTGTGAGCTAAATATTCTATCTTGACTGAAATGCCATAGTCATTTATCTCTCCTTTTGAATACCATTTATTGCAGGGTGGACACTCAGGTTTCAAAGGATTTTTGAAACTATATTAGAGATTTCTCCACCTCTGATAAATTCTCATACATCTCCCAATCCACCCCCTCTTTTCCCTTTGCTTTTCAAGCAATTTCTAAAAATGTAGCATAGTGGCAACAAGCCTGTAATTTCAGCTCTTGAGATACTGAGGCAGGGGACTCATGAGTCCTAGACCATGTAGCCATGGTCTCCATCACATGAATATGTCTCAAATAACAAAAGCAATGTTTTTTTTCTATTTTCTATTTTCTTTCTCTTCTGTTTCTTGGGACCGCAGTCCCTAGTATGTTTGCGCTTTATGCCTAGTGTATTTGTCATTGTCAAATCACCTCCCAGAGGGCTTTTAATTGAGTCATTTGTATGGTTTGTTTTCTGTGTACAGCACCCTTGCTATGTTCCTGTTTGCATAATACACCAGGAATAAGGACCCCAGTCTCTGAGTTCATCTCTCAGCATAGTCCCTGAATGGAGGCCACATCTTTTAGGCCTTTGATTTGCTGCATTTCATGTTCCATACCACTCTCCTTGTTTCTCTTAAAGAAGCTTTCCAATTGTCTCTCATAGAGATATCCTTCTTTAGCGAGGGAATACCAAATCTCTTAAATGACTGGATCTGGATACAGCACCCAGGTTGCCTTATCCATAACATTTATTTCAATTTTTAATACTGTGGAGCATTATCACTTCCCTGGTCAGCTCCTGCTTGTATGTGTGGTCATTTGGACAACTGTATTTCTGTAAGCTCTCCATTCAAAACAGATGATCTTTTAATTGATTTCTTTCCATTTGTGCCTGCTCTACATGTTCACAAGTGTGATCTGCATCTTGGCAACAAAGTTTAGAACCACTAAGTATGGCAACAGGAAAGGTATTCCCAGGGTGCTTCTCTGAGGCATGCCTTCTTAATTTGTTCATCTGAGAACTTGCAGGTGGTTCATTTTGTTTTGTTTTATAGAACAAACATGGCCAACTTTCTGTTATTACTAAGCACCTAGTACTTACAAAGCCTGAGACAATACATCAGTATATAGGCCCTATGTACTACTTTCCAATTGCTCCTGAAAAAAAAATGCCTCAAACTTAAATGTTCAAAGCAATATGTATTTGTTACTGAATTTCTCTGAAAGTCAGAAGTCCAAACTAGGTCGCATGAAGATAAAACTGAGCTCCAGGTAAATTTCTCTCCTCTGAGAGATCTTGGGGAATCACTCATATCCTCTCCATCATTCTGATGTCCCTGGTACTTACATTCTTTGGTTCATAACCCAGCAAACTGACCTTTCTGCTTCCTATTACATCTTCTGTGGCTCTGACCTCCCTGCTTCTCTTTTGCAAAGACCACTGTGATCACACCAGGTCTACCATTAGTATTCCAAATAATATCACTGCCCCATGATTCCTGACTTAACCATATCTCTGAAGGTCATTACTATGTAAAAGGGCATATCCACAGTTTCTGGATATGAGAACACTGACTCTCTAACTTCCTCCATGTACATAATGTTAATCTGAACATGTATGTTTTCATGTGCTGAATTGAAAATATGTACATTCAAATGAAAATAGGAAAATTTTAGATGGTATTCTTGCTATTATGAGGTATTTTTTTAAAGCTCAGGTGGCCTTGAACTTGACAACCTCCTTTCTCAGCTGAACTTAGGGTCTTCCTGTCTCAGCCTCTTGTATGCTAGAGTAACAGGTATGCTACACAAAATGTGGAGAGAAAGTTTATTTTAAGAACAAATGAACCAGGTACTAAATGACTAATGGAATGTTATATTTAAAAGCCTTGTGGAGGTTATTTATCAAAGTTTCTTAATGCAGCAAGTTGGCTATATATAAAATTTCTGTTGCTGACTGGTTTATATGTATTGTAGAATTAAAAAGAGCAACATATAATTTTTCCAGCATTAATTCAAGATATACTTGTAAGAATTGACCAGAATTTTTACATATAAAATTGTCAATTTCCAAAAACTTTTTACCCAGTGACATTTTCCATTGTTATCTTACTTATACGCTTTTCTTTTCTTTGTTTCTTTTTTTTGTTTGTTTGGTATTGGTATTTGGACATAGACACCTTACCATATTAGCTAGGAGCCAGTAAAAGCTGTCCAAAGGAGCCCCCACTTGTTGTTGGCAGGTGATGGGTTCCATAGAGTCCTTGACCCAGATCATTTCTCCTCTACCAGATGGATCACACTTCTCTCAGTCTGGCTTCTGTGTCACACTTGAGGTGACATTTTATATTACAGAGGATATGCAAGCTCAGGGATTCAGAAATGATGAACACTGGAATGAGAGCAGCTCTCACTAACTGTATAAACCAAATATAAGTGGGTAGATCATGTAGGTTATGAGGGCAGCACTTAAGCGTGCCTCTCACACAGTGAAGTCTGACAAGCTTCAAATCAATCATTGTGATGTATTTTGTCCAATGCATCAATGTAATTCCACAGAATGTAATAACCAAACATAGAAAGCATTTTATTTTATTTTTTATCATTTTTTATTTGAATTAGAAACAAGATTGATTTACATGACAATCCCAGTTCCCTGCTCCCTCCCTTCCTCCCCTACCACCCCTGCAACTAAAATCCTACCTATCACATACCCTTCTATTCTTCACCTGACTCACCCTTTCTGCTCCCTCAAGACTTTTCTCTTCTTCCCTTCTCATTTTTGTAGCTCCCTCCCCCCTCTTCCCATGCTCTCAATTTGCTCAGGGAATCTTGACCCTTTCCCCTTCCCCAGGGGACAATGTTTGTGTCTTTTAGGGTCCTCCTTGTTTACTAGTTTCTCTGGCAGTGTAGATTGTAGGCTGGTAATCCTTTACTCTATGTCTAAAATCTACATATGAGTGAGCATATATCATGTTTGTCTTTTTGTGATTGGGTTACCTAGCTCAGAATGGTTTCTTCTAGTTCCATCCATTTTCTTGCAAATTCCTTTTTTTTCTTCCATTCATTTATTTAGCTCATAAATAAAGTCATGCACAATTATGATACACAATACAGTATGTTCACAATGGCATGGCTAAATTAAACCAATTAACATGTTATATTACACATATTCATCATTTTTGTTTTGAGAACACTTAAAGTATACTATCTCACAACTTTTAAAATATAGCATATTGTTATCAACCATATTTATCATGCTCTCAGTAGACCTCAGGACTTCACAGAGTCTATGCCTCTTGTCCAACTGCAGTTTTATATCCTTAAACCAATCGTTTCCCCATTGTTAAAAGACCCACATTGAAGCCTAATAGCCACAATTCTGCCCTCTGCTCCCATAAGTTCATCATTTCTAGGTTACACATAAAATTGAAATTGTGTGACATTTGTCTTCCAGTGTGTCACTTTTTTTGGCAAGCATATAACTTTATTACTTACTAAAGATGAAATCAAATTTGCATGCACAGGTGAGCACTCACTGAAACACCTTGGATTCATCACATATTTGAGTTTCAATTAATATATATATATATATATATATATATATATATATATATATATATATATGAAAAGAGCAATAATGGCAATATGTTATGCATCAATAGCTGCAGCAGGTTTTCCAGGTTCTGCAGTGATTTGAACAAAATTGTAAAGACATCCAGCACACTCCTTTATAAAAAAAACTAAAACCAAACAACAACAACAACAACAACAAAAAGTAAAAATCAAAATCCCAGGAAACAGCACAGTTCTGTTACTCTTGTGGTACTTGGCACCATTTTTTTTAATTAGCTTCTCAGTCATCATCTGGGAGGAAACCATTCTGAGCTGCATCATTAAAAACAGCTCTGATAAAGCATGGTCACTAGTATGTATCATAAAGCAGGTCCACATATGAATGAGTACACATCATGTTTGTCTTTTTGTGATTGGGTTACCTCACTCAGAATGGTTTCTTTGAGTTCCATCCATTTTCCTGCAAATTTCAAGATTCCATTGTTTTTTTCTGCTGAGTAGTACTCCATTGTGTAAATGTACCACAATTTCTCTATCCATTCTTTGGTTGAGGGGCATCTAGGCTTCTTCCAGTTTCTGGCTATTACAAATAATGCTGCTATGAACATGGTTGAACAGATGTCCTTGTTATATGAATGTGCTTCTTTTGGGTATATGCCTAGGAGTGGAATTGTTGGATCTTGTGATATACTCATTCCCATTTTCTTGAGGAGTTGCCATACTGATTTCCACAGTGGCTGTACAAGTTGGCACTCCCACCCAAGATTCCATTGTTTTTCATTTTAATACACCACTATTAAATCTGCTTTAATGTCTCCAAATTATTTTTATTTTAATTTTATCATTGTTCTCTTACAAAATTCACGTTTCATCCAGGATGTGTGTATTCTGCTGAGATGGAAACTATACCTGGGCTTCCATGATGTTTCAGAAAACCAGTCTCCCTTTTAAAATAATTATTAATAATTGAATATTCTAAACCATAAAATAACTCCAAGCTCTCTCCTTCTATTTTGAATCAAATTGAGCAATAAAGAGTGTGTTGAAAATTATAAGATTTGATCAACAGGAAACTTAGAAGTTGAATATTTGCGAAAACAAAGAAGAAAGTTTTATTTTTTTGGAAAAGTGATAACTAAACTTGCAGTTCTACTTTTTATACCCAAACATTTAATTTGTAAGCACAGGTCTGTGGTTCCAACACTAGAGAGTTGAGGAAGGAGGCTCATTTGAGTTTGTAACCTTGAGACTTGCTAGACAACACAGTGAGTCTCAGTCTTACTTTACCTTTTAAAGTAGACTTCATGCTTAATATTTATTCTTAATTGTTTTCAACTATAAATCAATAACAAAAGGCAAAAACCAAAATCCTGTAATAGGTTTGTCTTCTCAGCATCTGAGCATGGTTATCAAACTGAAAATAACTTCTCTTACCAGCACTTCTCTTTTTTGCTTGGCATTTTCTGATATTTTGACCAAGTAGTTTACAAGTCTCAACAAATTAGTCTACTTTTCAATCTACACTTTTACTTATTTGATTAAAATCAATATTTTTTACCTTACATCAGGAATTGATCAAGTACATTGTCTTCTCATATTATAAAGCAAAATACCCATCCTTAGAAGACCAAACCATTTTAAGCTACTGCAAGGATTCTACACAGAGAACAAAAAGTGTCACTGTACCTGATGATTATTATCTCATAGCTTGGGAAATGTGATATGTGATTGTAGATCTTCCCTGCTCCCTCCCCCACTGTCTCACTCTATAGTATATTTGATGACATTTGAAAAAAAGAAAAAGCCTCTCACTTCTTTCTACTCTAGTTCCGCAATAATGATACCTTCCTGGTGTGTACAGCTTCCGTGGTCTTCAAAGTTCCATCACAGTCATTTTCCCTTGATCTTCACAATGTATCTAAGTACTCAGGAGAAATTGCAATCTTCCCCTCACAGCACGAGAAGAACTCTTCAAGTTGCAGCATCTTTGAGGACCTTAGGTAATATTGTCTCCTGATGCCTCCAAGTCAGTAGCTGCCAGGTGAACTTTGCCATAGGCATAAACTAGGGAAAAACAACAAAACAGCAATGCATATTTGCTTGATATACCTTAGATAAGACTGCACCTTCTATGTGTTTCCTCTGCTAATCAGTAAATAAAATTCACTTCTTACTTCTATGTTCCTCCTTGAAATATTCCACACATTTAGTTTGCTTTCCAGTTTTCAAAATCTAATCAGCAAAAGTAATGATACTTGCAACATTCTCAGTTCTTATTTATTTATTTATTTATTTATTTATTTATTTATTTATTTATTGGTTTTTTGAGACAAGGTTTCCCTGTGGCTTTGGAGGCTGTCCTGGAACTAGCTCTTGTAGACCAGGCTGGTCCCGAACTCACAGAGATCCACCTGCCTTTGCCTCCCGAGTGCTAGGATTAAAGGCGTGTGCCACTACCACCCGACCCTTGTTTGTTTATTTTTAATTCCCCCACAGAACTTACTATTTTCAGATGTACTATGTATTTCATGTAGTGGTCACCTGGCTCCATAAACTAGAAAGGAAGCTATTTGAGAGCCTGGATTGTCATTTGTTAGTACATGTTTCCCCTGTAGCTACAATGGTGCCACTGGCAAAGGGCAGGAAAAATGCAAGACTGAAGCCCAGAATGCAGACTACAAATGCAAGGTGAGTTAGCTGGTTGTCACTGTAGAGTGCACTCACTTTCATTGGTTGAGGGTGAGGATTCTTGTATCCAAAAAAAAAAAAAAAAATTGATAGCTTTACACAGAGTAGAATTTTAACCTTGAGTAATAGCTCTTAATAACACCTTCCAACATGTGTAGCCTGGAAAGTCTTCAAGCTGAACTTAACATGTAGGCTATTTGATTGCTTAGAACTCAGGGGAAGATGTCCTTGGTCCACTCTCATTAAATCTGGAACAGGTGTTAAGGTCAATCTTGTTTGTCTACTCACTGAAATGCATCTGAGGCACTGTGGTGTTTTTAAGGAACAGATACAGAAGGAATAAAAACAGGGTAGTATTCAAGCCTTATTTATGACTTTGCAATGAAAGCCTGGACTAGGCCAGTGAGCAAGCCACAGTTATTTGGAGTCTAGTAGACTAAGTCAGTTGTCTAATCACTGCTATCTTCTTGAGGTCAATCTTAGGTGTTATGGTGTTATACCAGAAACAGTTTGTACTCTCCCAGCTGATAGGCCACTCTGAATATGAGACCCTTTCTTTTCCTCACTTTCTGTCATGGATCTATGACAAATGCTTCATCCCCATATACATATCAACTTAAGAAAGCTAAACAACAAGCTTGCAAGGGGAAGATACCAACTCAATCTGCTCTGTCGATGAAGAGACAAATGCACACATATGTAGCATTAGGAATACTTTAGTCATCAGTTATTCTTCCTGTGAGATTAGTCATCAGACCCCCTTATTAGCCTTGCTAATGCCTTGGGAAAAACCAGATAATTATAATGAGCTAAATTTAGAAACAACAGTCATTTTGTAGATTAGAAATAGTGAAAGCCAGTGCCTTTCAGTCTTCTCACAGCAGAAACTCTAAAGAAATTGTAAGAAATGATGAATAGAAAGCAAGAAGCTGTACTTCTCACTGAATGCCATTTATTTCAGTTCCCATGTGTGCCTGTCTGTTTAAAGGAAAGTACGTTTATGCTTGGTACTATTTCCTCAGTATTCCTGCTAGCATAATTTAAAAAAAAATGCTTTTGCTTTTCATTAAATCCGGAAGAATGAATGTATTTATGTAACACACAATTTTGAATGTGCAGAGTAATAAAATAACATACACAATTATATATATGTATAAATATATACTATATATATGTGTGTATATATAATGCATGTATATTAGATGGACCTATACTTGTATATGTAAGAATATATGTACCGTGTGTGTGTGTGTGTGTGTGTGTGTGTGTGTACACATACACATACATGCACACAGTCATTCATTGCTTAATTATAATGTTATGCTCTGGATCCATGTAATTAAGAAATTTTTCCATCCTGAGACTTGGTGTCTCCTAGAAATGGCAAGGCATCTTCATCCATGGTACCTCATCAATATGGCTGACCAAACAAGAAATGAATAACTACTCCACTAATAGACATGCTAACATGGAAGGACAAACCTCACAGGGCCCCACCCATAGACGAAGTACTACCCAGAACTGAAGTATGCTAAGAGTGGGAAAAACAGTCTTATTTGGGTACAGGGATGAGCCTCTTAATGGGCTATCCAATACCAAGTGATCACACATGGAAACATACATGCAAGAAAGACCAGACTACGTAGGTTGTATCTATACATCTAGGCATGGATATGGAGATGTTCTTAGCAACTCCTGATTGTTATGTGTCAATGCATTTTACAACCTGAAAAGCTTCAGATATCAAAGACATTTTGTATTTTTTTAATTTGTTTTATTTTTAAGTGTATATGTATATGTTTGAATGTGTACCCCATGTATGCAAGAGCCTGCAGAAACCAGATTGGCCCAGTGGATTCACTGTAATTTGAGTTACAGATGTTGGTGAGCCTCCATGTAGGTACCAGAAACAAACAAATACTGGTCGTTTTCAAGAGCATCCAGTACTGGTAACTACTGAGCTTGGTCACTCGCTCTTAAGTCTAGATGCTTTCTAAAATGTAATCTCACAGAGAAATTATGCTAAAAGTGATCGTTTCAGCCCAGGCATATTTTTTTTTTTGTAGTTTACACCACATGAAAGAGCCTAGTTGACTCAGCTTACAAATGGCTTTGCTAAATGAAAGTTTCACTTCAGTACATCCTTCATTTTTTCAGTTTATGTTTCCTGAGTGCATTTCATGTGTGCTAAGTGACAGGAATATAGAAAACATTTTGGAGTCAGCTTACACATAGCTGAGACTCCACTGTATAGATTTGTCCATTCTGCAGGTACTATAGGTGTTCAAGAAGAAACAAAGACCATGAATTCAAGCAGATAGCGTATGTTGAAAGGAAGTAGCACCTGAATTAGCAATGGCATTAGTAAGTTTAAATGAGTGCAGCTTCAGTAAGCAGAGGAAAAGACAAAGGGAAACATGATAAATAAAAGCATGTATGTAACAAAGTGAATAGACAAAATCTGAAGTCAATGTGAAGAAAATTTTCTCTAAGGCAATGAAGGAATAAGATTGTCATTGAATGGATCATGGACAATATTGAGTATAGGCAATGGGACTTCGGCTTTTTGTATACGTGTAGGTAAGGGGGCCATTAATGATGTCTCTCCAGTAGCTTAATGTCAGAATTCTTATGTTCTGAAGATCCAATCAAGGTTTAGTGAGGTGATGAAGGCCCGATTTGGGGGATGTATGGATGAGGGAATACTAAGAGATTCTACAAGATGATGCTGGGGATGACTAGAAAGGAAGTGTCAAACCATAGGTGTCAAATCCAGTGTCAGATAGGACATTATATCCTTCCTCTCAAGGAACCAATGGATGAGAGAGATAGAAATCCCTATCATAAAGGTAATAAATTGCCCATAGATACATATCTTGGAGGTGGAAGAAATGACCAAAGGTTGACGTGGGACAGAGTCTGTGCTGAGGTGCAAAGTTAGGGAGCTATGCAGAGAAACGAGAATCAATGAGCTGCATCTGGAGATGAAATGTGTGAATACACACATGCAGAGGAGAGCAGAATCTTACTTTAAAAACCCATGTACTAATGACCATTCATCCCTAGATTTTAGTTTTCACAGTTTTGAACGACACTACTCAAGAAGTTGCCAACAAAGGGTGTTTCATTACAAATATGGGAGATGTGGCTCCTTGGCATCCCTTGGGTTGATGCTAATAGTACCCGCCTCTCAACACTATTGTGGACAGACAGCCATCCAAGACTGAGATGGTGTTCTCTAATGTGTACAGTGCCAGATGAAATCATGTCAGTATTGTGTTTGATATAACATACATCATCTCCCAAATGTGTGTGTGTTCCATGAGAACTGGAAAGTAGAAATCCCAATAAGCTTTCTTAAAACATTCCCTCCAACTTTGTACATTTAAAAAACTTGAAAATAAAGATACAAAATAAAATAAAACTTCTCTCACATTTTCCTATAAAAGAAAACCCATAGATCCAGATAACAATGATACATTAGAAAAAAAAAATCATAAAGCAAGCCATTAGCCTCTTTTTCAGAAAATTCCAGCTGAACAATATTTTGAACAATAAAAAACCACTGGGATTCAAAGTGGGAGAGATTTCCTCTAGGCTGTCTCTGTAAAGGTGTCCACAGACTGGATGTCCATGATAAATAGTGAGCATGTACTCATGCATGAGTAGATGGTTCCTGTGAGCCTCCCTAGCATTTGTCCACCTGGGCAAGGATCTGACTGTAATTTTTTATGCAGGTTCCTAGGCTTTCTCACTTGAAAATAAGGTTTTAGTTTGTAGTGTTTCCTAAGGGATACTTCATTAATTTTGGTGAAATTGAAACCATAAGAATAAGAAGTCAAAATATTGACGATCTTTCCCTAAGCCCCCCAACTTCTCTGAGTGACAGCAGTTCTGCCCAGAGATTAGAAGAGGAGATTCTGGAGCATTCAGTCCAGATTTTCATCTCAGGCACACATGGCATTGGCATGCATGAAACAACATCCTTTTCTTAACCTTGTCATCTGCAAAGTGAGGGTGGCATTGTGCCCATCTCAGAGTTAGCATGAGGAGTAAATGACTGGTGTATAGAAACCATGCAGTATATCTTTTTAGTTTCTGTATTTATGGTATAAATTATGGTCAACAGACTAGTTTCAAAAAATTAAACATGGAATCGGGAACATAGTAAACACTCAACAGCAACAAAAAAGTCTTGTTTTATCCTCTGCCTCCTTTTATTATTTTACATTATATGGCATGTGTGTGTGTATAGTTCTATATTGAAATTATTGTTATAATTTAAATATTCCTTAAATTGCTAGATAATAGGATTGGATAATTGCTTTTTGCTTGGCTGATTCTTAATTTTATTGGAATTCATTTTTATTAGAAATTGGCAACTATTTTAATATCAGTGCATATTTTAACATTCATATAAAAATCTAAATATACATAAGAAAGTAGAAAATATATTGTGATATATTTATATAACTATACTGCAATTTTAAATAATGACATATCTACATTTGTCAGAATCAATAAATATCAAAGCAAAGTTGAATTAAAAAGTAAGGCACACCGGGCATTGGTGGCACATGTCTGTAATCCCAGCACTTGGGAGGCAGAGGCAGGCAGATCTCTGGGGGTTTGAGGCCAGCTTGGACTCCAGAGCGAGTTCCAGGATAGTCTCCGAAGCTATATAGAGAAACCCTGTCTTGAAAAACCAAAAAAAAAAAATAATAATAAAAAAGTAAGGCACAAAATAATGTTAAAGCTATTATGTTTGTAGAAATATAATAAAATAAACTATGTGTTGGGGGTGTGGTAGAGGAGGAAGGGAGGCAGAAGGGAACTGGGATCATCATGTAATTCAATCTTGTTTGTAATTTAAATATATAAAAAATAAAAAACAAAAAATACATTATGCAACACTATAAACGGATTGTGAATTGCACTTGTGTCCATGAGGAATTTATAATAATAGTCTGGGAAGAGAAAAAAATCTCTATCAAAGTTTTGTGGTTTTTTAAAAAACAAAATGAATGAATAAGAAGCAAAATGACAAAGCAGGGACATTAAATTTGGAGTTTGGAGTTTTGTTATATTGTGCTTTGTATTTTTAGACTTTTGAAAAAGCAAAGTATTTTACTAAAAGAGTATTTGAGCAAAAAAGGAATTTAATAGACTGCATAACACCCTAAAATTGGGGTGATTTGCCAAGACCTGTAGTGCTCAAAAGGAATTCTTATTGTAATTCCTGAAAGAACTTCAGTATTGAGTAATGTGGACATTTGCTTGCCTCTGAAGTATGCCTATGTAAGAGAAATCTTTTTGTTTGCTTTGGAACTTTCAACAGGATACCTTGGAAAATGCCTACAGACTCTAGGAATTTCTGCAATCTGATCACCCATAAAAGGAGATGCTTTGGCTCTTGTCCTGGGCTTTATATAAAACAATTTTGCACAACATAGATGCCTACTAGCAAGATCAAGACACAAAAATTCCTGCCCAAGTCATTCAAGGAAACTCTATAATTAGCTTTCGAATGTGAGATCCTTCTGGAGTTGCTCGTTGTATGTGGGGAAAGTATTGTTACACCACTTGGAAGAAAACAATGCAAGAGCCCAGTCTTTCTTAATACACACAAATGATCTCTATTAACACATGTCAATAGTGTTATCCTAAAATTGATTTTGTGTAGCTCTAAAATGGAATACAAGAAATAAGCCAAGAAGGATTTTCCTTTGATTCCAAATTCATTTAGCTTTATATGATTTTTCCATCTACTCTTGTTCTGCACACACCCCTGTCTGAATAAGTTGAGTTTGTGTTCTGGTTCTACAGTACACATAGTATGTTTGACAAATCATCAGCATATTTAGACAACATCTACTTAAAATTTATAATGTTCCCATACTCAAGAATATTTTCAAATGATGATGGTTTTATTGTTTCTTTATCAGCAAGGTAGTATAGACCTTTTCACGATAAAGCTTGCCAGTCTAGGAACACAGGGCATGTTCCCAACATCTAGTGTCTTTCATTTCTGTTTACAACATCTTGAAGTTTTCATTATAAAACTCTTCCATTTCTTTGGTGATTTTTCACCTTATATACTTTACTTTCATTTTGGGGGGGTTATTACAAATGAAATTATTTTGCTAATTTCTTCTGTGCAAGTTTATTGTTAGTATATTTACAGATAACTGATTAAAAAAAAAACACGAGTTTCTGTCCTGCAATTTTGCTGAGTATTAAATTAAGAATTTTATAATAAACTATGTAGGGTCTTTTTCCCCTATTTTTAAATTTAAATTAGAAACAAGTTTTTTTTCATGTCAATCACAGTTCCCTCTCCCTCCCCTCCTCCCCTCCTCCATTCCTCCCCTGCCCCTCACTAATCCCCTATCCTACCCTCTTACTGCTCCCCAGTAAGTCTGTCCTATCATTTGGGGCAGGGCCTAGGCTCTCCTGTTGTGTCTAGGCTGAAAGAGTATCCCTCTATGTGGAATGGGCTCCCAAAGTCCATTCATGTACTAGGGATAAATACTGATCCACTACCAGAGGCCCCATAGATTGCCTAGGTCTCCTGGGAATCAAGCTCAGGTCCTCTGATATTCTTAACCACTGAGCCATCACTCTAGCCCAGGCTTTGTCTTTTGCACAATTGTTTCCATACCCTATTTTGCCTCTATGTTTGGAGTAACCATTGTATTGTAGCTAATAATAAATAACAAATTCAAATGGAAATAAGGTTTGATTTTGCTATTCCTTTTTTTAAATATTATTATTGAATTCTGAAAGTCAGCTGTAATATGGAAATGAGTAACAATTTCTTCATATGTATTTCCTTTACCATACTAATTCTTTTCATAACTATGATACCTGCATCTTATCAATCTTGATAAAAATACATATGAAGGCTGGGAAGGTGTTAAATCACTTGCCAGGCAAGCACGAAGAATGGAGCTCTGATCCTCACAACCCACAAAAATTGTGTGTGTGTGTGTGTGTGTGTGTGTGTGTGTGTGTGTGTGTGTGTGTGTGTGTGTGTGTGGTACCCATATGTCACTCTCTAGCCTTAGAAGGCAGAGATGGATGATCACCATGCAAAAGTGGTCCAGTAAGAAATCCCTATTGATAAGCTCTGGATAGATTAAGAGACACTGCTTCAAAGAATAAAATGGAAATATGATTGGGGAAGATTCCCAACAGCAACCTTTGAGTTCTACTCACATGTCTGCATGGTGTTCATCCACTAAAAACATAGACATGTTCTAATCCACATGAAAATACTCATGCTTTTGCACAAAACATGCACAGAAAACACAAAAATCAAGAAATACAAATATGGAGAATAATTTTATCTGGTTTTGTTCTTTTTTAAACATTTGTGGAGCATAATACAATTTGAATTGATGTGATTAATATGACTAAATAGAAAAACTAATTATATAAATAGATTATCAAATTATTTGATTGTTCTTTGATCTCTTCTTTTCAGACATCACTCTTGATCACTAACTTTCTGATTAGAGCATCACATCCAATATTACTCCTTTCTTGTCTAATACATTACTGATTAAGTTCCCTGCATTTTCTGGAGTGTGTTAAAAAGTTCTCATCAAAGTAGTTCGCAAAGTTGATGTCTGTATACTATGAAAATATTATAAGCAATTACGTCAAAGCTATTGTTTATGAAAGCTGTTTTATGTGTTAGTCACAGCAAAGATAATAAGGAATATTTGTGAAGAATTACCAAATGTCATTTATCCACTTTCTTTGCCCCCAGTACATGAACAGCATAACCATACTTTACCAGAAATTCTTATAAATTATATAGCCTTCATTTTCATCAATCGTTTTATATGCCTTGAATTATACAACCTAGAAGCAATGACACCATTTAAAAAGTATGTGTACCAGAAACTTGTGAGGAAGTTTAAGTTCACATCACTTTACCTAACTGATGTTCTCTTCATAAATACTGTTATACATTGGATCTGTTTGGAAGCCTGTTAGAATATAAAAATGAGTGGGAAATTTGCATATTTTTATTCTTACATAGGGTTGCAAATATATCTTATTTCAGTATTTACATTTGAGTATGAGCCTATATACTTAAAAAGGAATTTTTCTTTGCTAATTTGAAATATTTTATGGCTTTTCCACAGTAAGCATTTTAGGAATTTTTCAAGAATATGTGTGGAAGGCCCAGGCCCTTGAAATAAAGATACCCAGACTAACTGAACTGTATGGAAGGTTAGGCAACAATTTTAGAAGCAGACAGAACAGAGGCCACATTTTAGAGAGATATCTTGACATCCCAGGACTGAATTTACTAAGCCATACTTACTATGGCACTTTGAGTATCAGAAAAACTATACACTACACTTGAAGAGCTGGATTCTGCTATAGGTGGACATTGTTAGCCTTTGTTTGGGAATCCTTCACCCTCTAGCTTTCCTAATGTAGGAAAGATCTCCCACATTATGCAATCATAAAACAAGCATCTGGGTCTTCACAGCTGTCAGTTGTTGCAGCTGTCAGCTGTTCTCTCAATCCTAGGATCCATCCTTGAACCAGATGCTTGGATCTAGGCCTAGGATGACAGTGACCCTTGATGCTGGAGTTGGATGCATTCTCTCCTTACTGGCACACTGTACACAGTTCCTGGGGCAGTTGGAGGAGAGATGGTGTGACTTTCTCTTCTGAGCCTTCTTAACAAGCAGGCATAATTAGTGATAATTGCACTTTTCATATTAAAGTCTTCTTATTAGTTCTCCTGTTAAGTCTAGATCCTGCCCTAGCAGAGTGCAAACTCAAATCCTACGTGATTCCCAAAGCCACTCCACTACAAATGCCTAGCAGTAAAGATGGCTATAAACTGAGTTCCTGTCTGAAGTGTGTGTGTGTGTGTGTGTGTGTGTGTGTGTGTGTGTGTGTGTAATCCACATACACACGCCTTTACCTAACTTCAAACTTATAAGAACTTATTCTGTCTTTATGTCAGGAAGGCTTAGGTCATTCAAAGGGGCAGAGAGAAAGGGAGAGACAGAGTCAGAACTGATAACACAGTATTTTATGTGCACCCTTCCTGACAGAAAATTTGAATGAGTTATAAACTGTGAGGGTTGGTGAACTGCTGGTATTGCTGAAGGCATGGTAAACCCTTCACTTTCTTCATTTGTGTACTCAGTGTATCTGCATTGTTGGGAAAGAAACTGACTGTTCTCATGGTGAAATTAAGAATTGAAATATGGCTGTCCATTATTAGAGAAACTTCCTCCTGCAGCATAGGGGAAGAAATACAGAGACCCACAATCAGATATTATGCAGATAGTGAGAAACGTTGGAACACTCAGCCTCAGATAGGAAGTCTCCATCAAATCCCTGTCCTCAGGGTTCAGGGAACCCTGCAGAAGAAGAGGCAGAAAGAGTGTAAGAGCCAGGGGAAATGGAGGACACTATGAAAACAAGGCCCTCTAAATCAACATGACCAAAGCTTAGATGAGCTCACAAAGTTGACGCAGCATGCGCAGGACCTGCATGTGACTGCACCAGGTACTCAGAGTATATATTACAGCTTCTAGTTTAATGTTTTTGTGGAGTGTACGGAATAGTGGGTCACTGATTTTTGTGCCTTCACTTGGACTTCTTTCCTTTGTTTCTGTTGGTTTGTTTTGTTCAATTCCAATGTGTTAGTGTCTATATTATATTATATTATAATGTATTACCTCTTTTATACAGCAGACTGCTCTGTTTGTTGAGCACCTTTGGGGAGGAAAATATATGCGGATAGGTAATGGGGTGGAGAAAAAGGATGGGAATTGTGTCATCCAGGTGGCTTTAGGATCCTATACAGTAAAGTAGGATGGCACTGGGGAGGTCTGAATGGATCTGATTTGTGTAGAGGTTTCTTGTAGATAAACTACTGCACCACCAATCACCCCCCATATGTAATGTCCGATTAATATATAAGCAACTGCATTGTATCTAAAGACTTGGAACTAGGCCCTCCCCCTCACCCAATACCATTTCTTACACCCCAGTCTTTTCTGATCTTTAAAAAGTATTGTGGAGCTTAAGGATAATCACTATGTTGATGTGCTGTTTTGTAACTGACTTAAACAAATCGACATGTGCTATCGAAAAGAACAATGTGCATTGACTGACAGCCCCCTACAGTGCTTTTGTTCAAATTAGTGGCAGAAAGTCTTCCTTTCAGAAGTTATTTCTATTCCAGATGCAATATTGTTTTAACACCATTTCCCTTTGCTGAGATGTCATCGCATTTTCTTTATTATGAGTACATTTATCCTGATCATGCTGCTGCTGTAATCATCTTACAAGTTGATTAAAAGTTTTTATCTTATCCTTCTAGTATTTGGGCCATTTGAATGCCAGCAGCTACTGTTTTTCCTTGAAAATAGGTCATGTTTTCCTGGATACTTGTCAAAAATTTTGAATTGTAACTTGAACGTTGTGAGACTGGTTTCTATCTATTGCTTAAAATGGTGTTGTGTTTTGACAGTAATGGTTAATTAACTTTGTTACCATCAAGCTGCATGTGATCTCTCCTACACTTCTTGGCAACTGAAATCATCATGCAGTTTGGTTTTATTGTCTGGCTCATTGTTTTTGTTTATTTTTACCAACAAACTGTAAGTGTGCTGATTTATAGGTTCAATGTGATGTTTTGATATATGTCTACCCTAGAAAAAGACTGTAAAGTCAACACTGACTAACAAATTTGACTACTCATATACTCGTTTTTGCAGTAAAACATTTGAAATTCCCTGCCTTATTGGTTGTTATATACACATGATGAGTACCTGTCACCATAATCTATGCATTTGACCTCAAACTCATTCCTTGCCACATTCAGGAAAGAGCTGCGAGATTACTAATATAACTTCACCTACTGAATTACAGTATCCACCTAGTTTGAAAGAGACTTCTAGACCTAGTTGTGTCCTATACTATCGATTTCCTCCTGCTGGAGTCATGGATGCTCTCTCCCCCTTATTCTAACATAGATAAACCATTTAACTGTCTAATCCAGCCTTTGATCTGTTGAGGATATTGAAAGATATGCTTCTATAATTATACATTAATTTGGTGTTTATAATTCCCCAAACCATATTTTTTATTTTTATGATTATTTTTTTAATTTAAAAGCACTCTTATTTACATATCTATCCGCCCCAATCCCTCGCCCTCCCATCCTCCCATGCTCCTCAGAAAGCCCTCTAAGGAGGCTAGGAGGCCAAGACA
Organism: Cricetulus griseus; assembly: GCF_003668045.3. Classification (NCBI taxonomy): domain Eukaryota; kingdom Metazoa; phylum Chordata; class Mammalia; order Rodentia; family Cricetidae; genus Cricetulus; species Cricetulus griseus. Next base: position 24,289,807 of record NW_023276807.1, read on the forward strand.
GTCTAGGGGACCTCAAGCAGTAGAGCCAGTCTTTATCCCTGGACTTTATCCCTCAAATGGACTTTGGACGTTCATCCCTTCTGGAGGGATACTATTGCAGCCTAGATATAGGAAGGATGGTCTGGGTACTCCCCCAAATGATGTGACAGACTTTGATGGTCCCCCATGGAGGGCCTCACTATCCAAACCACAATTTTTGAAGATTACAGGAGTGCTATTCATAATAATTAAGACACAGAAAAAACCTATGACCATAAACTTAGAAATGAATTAAGAATAGGCTGTATATGAATGATTAAATACTATACCCATAAAAAATGAAATTCTGTCATTTGCCACAACATGGGTGTAGGGATTACTGTGCTATATGAGGTAAGCCAGGCATGGAAAGACAAGTTCTACATGATCATACTCATGTGGAATTTAAAATTTGGTTACCAGAGGCTGAGGCTGAGTAAATGGGTTGAGATGGGTGCTGGAAAAAATGGTTGCTTACTTACAGTTAAATGGAAGTATAGGAAATTCAGATATACTAGTATACAATATAATAAATATATATAACAGCTTACTATGTTTTTCACATATCTAATAAATACTTGTTTTGAAAGATTTTGTCTCAAAGATGATGGCTATTTGAAGAGAGAGAGATACTAACCTGATTTAAACATTGCACACTGGACACATACATTGAGATAGCATTAGTAATTCTATTGATGTATATAATTTTGTTTTTTATGTCTCAGCTAAAATAAATTTTATTTTAGAAATTATGGCACATTTCTTCTACACTTTCACATGAACTCATAGTTATTTTCTATCAATATTATACCTGCTTGTTCCTTAATATTAATATGTGTATGAAATATATCTTTTCTCATTTAGATATACTGAAATCTGAACACTAAGTTCTAGTACTTATTTCTTAAAAGATGTGGAACTCACATGTTCATTAGTTGTAGCAGGTTGGTTGTGTACATCACTACACTTATTGTGAGGCATTGAAGGGGTGGTATTTTTGAAATATAATGCAGCATAAAAAGACATAGCCAAAAGATGATAAAGTTAAAGGTCTTTTGGATGGTTGTGGATCTTAGATGTTATGGTGTCCCTGACTGGTATCATATTGACTCTTAATTAGCACACATAAATTGTAAAAAATAAATGGAGTCATACTAACTCAGGAATAGAATGAATATTAAGTATCACAAGTTCTACAAATGCTGCTAACTAGCTAGTCACACATATCACATGACAATGATTCATAAGAGATCAGAATAAAAAGTTTTCAGGTGAAGAAGTGTTGGCTCTGGCAGAAAAAAAAACATTTAGAAGTTGATGTGATATAGAAATTTATGACTTCAACTTATTGACAGTTTATCTGTGGAAATGACTGCCAGGAAGGGAAACACTTTTCTCTGGTTAAGCCCACTGTCAGATGTCCCCTGTCCATCCTCAGTCGCCATGTCTTTATTCAATAGCTGGAGTGAATCTCTCTCTGTAGGGCTAAGCAGCAGCAGTGGTAACAGGGAAAATGACATTCATGCCCTGAGCTCACTTGTGTGACCAGATAACCTGTAACTCGGTTATCATGATTCTCCTTTTCCAGAGGCGAGACCTGAGGCTCAGAAACATTATGTAGTTTATCCCCTGTCACCCTGACAGATGCTATGAGACTGGGTTATAGCACCCATCCATCCAGCTCTTCATCTAACATCTGTACCAGCTACATGATGATATGCTGTTTAGAGGGATGAGCTCATCTAGGAAGAATAAATCTCCCTGCCTCTCAGGAAGCTTCGACATCATAGATGTGAAAAGCTGCACAAGCAGGACATCACTGGAGAAACATTGTTCCCTCTAATTTGCTCGTTTTTCTTTGTTCTCCCTGTTTTCTCTCATCACACTTGGTAAATACATGAGTCATCTGAAAATGTGCACTGCACTTTAGATTATTCTCTTCTTGATCTGTTCTATAATGGAACACTCTTCAGTGACTGAAGGTAGCATAAAAATAGTAGACTTGTGAGAAAATAGAGCTCTGTAACCCAAGCTATGTGCTAATCTTTGCTTTCTATTAACCTAACTTTCTGTGATGAGTACAATAAAAAATATGAAGACATCAACCTGACTCTGGGTTAACCTTTTATAATTGTATAGAATCAAACTGTCATAACGGACAGGAAGAAACCCTTGTAACACATAATTTTAAAAATAAATCAAATTATACACTAATCAGCTCCATAGACACGGCATCCCTAACCTTCTCCTAAATTACATGAAGGTTGTGACATTTCTTGGCCACTGGTGCTAAATATAAGCAGATTATTTTGTGCCTGCTCCTTGTGCTTTTGCTGACTGACACAACAATTAAGGAAACAAGTTTCCTTTCTAAATTACAGCTCCGTGCAGCTTTGAGTAAGCAAAAGTGTACATTAGAAATATTTTTAGCTTGACACAAAACTTTCCAAAGGCTCCTAATTAAGCATTTAAGACCTAGAAACTATAATTGTAGATGCCAAAGTAACTGGGAAATCAGACCTTTGGTGGCATCAATCTTAACCTAAAACTATTGCTTGCAAAGTCTCATTGGAAGGATTTATCATATCTCAACATTTTCTTAGTTAGAAGGCTACCTCTAATAATGTCCACATGATGAGGAATTTGGGAGTGCTGTTCATATGCAGACAGAAATACAGAGAAGGTGTAACATGTGCGAGTGAAAAGATTCCTACAGGCGCTGTTTACTTGGGGTGAGGAAGAAAACCTCCAGAGTCTTGTCCTAGGGAACCCCACAAATGTTCCATTTCTTTGGGTCTGATGGGGATTCTCACCATGAAGTTCACATAATAGAAACTGCATTTGCAAACTGTCTCACCTGTAACTTGATTTCAAAACTGCTTAATCTCATGTGTCACAATTGTAATATAATTATAAGGTGATATTAAGCCAAGTATTCCTATTCAGTTTAGATTCCAGTTACTGTTACATGAAGAAAATATGCCTTCTATAGTTAAAAAAGGTAAACGGCTTTCTTTTCAAAGCATCAGTTGATTTTGTAAAGATGTCCAGGGCAAGAAACATAAATTAATTTCAATTACCAATTATCGAGCTACTTTTGTCATAACAAGTCATGTTGTGGTGACTGGTGCAATTACTAAGATAAATCTGTGAAAATGTAAAGAGGATTTTATATTCACACAATTTCGAATCCTCAAATTGAAATGGTATTCTTTCACCATCACCATCTAACTTACTCAAATTTTTTAGTTGCTGTCTTACTCCATTTAATCTCAACCCAGGAATTTGGAGGTGAATGAGGATCATAGGATATGCTATGAATAAAACTCTGTCGATGCCCAGCAATTTTGAAGTACTTACTGTGAGTGCCAGTAATTAATGCATTTATTCACTGAGTCTCCAAGCATCAATACTGAATCAATTCTACCTAGGTGACAGGACTGAGGTGACCTGTATGAGTAATACCATGCACAACGTAATAAGTGAGATTTCTACCCAGCCATTATGACTGCGATCTTTCAGAAAACATTAACACTATGTTAAAAGTTTGGCAACTGTATTTGGAAATGGTTGTCTGGGTGTTTGTTTTGTTACTGTTTCTGGGACAGGGTCTCTTTCTGTAACCCAGAATGGTCTTATGATCATGTTGTCCAGGATGGCCTCAGTCTCATGACAGTCCTCTGCCTCAGCCACCAGACCATTTGGATTACAGGTAGTCTCCGTGGTGGGATCTTTTCAATTTGATTTGTATATTTGTTTGTTTGATTGGGTGTACACTCTCTTATCATGTAGAGATCAGTGGACAATTTTGTTTCTTCCACCGTGTGTGTTCCAGGAATTGAATACAGATATTCAGTCTTGGCAGCAAGCACCTTTACCCACTGCATGATTTTGCCAGCATGCAGTATGAATACATTTTTGAATAAATTTATTTATTTGTTTGCTTTCCATCCCTACTACAGATCTCCCTCCCTTCTCTCCTCCTAACCCCTTCCCCCCCACACACCTGTTCTGTTCCCACATGCTCCCAGTCCACTCCTCCTCTGATTTTGTTTAAAAAAGGACTGGTATCCCTTGAGTATCAACAGAACATGGCATATGGAGCTGCAGCAAGACTAAGCACCTCCTATGTATTGAGGCTGGACAAGGCAATCCAATGTGTGGAATAGGGTCCCAAAAGCCAGCAAAAGAGTCAGACAACCCCTGTTCCTGCTCTTAGGAGTTCCACAAAAAGACCAAGCTACACCAACTGTAAAATATATGCAGAGTGATTCGTTCAGTCCTATTCAGGCTCTCTGGTTGTCGGTTCAGTCTCTGTGAGCCCCTATCACCCTAGATTAGTTGGCTCTGTGAGTTTTCTTGGGTGTCCTTGACCCCTCTGACTCTTACAATCCTTTTTATTCTATCTTCTGCAGGATTCCCCGAACTTTGTGTAATGTTTGGCTGTGAGTTTTCATTTGTTTCCATCAGTTTCTTGATGAAGCCTCTCTGATGACAGTTGGGCTAAGACACCAATCTGGCCACAGGAGATGGCCAGTTTAGGCTATGTATCCACTATTGCTAGAAGTCTAAGCTGGGGTCATCCTTGTAGATTCCTGAGAGATCACCTTGCACCAGGTTTTTACCTGACCTTAAAATGCCTCCCTTCCCAGTAGTCTCTTTCAGTAATCTCACCATCTGTCCCCCCTAACTTGATCCCTCACATGCCCCCAGTCCACTCATGAAATCCCTTCTATAAAGGAACAAAAGAGGAACATACCAGAGTGTAATACATGCACAGATTGTGATGGTCAAGCATTAAGACTCTCCCTGAAACATCACATCACACTGTTCTCATGCACATGGTTTCATCAGAGTAGACCACCTTGGGACATTCCCAATGTGTCTGGATGTCACCACTGTTTTTTATGACAGTTGTGGAGCTACTCTTGGGAACCAATTTTAGAACCATTTATGAATCCCAGTCATATATAAAATCTAGCCTCCTGAATTTAATGTCCTGCTATAGTTTAAAAACAACATAAAAGAGAATTTCTCACAGTTCATTATCTACATTCTTCCTCTGATTTGTCTCTACAATACATTTGACAATTAAAATACTAAAATTGACCCTCAAAAGCCAGAAATGAGTCAGATGTTTAAATTTAAAAGGTACTGTTGATATTCATTTTGAATAATCTCAAAAAGACTTTGGATAATGAAGGCATCAGAGTTTATATTCAGTCCACTAAACAGATTTTAGTGGTTGCTTAGGAGACCCCCAAATGGATCTTACTCTTTTACAGTTGATTTATGGAAATGCTTGCCTTCCTCCATATTCTGTGCTGGTGAATAACAAAGGGAACAGAGAGACAGTAAGAGATAAGGCCAAGAACATATCCCAATTATAATAAGATGAAGCCCTTATGAAATAATTTCTTGTTTTTCCAGCATCTTTAGATGGTCAATAACAATTCTCAGGATATGAAGAGGTGGGGGGTTCAGTTTCGAACTGTCTTTAAGCAAGACTTAAAAGCCCAAGCTGTGGTCTTTACTCTGCCTCTCTTTCCTCTTCTAAATAGTTGACCACTTCTCAAGGAATCAATTTCCCATTCTATGCTTGTTTGCTGGAAAGTGCTAACTAAAGGCACAATGTTGTTATGCTTATGGCCAAACATTAATATCTGTACCCTACAAAGAAAATTTCAATGAAGAAAAATCCAGCCTTCATTTGACCCAGAAGAAAACTTAACTTCCTCTGCATTATTTTCATTCTCAAGAAACATGAAAGAAAGCCTTACAGTGGACCCAATAAAGAAACTGTATACCAAGCAAGGCCTGCAACTTGGAAAGGGCTTCATGACCTTCTGTAGAAGAGGGACCAAATTGTGTAGAGCTTTCAATTACTCCTGCTCTTGGAATAACATCCCCAGGTTGTGAACAGTTTAATAGAATCTTGAATTCTGAAATTATAACTCCATCTGGAAAAGCCAGGCAGGACAAATGAGTTACAAAGAAAACCACCCATTTCCACAGGAAATATATTAGTCTTCAAATCCATGCCCCCAAGATGGCAAGGATGCAAGAGCAGTGATATTTGCTGAGCTTGTGAAAGCCAGGATATGACTTACTAATGCAGCATCTTCATAATAACCTCTCAGGTCAGCCTTTCAATATTGATACAATCTACTGTTGATAAGAATGATATCTATAGACACTGACACTGACTATCTATGATTCATTAGTAACAAATTTAGTTAATTAGCAAGATGAAATTTAAAGATTTGTGAAAAAATGTAATAAACACAGGGGATTCTGACCTGGCTTTGTAACTCAAAGACTCTTTTACCTTAAATTTTATCTAACCCAAGAGAAAAATTGCTAGTAAGTAGCATTCCATCCTTAAGACTTTTGGTAGAAGTTAAACATAGCTATCTAGTTACTCTTTGCTATAAAATATCCAAGAGAAAATAGAAAGAAAGAAAAGATGAAGGACTAGGCCAGTTAAACTAACCAGATATAAAAGTATCTGAAATTTAAAATGCTACACTGAGTGTTCCCAAAGTGATCATCAGTAACTTAAACAGAAAGCAACATAAACAATAGCCAATACTATTAAAGTTCAGGGGCGAATGAAGAGAGGTTATTTCAAATCTTTTCAGGGCATTATTCTTAAGCATATCTGAATATACAAGTGAGTCATTGCTTGAGGCTTCATGTGAACATGTGAAAAACTGATTGTGAAGCAAGACCCTGTGTTTCCACCACACAGACTGTGATGGGTGGAGACAAGTTGAAAGGCCTGGAAGGACCAAACAAGAACATAGTAGAGTTGTGCTTCTTTTTATGTATCCCTTTCATTGCATGGAGGATTTATTTCCAGTGAAACATCGATGTCTCCTGTATCTCCAACTTCTCAGAATTTATATGAAATATCTAAAAATAAATCTTGAGTCCTCTAGAATGCAAATCTAGATAAACCATATCTTTTAAAAATATTTTCTTTATTCTTTGAGAATATCATAAAATGTATTTGGTTGTATTATTTCCTCCTCCAGAACCTCCCAGCTACTCCCCTACTCCTTCCCTACTCAACCAACTTCATGCTCTTTATAAAATGCAAAACAATACCCCCCCACACACACACACCTGCAAATGCAGTATCTAATTGGTGTTGTTCATGGGACCTCCCCAGATTGTGGCTGATATACCTGGTAAAACTCACTTGGAAAGAACTGATTTTCACTTTGCCATCAAGCATCAGTTGAAATAGTACCTTCTTTGAGAGTGGGACTTGTGTCTACTCCCTCTTGTCGGTGCTGGGATTTTGCCTAGTTTCAACCTGTGCAGGTCCTGTACATAGTGTCAGTGAGTTCCTGTGTGCATAAGCCCTGCTGAATCTGGAAGGTGTTATTTCCCTGGAGCCTTCCATCACCTTTGCCTCTTATAATCTTTCTGGCCCCTCTTTGCCATTTGGTAATGATGTTACACTCAAGGGTGAGCACTCTTCATGCAAAGATTGCTCTACATACGGCTGTGATTTCTAGTGATATTATTTATTTTCACACCCTTCCTGTAAGCTTTATCAGCTTATGATTTTTTTTTTTTTTTTGGTTTTTCAAGACAGGGTTTCTCTGTGTAGCTTTGGAGCCTATCTTGGCACTTGCTTTGTAGACCAGGCTGGCCTCTAACTCATGGAGATCCGCCTATCTCTGCCTCCCAAGTTCTGGGATTAAAGGCATGCACCACCAACGCCCGGCCAGCTTATGATTTTTAATGTAAGGGATTTAATTTTGTAATCTCTTTTTAATACAAGAAAGAAAATACTCATTTAGAAATTTATGAGACTTGTCGGTGAGGAATATAAGACTGAGGTACTATTAGAACAGCCAAACAGAGCTGTTGTCCATCTCAAACGAAATGAGTCAATGTCTGGCTTTTACTTGGAACTGGAGTAGTTTGTATTTCCTGCATGACTTGCTCAGTTGGAACGGCCTGTGATTGCTTGTATTCATAGTTGCTCTGGATGCTTTCTATGCACAGGAGAGACAGATTTAGCTAAAATTCTGACTCAGGTTCACTAAATGCTATTTATTGAGCACCTACTGTGTGTACAGCAGAACCACTCTTATCAAGTTCATGTGTAGTCCTGCTGAAAACATCTCAGCATGACTCTTGCCCTCAATTATCCTGTGGGAATAATAATTTTTCACACTTATCTAGTTCCTGGAGAGTCTGTGAAAGTTGACAAGCAAATGTTTGTGAAGTATGTGAAATTCTCAGATGGATGTATTATATAAACATAGAAGAATGCTGCCTTTCCAGGCTGCAGTCAGAGCCTGGCACTTTGTTAGCAAACTGTGTTTCCTGGTTGGGTGCTATTGGCCTGAGGCAGTATTATTCTGGGATAGCTGATACTTCTTTTATTAATACACACACTGACTCATGGCCCAGTGGAAGATAAGGATATGGAAATTAAATTATATTTTCTAAAGTACGGACTAATATCTCCTAATCTCTTTCAGTCCTTTTAAATGGAGGATCTCAAATCTTTGTATGTTAAAGAAAAAATAATAAAGAATCTTGCTTCTTGCCTAACACATGCTATTTTACTCAGGAAAAATCATGCAAAAGATATTCAAAATTCTAAAGTGATTGACTACTTAGAAGCTATCTCATAACTAATTTAAAGGGATAATTTCTAAAGTTCTATTGAATTCCAAAACAATTTAGCAAGCCCTCACATTAAAACAATGTAATATCAGGTTAAGATTTCCATTGTTGAAGGCTTTTCAAACTGTAGTTCATCAGAAAGCAAATCACTGGAAAGTTAGTGGACACAGAGAAAAACCTAATGAAAACCTCTACCATTAAAACTTGTCAACATAGATCTGAAATGATCAGTTTAATGGCACGTCCTGTAAAATACAATTTTGTGCCTCTTGTCATGTGTGCCAACAGTTAACAGTATTAATTAATACTCAGCAGTCAGGAATGGAGCTCATCTTCACTGTTAATCTGGAACCAAGTGAACAAAGATTCCTGGGATTAAAATAGATATGGCTACTGGTACATGCATTCAAAATACTTCATAATCTCTGGGCAAAGTTTTATTTCCATTTTTAAGTACTAAATTACTGCCACCTTGAAAAGTACTGTAAAAATCACCTCCTGAAAAATTCAGCCTATGATATGCATAACTTTATCTGAAGTAGACTCCAAGTTATTCCAATATATACATATTTTATTCATACAAACTACATATATCTTATGTGTATTAAATATGGGTTGAATTGAATTGAATTCTACCAATTTAACTTTCAGTCCTTGCATAAATCAGGTTGGTGATTGCTACTGTAGGAGTAAAGTAATCTTCAAACAATTGTCTGTTCCTGTTAACCAGTAAGACCAAAATCATCACTGTATTTTATGTTTTATAGGATTGTTTCTTTGAAAAAATTGAGATAAGTTTTCTAGAACACGCTTTTACTAGTATGTATATTAATGCCAATGTATTTCACCATATTAGATAGATAGATCATATAGAGATAGGTACACAGAGGTGGAATTATTTTACTATATACATACATATAAGTTAGTGAATAATAAACTATTTTTCTTCTAACAAAACTAATTATCAAATGGCAAGCTTTGGCCTTCTAACAAAATTTAAAATTAAATATTAGTATTAAAATTTAGGAGAATATGAACAATAATTAAAGAATGAAATAGTAAGATCTATTTCATATATTTATAAGACATAAAAGTTGACATATTTCAACAGCATGATAGATATGGCTCCAACAAGTCTATGAGGGCCAACTGTTGAGTTTTCAGGTTTGTGAATCAGTTGTTAATTTTATACATTTTAAAATTCTGTACTATAAAAGATAAATGAAATAAAATTCTGTACTATATGAAAACAGCTAAATAAATTACATTCAAACAATATAGCCAAAACCTTTAAGTCTCTAATATCTGCTGTTTACAGTCATGTTTGACATCCACGTTGTGAGGATATTATTGGATAGTGAAATCTCTTCTCAGATTCACATTTAGGAGCAGGAGACTGGGAGGTCAATGTCATGTGTGGCAGATGATTTTGCACCAAAGAATTCAACAACTTCCATCCAAGACTGTATTTCTCCTCGAGAGCTGATTATTAAACATTTACTTAACAGCTCACCACTTTTCTACTCGAACTGAATTATTGTGCAAATATTTAATGCTGTTTCATATTTATGTCAATTTACCATTCTCCTTCTGTTAAACTTTGGCCAAAGCAGGAAAATACTAATGTTTTATAGTCCAATCAACTCTGCATTTGTCTACATTCTATAAAGTGTGCTTTAAGATTTTATTATTTGAAATTGGTCATGTTTGCCTTTTTATAGGTGTTTTTTGTGATAGATAGTGTATAGGGGGTATTAACATGCAATGATTGTATGCACTCACAGGGTGAGGGTGATGTTTTTAAGCACAGAGTATGTCTGAACAAAGCAGGGTCCTTGGAATTCCCCTTTCCTACCCTTTCTTAATATTTGTAGCCTTGGAGCTCATATAAAATCATTACCTTATACATCAGTAGACAAGCAAGATTTTGGCAGTAAAGTTATGGGAAAGCAAGTGAGAGTGAAGGAATGTAAATAAGTTATTTCAATAGCATCCAGTTGCATTAGGTTTTCAAATTAGTGTTACGTGTGAAATGCTTAAATACATCCTTTATATAAACAGATCTATAATGGCCTAAACATAAAATTATCTAGGCTAGCAAATGGTTTGGGAATTATGTTGCTTTAATTGATGGAAAATAACTTTTTAATATGTATTCATTTAAACAAAATGTCAATGCTGCTGTTCAATTTTGTCACAGTTGTTTTTCCACAATCAAGAAATCTATTTTAAAAATCTACCATTCAGTCTTTTTTTCCTTTAAATTAGAAATAAGCTTGTTTTATATGTCAATCCCAGTTCCCTCTTCCTCCCATCCTTCCCTCCTCCCCTGCCCCCAACAGACCCCATATCCCACCCTTTTTACTCGCCCCAGGAAGAGTGAGGCCTTCCATGGGGAGATCTTCAAAGACTGTCATATCATAGGGAGTTTGGAGAAATAGAAGGGGAGAGGAGGACAGGAGAGAGCAGGAAGATCAAGTCAGAGGAAGAAAAGAGGAGAGCAAGAAAAAAGATACCATAATAGAGAGAGCCATTATAGATAAAGAGAAATCTGGCACTAGGGAAATGTCCAGAGATCTACACGGATGACCCCAACTATCAATCTAAGCCATAGTCGAGAAGCTAGATTAAATGCCTTTTTCCAATAATGAGATTAATGACTACCTTATATGCCATCTTAGAGCCTTCATCCAGTAGCTGATGGAAGCAGAAGCAGACAGCATAGGACTGTTCCAGACTCCCTGAACGTGGATGTCAGTTTGGAGGTCTGGTTAATCAATGGGACCTCTAGTAGTGGATCAGTATTTATCCCTAATACACGAATGGACTTTGGGAGCCCACTCCACATAGAGGGATACTCTCTCTACTCCATTCAATCTTTTTATAATTAATTTTTTATTTAAATTAAAAACAATCTTATTTTGCATACCAATCCCAGTTCCCTCTCCCTCCCGTCCTGCCACTACTCCCAACATCTCCTTATCCCACCCCCCCATCCATTCCTCAGAGAGGGTGACAACTCCCTGGGGGAATCATCAAAGTCTGTCACATCATTTTGGGCAGGTCCATGGCCCTTGCCCCTGTATTGAGGCTGACCAAGGTATTCCTCCAGAGAGAATGGGCTCTAGAAAGTTAGTTCATGCACTAGGAATAAATACTGGTTCCAATGCCAGCGGCCCCATAGACTGTCCAAGCCCATCAACTGACACCCACTTTCAGGGGGCCTAGTTTGATCTTATGCAGGTTCCCCAGCTGTCACTCTAGAGTTCATGAGCTCCCACTTGCTCAGATCAGCTGTTTCTGTGGGTTTCCCCAGCATGGTCTTGATCCCTTTGCTCATCACTCTTCCCTCTCTACACCTGGACTCCAGTTGTTCAGCTCAGTGCTTAGAGGTGAATCTCTGCTTCTGCTTCCATCAGCTACTGGATGAAGGCTCTAGGATGGCATTTTTAGGTAGTCATCAATCTCATTATAGGAGAAGGGCACTTGAGGTAGCCTCTTCACTATTGCTTAGATTCTTAGTTGGGGTCATTCTTGTGGGCCCCTAAAGATTTCCCTAGTGTCATGTCTCTCGTTGACCCCATAATGACTCCCTCTATTAAGTTTTCTCTTTCCTTGCTCTCCTTCTCTGTCCTTCCCTGGACTCAACTTTCCTGATCCCTCATGTTCTCTCCCCCCTCATTCTTAAAAGAGTCTAAGAATAAATAAAGGCTAAAGGTCCTTCTTTTATATTTAGATATTTGTGGTGGTTATATTTTCTTTTTTTTTTTACTTTAAAAATGCAGTAGGTCATATTAAAGCTTGTTCTCTCCTTGTATTCTCCTTCCCTCCACATAAGCTCATGCACACACACACTAACATGCACACACATATCACACCATGCTACACGACTGATTAGAGCACAAGGAATAATTTCATAGTTCCAGTTGAGAAATGTCAGTTATGAGCTCTCAGTTCTCCTATTATAATTATATGGCCTTGTGAAAGAAAAGATAATTATCATTTTCAGTGTCCCTGGCCTCGTTGAGAAAATGGCTCTTGATATTGACATTTTGTGCCATGGATAATAATATTCTTCCCTAATTCAGAGGAACAAGAAGTGCTACAAGTACTCAGTCATCAGTGGCCATTGTTTCATATTAATTATCACACAACGGAAGAGAAACAGGACAAAACCTTACCCAATACAGAGTTATTATGTTCGCACTAAGCCTTCCCCAGATTATCAAATTAAGTTCACACATTTAAAAGAGAGATAAGAAATGACACCACTAAAGACCAAAGTATTCTTTTTAACCAGTTCTAACATTTTAAGTGGGATTAATTAAAACTGTTTTAAATTTGAACCTCTATTTATAGACGATGAAAACTCTGATTAAATTTAACCTGCACTTTTAAATTGTCTAACAAGTCAATTACTGTAAGTGAATTATTTTACTAAAGCTGAGTTAAAGGGAGGAATTATTAAAAAATAGTAGTAGAGATGCAGAAAGGTAGTGTAGGCTTCTATCTGTGTCAGTACATACACATACATGCAAAATGAAAATATCTAAGCCAGTGTAATTGTCTTAATCGTATACAACATAGTCCATTATGTTTGCAGACAAGTCTAGAATACAAACATTTCATTTAATTTGGTAAGATATTTCTGGTTTTCTGACGAGACACCCAAAAAAATGGTGTTCACATGGCTTGATGTCATTTGGAAAGGAACTTGATGAAATTTTCACTAATGTTAGACTTGGGGGAGAAAGAATTACAATGAAAACCAAGGGCTTGGAAGTGAGCAGTTTATGAGTCAGAAACATATTAAGTGACAGAAATAACGAGTGCTACCAGCTGAGCCATAAAATCCACCATGCCGATTTCACCCTCTGGTACAGATGAGATTTCAAATTAGATCTTAGCTAATGGCCCATTTTCTGAAAATCTTAAATAAAAATGTTACTTCAAATTTGTCAGTACAGGCAGTTACTGTCTATATCCATAAATCCTGCATCCTTGAATTCAACCAACTGCAAATAGGAACTAAAAACAATGTCTCTATGCTTAACCTGTATGGGTCCTTCCCATACTCTCAAAACACTACACCATGGCTTATGTTCATTTGACTTTACATTGTATGGAGTATTCTCCTTAATCTAGAGATTGTTTAAAGTATTAAAGAGTGTATATAGGTTTTATGTAAATTTGTCATTTTCTATGAGACCTGAGTCTCTGCCAGCTTGGGTATTCGTGGGGAAGAGGAGTCCTGGAACCATTCCCCACCGATACCAAGCAAAAACTATATATGACCCATAAATAATCCTTATGTTCTATCACTGATATGGAAATATATAAACTAATAAGCCTAATTGAGCAGTGTTCCTTTTTTTCTAATGAATTCCTCACTTTAGATAAACTGACTTCCCAAAGATTTGTCAGAGAAGTTCTTTTTGCAAGATTTATTTATCTTATCTATGTGAGTGTGTTGCCTGAATGTATGTCTGTGTACCACATACATGTCTGCTTTCCATGGAGGCCAAATGAGTGCATTGGGTTCCTTGGAACTGGAATCATACACAGTAATGTATCACTATGTGATTGCTGAGAATTTAACCCAGGTTCTCTAGAAAACCAACTAGTGCTCTTAACTGATGAGCCATCTTTCTAGTCCCTTATAGAACTTTTAACATAAATGTGACACACTATAGGCAAGTCTGATTTTATACAATTACAAATCATGATCTCAATTACCAATCAGTTAAACTAGAACAGTCCCTAAAGTGTGGGTTCAATTTCCTGGTGTCACAATATTTTCACTTTCAGAAACTCTATAAAGCATGGATTGTCTTTGCTAGCTGGTTCTTACATTTGCTGATTATGGTGTAGACAATAAATTGACATCATCTCTTCTATTACCAATATTTTTGGCTAATTGCCTTGTCCCGACCTGCAGGACACCAACCTGGGGCAAGAGAGTCAGGGATAGGGAATGGGGACAAGAGACACAGAAAGGACGACCACAAGACACGATTCTGATCAAGTGGCAAACTTTACTTTTCTCTCAGGCTAGCTTATATAGTCAGCAGAGCAGGATATGGGGAGGGGTAGAATGGGTTGTTTGTGCACTAGGTGTTAGTGTAGACAGGATATTAGGAAGCCACAAAGAGGATGTTTGGCAGGGTAAAGAGTTTATGAATAAGAGGTCCAGAAAGGATTGCTTAGGTGACTGAGCCTGTGGGTGGAGGACTGGGTCAGGTTGTGCCTTTTCTTGAGCTGAGGTCCTAAGGAGCTGCTATGTAAAGTTTAATTATGTGGCCTGCCAAGCATGGCCTGGGATCTCATGCCAAGCCCTGAGATTTGGCTCCCAGAATTGCCTCACTTCTTTTATGGCTAATAGAGATGCTGATCCATTATTCAATTCACATGCAAGCAGCAACCAGTGTAGTTGTGATGCATCCCTGTCTCCCAGAGATAAACCATACAATACTATAAAACTGGTTACTCAAAAAAAGGCTTCCAAAGGAGTACAAAAGAGGAAGTAAATTCACACCCCCAAATGCACTATACATTTTATCCAAATCAAATTAAATATACCCTCTGCATTTTCCTAGCCAAGGGGAAATGTTTCATTTGTCTCATTCTGTAGTGGGGAAATGAGATGGGAAAGCCTTCAGCAACTGGAGCAGAGGAAAGGCGCTTGAGATGTTGGTTCACAGTATGTGTGGATGTCCTAAGAATCAGAGATGGGAGCCAGGATTTGAACATTGAAAGTCAGAATGCAGAGCCTCCCTGCTGCCCAGTGTGTGCATACCACACACACACACACACACACACACACACACACACACACACTGCATGATGAAGAAACTGACCTCTCTGACCTTCATTTCTGATTCTGTGAAAATGAGTTGCAACTTCCTACCGCCACTCTAGCGATGTTTGAAGAGTAAAAATCACAACATAGTGTCTTGCTGTTTTTCATTTTTATAATGTTTTTAAAAAATAGAATCAGATCAGAAGTAGTAAAGAATGGCTTGCCCAACCAATGTGAAAATGTCACAAATAAGCAAAAAGTAGTACCATAGAAAATGAAATATGAATGAAACCTAAGTAGATTTATGGAGAAAAATAGCTGGCAGCATGACTGTTTGGTCGGATGCTAGGAATTCGGAATGATGAAGTTGGTGAGAAAACTCATCAACACACTGGCACATATGAGCAAAGAGCCCTACTAAAGAGCATGATGGTAATACCACACACACACACACACACACACACACACACACACACACACACACACACACTCATTAAACACTCAGATGTAGTCCAAACCATTAAAACACCACAAAGGGGGGAAAGTGGTAGCTATTCCAAAATTACAAAGTACAATTTCTCAAGCCATAGAAACGGTCCTTTCTCCATGTCATGTTTACTTGTTCACTAGGTGGTCAGATAGTATGGTCAAGTTCCAAAGGCAGAACCTGTTTACTAGAGATCAGTGGGTGGCATGTGAAGACAAATAACACAAGGCTCAACTGTTGTAGTACTAACAGCAAAAGGGGAGAAAAGGCATAGGTTCTAACCTTCAGCAATGCGATGGTTGCTTAGCCAAGAGACTCAAGCACTTGGTAGTTGACTGGGACAGTGTAGCAACATATTCCACTCTTCCTGTTACAGTAAAGGACTGTGAACCCCACATGACCCCTTCATTTAGGTATCTGAAGAGGAGAAAGCTTAGAGCATGTCTGAGAGACATAGACACACATGCTTATGTGGAACAACAGAACATGTATGAAGCCTGGTACAGGGAAAGACAATCCCTCATAAGACAACAATCCAAGCACAGGCTATGTGGGCTCTTTATTGCCCTGTAAGGAAACACTCTGTGTCCCAAGCCACTCTAAATGTGCAGGACAAGCTATGCACAGATGCATCTTCCAACAGTAAATTATATGACCCCGAAGTGTCAAACTCTCCTCAAACCAGTCTCTTTGTGTCTTTTCTTTCTTTTTGATTTTCATCGACACTTAACTATGCATACTTCTAGGGTTCAGTGTTATATATAGACTAATGTATGCATTGTGTTAGTGTCCCATCAGGACATTGGGATATGTAAAATAAGCCAGGGAAAGAAAGGCAGACATTCCATGCTCTCATTTATATGCAGAATCAAAAGAAGTATGTGCGTCATTCGTAAAGTTTTCAATGTTTTAAATAGCAATATTGCTTTCAAATTTTTCATTCATTTTTTCTTAACTAGCAATGAGAGCATTTTATCCTGAAGTCTTTGAAAAGTCATAAATCAAAACTTTCCCATTGATTATGTCACGTGGTTCAAATTCTATAGTCACACACTCCTTAAAGCAATGACTGCCTGTGTCCTTCCACCTAAGTATCTTCTACAGGAAGTACAGCCTTACATGCATGACATGTTTACAAAATGAAGCTTTTGCTGTCATTTCAACACAGACCTGCCCTTAGGATTAAGAGTAAAGCTAAAAATACCTTCAGATATGCACAAACCTTATTTGAGCAAAAGCATTCATTCTCTTTGCACGTTTGCAAGTCAGAGGAATAAAAACAATGTTTTATTGACCCAGAACATTGATTTGTGTGCAGAAGCAATGGGAATTTGCTCAGTGTGTTGCATATAATTTGTATTGGTTCTTAACAGTTTTGTGCTGGTAGTAGCCTGCATATGTAGGACAAGAAATAGAGATAAATGGCATTGAACACAGCACAACCTCAAAGGGTATTGAGTACAACTGGAGGATGAGAAAGTGACTACTGATTGATTCAGTAAGTATTTCCTGAATTCCCAGTCTGCACAGGACATGGCACAAACTCTTGGGATACATGAGAAAACAAAACTCCAAGAATTCAACACCATTAGAATTGCATTCTCAGCAGTCAGAAAGACATCTAATTTTGAAACGTGATGTGGTCGGAGAAACAAAGAGTAAGAGCTTAACGGGTTGAGGTGTGTCATTGAAGAAAGCAGAATTTGAATGGAATCCCAGATGGAAAAATAGTTTATAGAGAATATATTAGAAAGAAAATAATTCTAAACCCCTCATGAATCTGAGCTTTACCATACTCTTTCACTGAAAAACATTAATGGTAAATATAGAAAAAAAAAACATTTGAAAAGCTAGAGTCACTTAAAATTTCATGTATTTCTTTTCACATATATGTGTAGATCATGAAGATCCCCTTGTTTATTAAAACATATGATATAAATTTGATATATAACTTCTATTAACCAAGTTTTTGTTTTCCTTCAAAACATCAGTCTGGCCAGGCAGTGGTGGCACACTCCTTTAATCCCAGCACTTG
The DNA here is from genome assembly GCF_003668045.3 of Cricetulus griseus. NCBI lineage: Eukaryota > Metazoa > Chordata > Mammalia > Rodentia > Cricetidae > Cricetulus > Cricetulus griseus. The sequence continues at coordinate 24,307,798 of NW_023276807.1, forward strand.
AAAGGCAGAGGTAGGCAGATCACTGTGTGTTTGAGTCCAGCCTGGTCTCCAAAGTGAGTTCCAGGACAGCTAGGATTGTTACACAGAGAAACGGTCTCAAAAAGATCAGTGTGAGGTTAATGAACTTGTGTCATCCTTTCTGGATTTGAACACTCACTTCTTTTTCCCAGACAAGTGCAAATGGGCTGAGAGGTTGCAGCACTGGGAAAAATGACTGTACTTCATCCAAACTTAGTTCTTTTTCTTATATCTACAAAATCCCATGCTTTATTCTATATACTTATCCATATGCACATATACGCCATTTGGGGGTGACTCTATGCTTTATTTATGCCTACAGCATCATTCATACTCATAAAGCTAAAAACAGCCTAAGCTTGGATTGATGTAGCAGTTATTTATTCCTGTTGCTTATCACTACATATAAATGAACATGTACACTTTTCCTTTTTATTATTCACTGATGTATCCATATCTATCCCCAGCACCAGCATGTCTCCAACCATAGATTCTTTGGTATTAAAAATAGGCTTGAAGTCTAAGGATGTTTAAACAGCTTGGTTGGTAGAGTTCTTGCCTAGCATGTGGAATGTTCTGGGCTCAGTTTCCAGCACTGAATGAAGTAGGCACGCAGACACAGGCCTCTAATACCAGCCTTTGAGAGACTGAGGCAGAAGGATTTAGAATTTCAAGGTTATTCTCAGATATATAGGACATTCACGACAAGCCTGGGATACTTAATACCTTAAAAGACATTGAGATATTTTCCTTAGATATTTTTGAGTGTTGATGCTTACATTGACATATTATGGTCTTCTCCACTTATGATCATTTCTCTTTCATATATAGAAGATATTTGGTTTTTGTTTTGTTTTGTTTTGTTTTAGCACTGGGAACATAGAAGGTACCTCACTGCAGCATTCCTGTGTGGTGTACTCTGAGTAAGACATACAGTACCTTGTATAGTACCAATGAGGATTTCTTTTTTTTTATCTTTTTCCATTTTTATTTGAATTAGAAACAAGATTGTTTTGCATGTCAATCCCAGTTCCCTCTCCTTCACCTCCTCCCCTGCCACCCCCACCAAATAAACCCTACCTACCTATCACATACCCTTTCTGCTCCCCCGGGAGGGTGAGGCCTTCCATAGGGGGTCTTCAGAATCTGTCATATACTTTGGAATAGGGGTTCTGATGAAATATTACAGTTTGTGTTCTCACTGGGAAAATCTCGGACAGAGACAACTAGATGTCTCAATACTAGTTTTGTTGACTTTTGTGTGTCTCTAACTAACTTACAATAAAAGAATTATTTTTCATACCCATTTGTTGTGATTAGGCCTGTTTATATCATGTAACCATAAACTATTTTATGTTTGTGTGTGGTAGTGTGTATTCCAAGAACATGTATATTCTCTCATTGAATGTTTCTGACTCCTATACTATAATAAAATTGTATTATATGTGCCTATCATAATGTATAAAATTTTCTTTTAAACTCTCTATGCCTTAATATTTTATAATACTATGAGAAAAACATCCATCAAGTAATGAAAATTACTATTAATTGAAAGCATTCTGTTTTTAAACATGTACAATAATTGTTTAATCAATCTTACTTCAATACATAGAAGTAGTTGAAAGTAATGTTTAAATATTTACTCCATATTTTTAATTTTTTTTATTTAAAAAAAATTTTACTTACTAACCACAGTTCCCCTTCCCTCCCCTTCTCCTCTGTCCCACCTCTCCCCTTCCCAGCCCTGTCCACTCCTCAGAGGGTGTTAGGCCTTCTTTGTGGAGTCAACAATGTCTGGAATACCAAGTTGAGGCAGAACCAAGCCCCTTCCCGCTGTATCAAGGCTGTGCAAGGTATCCCACCAAAGGGAATGGTAAAAAACAAACAAAAAACAGTTCATGCATTTGTGATAAGTCCTGGTCCCACTGGCAGGCTCCTTCTCAACATATGAAGCCACATAACTGTCACCCACATTCAGAGAGCTTAGTTCCAGGGATCATATGAACGAGGGGGGTACCAATATCATGATGGGGAAAACCACAGAGACAGCTGACCCAAGTTAGTGGGAGATCATGGACTACGGACTGATAGCTGGGGAACCTGCATGGAACCAAACTGGGTACTCCACAAGTTTTAGTTTTTCTTTCAATCATAATGTCAGTTTCTGACCTATAATTTTATCTCTATGTCTCCCAATATCAGATCATTCTCTAGTAATTCTCAATTTAAGTGCTATTCTTTCTTACTAACTACTCATAATTTGCTTGCTTTTGATTAAATTTATTTATAACCTCCATGTATATTAAAATGCTGTGTAATGTTTGAAGCTGTTTAAGCATATCCCTTGCTTCATTGACCAACATTTTATGTTGAAGACTCTCGAAGATCTACATGCTTTCTCAATTACACAGCATCCTATTGCTTTATATTTCTTTCCACTGAGTGATGGCACACCAGAACCTCTGGTTCTCACTCGCCTTTAACCTAATACCCCTGGACTAACTTCCCTGTCTTCCAGCCCAAGCTTATCTCCCTGGCCTCCAGTAAATTCCGTTCTACTCCCAACTCCCATGAGACCAGTGCTTTTAGATTCCACACATGAATACAATAATGTAGAACTTTCTACCCATGGTATCTTTCAATTAAAATAATTGTCTCCAGTTCCACCCACATTGCCACAAATGCCAGGGTCTCAGTCTTTATCTGGACCTCTGGTATTTCATTGTGTATGTGGCCCAGGTTTTCATTATGGGTTCTTCAGCTACTGACTCTTACTTAGATCTTTTGCATTTCTATTTTGTGAAAAGTGCTGCGATGAGCTCAGAGGGCAGATGTCTTGTCAGCATTACATAACTTCTTTCAGCATAGAGATAGCTGGATCATGTTGCTACTTCTGTGCTTAGTATTTTGGAAGTCCTCTCCACTTGTTGTCTATGTTGGGTTTAGTAATTCAGATTCCCATCAACAGTTTGTGTGGACTAACCTTTCCTCCCTATATTTTCTAACACTGGTTCTCATTCATTATTTTTTAATTTGAATATAATTTCATGGTAGCCAGTCTGATATCTTATTGTGGCTTTGGTTTGTGATAGTGGTCAACAATAAGTATGTTGAACATTTTGTCATATATCTGTTGGTCCTTTGTGTGTTTCCTCTGAAAAAATAATACCTGGAAAGTTCTATTGCCCATTCCTTTAATGATGATCATTGCATTTCTGCTAGTGACACTATGAATTCTTTATTATTTTGGACAGCAAGTTTGTCAGATGAATAGTTTTAAGGTATCTTGCACCCACCACTATAAGTAGTTTTATTTACTTGCAAATTATAATTTGACATCTAATTTATCTGATATTTTCTTTTCATTTCTTGAACTCTAGAGTGCTTGTCAAAACAAATCTTTGCCCATCCCAATGTCCTGTTTTCCTTTCTTGTTATTTCCACAGAATTGTTCAATCCCATTGATGAGAAATAATAGTTTGCCACTTTGGGTGTCACTGACCTTAGTTTGCAATTATTGGCATTTTCCTCTGTTTAAGAAGTCTGAGAATAAGTAAGGGTGCTTTGCTTAAATAAAAATAGCATTTAACATATAAATGTGTAAAGGATATGGATAAAGCTATACTTTTGTCACATTGTAGCAATACCTTCTGATTTAATATACAGTTTGCCCTTTAAATATTGCACAAAATGGCAAGTTTCAAAAATAACCATTAGTAATGTTAACTTTATGTACAGCTATGTAGGAAAATCTAAGTCCTACATACTGCCTTTGTTACAGTGGCTATAAGAAGATAACATTTCTCATTCTTAAGATTGATTTTTCCCAGATTTCAGAGAGGCGATACCTGGAAGGGACATTGTGTCTTTCACTTAGAACATAATCAACTTTGATTGGCAGCTGAGGTCTAACTTCACTGCACTGTAGTCAATAAATGAGGGTGTTTGGGTTGAAAAAGAAGAGAGGGGTTATAGAGAGACTTCAAATGAGAGACAATGCTCTCTCCTGAAAAAACAATGTATGGTAAAGAGATCTCTTCAGACATAGAGATATAAATATTTCTCATCTAATTGTCATAAGCCCAGTGACACCTCAGCCCTGTTTCCCTTTTCATGCTGATTAATTTTGTCTTCTGGCATCTTATCTGTAACATAGTCAACTCTTCAGTCCTGCAGAGACTCTCAGTCATAATTTCAGTAAGACATTTGCTGGATACTTGGGTTCTCTCAGAAAAAAACCCTTAAAGCCTTGGGTTTCCGGAATCTGTTGCCTGACCTTGCTCTTTGTACAGTTCAAGTTTGCCTTCCTTGCTTATTAACCTTTTTCTAAGCTTAAGATTACATCTATGCAAAAGTATGGGTGCAGTAGCAGTGGCAGAAAGACTTAAATGAAGACAAGATTGGAGGAATTGTTCAGAGAAATATGGGAGTTCACAGAAAGCTCTCAGTGTAATACCTAAAACCTAGTTTCTTAAGCTGACCAAGGTCAGTGTCTTTAAGAGAATCAACTTAGGTACTTTCTACTCTTAGAAATTTGATCACCTTTCCATGTGATAACCTAGTTGGTCCTAGGACAGTAACCTTTTCTGAAATGTTATATTTCATATATTTAGTGGATGAACTTAATTCTGATGATCCTTATTTCTGTTTTGTCTTGTGTTAATGTTTTTTTCTGGCTCACCAATATCCTTTAATAGTGTGTGTGTGTGTGTGTGTGTGTGTGTGTGTATGCATTAGTGTGTGTGTGTGTCTGTGTATATGTGCATTAGTGTCTCTGTGTGTGTGTGTGTATCTGTGTGTGTGTGTGTGTGTGTGTGTGTGTGTGTGTGTGTGTGTGTGTGTGTTAGAGAGAAGGGAGACTATCTTGAATGATTATTTTTTTGATTGCACTTTGGCTGCATTTTTGGCCCATGTCCTACAGATTAGTATTGATACACACACTTACAAGCTTTATCTGAAAAGTCCCTTGGATATTGGCCTGGAGAGCTTACATCTTTAGAGAGAAGCTAGAGGGTTACTATTCTGTCTCCTACATTCCCAGGATGACAGGATTAAAGTGTTCCCTACAGGCTATTTGACACCCTTCAAAGACATGACCAGAATGGAGAAATCCAGCCAAAGGGAGGAACAGCATGAGTCTCATGAATTTTCCCCTGTATTCACAAAGACTCAAGGCAAAAAACAGGTGGTTGTAGCTGTGCACACAAAGCAGTGAAATTCCAAACACAAAAATAAACTTTAAGGACTGCTTAGAGGAGGCTCTCAAATAAGATAAACCCAAGAGGGCCAGGAGCAAATTCAACTAGGAGAGTAAGTAGTTGTGTGTGGATTTAACAAATTGGTTGTGTGTGGCAATCCAAGACCCAGGAGCAGACAGGCACTCGGTGAGCTTCCTTTTATGAAATTCTTCCACGGTCCATAAGTCCCTAATTAAAGATTTTTAGTAAAAAACTTCTTTAAACATCAGTTTAAGATTCCTCCTGCCCTCTTGGAGATCTTCTGGATGTCTCTGTGAAGCCACTTGGTTATAAGATGTGAAGATGAACTCATAGAGCATAATCTCATTTATGCTGTAACTGTAAATTCTTCTGAAAAAAAAAAAAGCTTTCAAAATGATTCCACATTATGTAACCATACATAGTAATCCATAGTCTATGCCCAGTTTGCAGGTAGAGAAACTCCTTTACTTCAACTGAAGAAACATCTTTAGTGGGGTCTCTTGCTCTTTGTTTCCAGTCTCTTCACTAACTGTCAGTTGTCTTCCCTCTGCAGAAGAGGTTCAGTCTATGCTTGGCTTCATAATGCTACTATGTCTTTGGCTTGCATGTAATTCTGACTGGAATGCTGAGTCTGGATCAGACTGTGTATACTTTTAAATTGTCTCCTTCCCAAGGCAAATACTTGACTCCTGTCCTTTGCCTCAATTCTGAATTCCTTGCAGAGGGACTCAATGGTCCAGCTGAGTCAGTTGTTATCTCATCCAGTAACTGCAGACCAACTGATTGGAGGTTACAGGCTAGGAGGATTGCCCCCATTGAGGAGTAGGAGGGAGACAAGGAAAAGGCAATGAAATCCCAACCACTCACTAAGCATTCAGACCATCTACCATGGTTTTCCTCCCCTATCTCCTCTCCCCTCCACTCCCCTTCCCTTCTCTCCTTCCACCTTTTCTTCCATTCCTTACTTGCCAAATTTCTCAGCAAGTGGCTTTCAAAAATACTGAGAAATTTCTGAGACAGTCTCCTGAATTCATCCTGACATTTGATGACCCTCATCATCAAGAGGTTCTTGTTGGTATTTCATTGTTCTTGGGGTAAAACAAAAACTGAGCCATGTGTTTTATATATTCAACAGCAGTATATGTCTTTGTTTCTCTCTGACACAAACACCTTTGCAACACTACTTATAGGGAAATCAACACAAGAGAGAATTGTTTTTCTGGAGAATATAGACTAACAAGTGGAAGCAGGCTAAGACAGACTAATTGGCTCTGTCAGTGCTGTGTGTGCATAGTTCTACAAGATACCGATGATGTATAGCTTAGCAAATAATGATGCTTTGAATGTATTCAATGACAAGTAAAAATATGAGCCCAAACAGCTAAGAAAAATCAGGCTGTTTATTTTCTTGTGTATATGTCTAAACTTATAGCCATGAAAAAAAGATAGATGATAGTCCTGATGAGCATACAGCAGAATGCAAAGTGGGTCAAAGAATTCTGCTTTTCAGAAGGTACTATCTGCTAGCTGAAATGAAAAATCATGTTATACTTTGTCGATATTTCTTTGATCTAATCGACTTTTTTGTAATAATACATTCCTAAAATTTATGTTTTTAGATTTCTGTTTTTGCAAATGATTTCATAATACTTCTTTTTCATTAAACATAATGTATTTTACTGAAAATATTCCATAGGGCTTGGAGAAAAGGAATTTAGCTGCTAGGAAAGCCAGTTCCACAGCCATTCTCAAAAATAATGAAAACCATTTTTTTAAATAGCTCATGGTAGGTAAGGGAGAATAAGTAGATCCAAATAAGAAAGGGCAATTTCTGCCTTCACAATAAAGCAGAGTGCCATTACCATCTAGATATATGTATTTTTATAACAAACATTTATTTTAGAATTATTCTTTTTACAGTACTGTACTCATTTTAAAACATTTTTGTTGTTGACAAAGGTAACAGAAAAATGATAAAACTGAAAATACTAAATATTTAAATTCTTGTCACAGAAATAAGCAGTGTGTGTTGTAAGTCAACATGAGGATAAACTAGTGACTTTGTGCCTCTCCATTCTACCAGAGGTAAATGGCTACTTCATAGAGAGTTTAACACTCAAATTTTCCTGGATCTTTGTGGCATTTCTGAGGATCTTCATTCCTTCTCTGCTAGTACTCACTGCCCAGATAGCAAAGTTGTGTTGAGATCTTCTATCTCTATGTAAATTGTTACACCTCAACTTCTCTTTTTCCTGATTTCATCTTATTTATAGACTTAACTATTATTTCTTGGCATTTCCTTTTTATTTCTACTTCTACTTAGACTACCTTGACTCTATATCCTGGAGATACTACTGCTGTCAATTTTCCATTTTCTGAGCTGTTATTTTTCCAATTATAATCAATCAAGTAATAATGATCCATCAGTATTACTTGGAACACAAAAGAACTTAATACATAGATACAAAAATTAGTAAGTGTTGGCTACCAATCTTACTAACTTAATGCCAACCCAAAAGTCTCAAAGTCTTTACTGAGAAGCAATGTTGACTCACTATGGATGTCTGGGCCACTGTGGCCTTACTTAAGTTAGTTACCCTTCATTACTACTTTCTGTCCTTCCTCTTTTCCCTTTTCCCTTCCTTAATACCATCCTTCCTTCTTTCTCTGTTGTATTGGTTTGGTTGCTTGCAAAATAACCCAATAGTCTCATAAAAGAACATTTAATAATAGTTAAAACTTAGTACATCAAAGCCTGAGGGAATTTGATCTTATGAAGTCATGTAGAATTATTTGAATATATGATTTAATTTCAGAGCAGGTAAGTCTCAAGTTTCAGCACAATTTTTAATGATTTGTGCTTATTAATTTGATTTTGTATATTTTGAATAATAAAATTTAGTTTTGATCTATTATTAGTGTTGTTTCAGACATTTACTGTGTTCAGATTAGGTATTACAAGGAAATAGAAAAAAAAAAAAAAAAAGATTCCAAATAGTTACACAGAGCTCTTCACTTCTGAGTCAGTATCCGAACACTGTTATTCACAGCTAAATACTATTTCTGCTATTTTGTGAACTACTCTATGAGGATTAGTTTGCATCCTTAGTCTATTATACACTTGGTGCAAACCTTCCTGTATTACAAGTGCCCCATTCCTTCATTTGATCGGTACTGCATCTTTGGAGATTGATACCAGAATCTTTAGTGCAGATGAGGAACCCAGCATACTGAAGTGACTTTACCACCGTGCTTGAGAGTTGTGTAAATCAGGCTGTAAATTCTAAATCCTTCATGTCCCACTATCCACATTTTCTCCTCACTATCCTGCCCTGTCTCTTGGTCAAAGTTCTACTGATAGTACCACCGCCATTCAAGAATGGATCTTGTCATCACAGAATGGTTGTTGGAAAGCAGCCTTGGCCAAACAAAACATAGAATGTTGATATACTCTCCTTCATCCACCCACAATGAAGGTTACCAGGTGCAATTAAGGATCCACCTCACAACATTGGGCCAGGCTCAGGGTTACATAAAGATCCTGTCTCCACCAAACCCTGTAAAATTGAGTGCATTATGTTTTTGACAGGCTAGTAATCCCTAGGCTGAGTCCTTTGATCGTAAAGGTTCTTGAAGAGGATGTTTTGCTATCAAAAGAAAAATCCAACACTATATAATATTCAGATGCCAGCTGGAGACATGTCATAAAAGCTTGGTCTCAAGTCCAGGGCCAACCATGTGTTGAAATCAGGGCATATCATTTACATGGTTCCTGGCTATGTGCTTTGCAGCTAACAACTGGAGATCACTGACAATGTTTTCTAGCATGTGTACCCCATGTCCTAGAAGATCCCAACTGTGTAGCAGGGAGTGGAGCACATTTTAGTCCCTAGAATCTTTAAGGAAGAAAGGATGATAGTATGCTAGAGAGTTGCTGTGCTCATCTCCTGTGTCAATGGAAAGTGCACCACATATTAATTTAATGTGAAGGAATAATAGCTAGTATTTGTAAACAGTGTCAAAACCAAGCCAAGTCACCCAGATAATTCATTCCTGTACACCACTCTTGTATTACTTATATCAACTTTCCTGACTGAAAAAAATAGTAAATATATTTATTATCTCCTGTAAGCTTTTTTATAATATAATCACAATTATTCCAAAAATACTTCAAAATGGCTATTTATTAAGACAGGTTTTTTTTTAATGTTACTACTGGAAATTGGATAAATCAGATAATTTGGCCGTCTGTCTCATCATATAAGATTACAGTCATGATTGAAACTATCTGATTTTGGAGTTTTTTTATTTCCAAGTTATTTATGCTCCTTTGAAATTTTCTTCCCCACCCTCTCATGCTCATTCTAGTTTTTTTTTTTTTACACTCGTTGCTTCAAGCATTTTCTTCTTATTTCTTCTCTGTGATTATTTTTAGTAGTATTTAAAATAAGAGAAGGAAGAGAATAAAGAAAGGAAAGCATCCAAAGCATAGATCAAGATGCGTTTTGTATGTGTGTGTCTTCTCCAATTCAGATTTGTCAAGTTTTTAGCTCAGGCTATTATTGCCATGTAGCGATTTTGTCAAACAGTCTATAATTTAAAACAAGGAATAAATTCAAACTTTATTCTTTATCTTGATCTAAGAATACTACCTAAGGATGTTGAGGATCATAACTTCTACTGTCAGTATCCTTATAACCTCTTCAGACATAACCAGAAAACCTTTCCTTAATATAGGAAACTACACAAGCTGCTTCATTTTGTTGTCTCCCCTATGTCCGCATGAGCTCAAATTATTTGCTCCCAAAATATATGTAAATTATTTCAGTATGACTTTTGTGAAATTATTCTAATTCATTAAGCTCTACTTCTTCTACAGCAGATATACAGAGGGAATTCATGTAACTTTAATTACTGAATGAAAAATGCAGATATATATATATATATATATAATATATATATATATATATACTCAAAGGAATTCAGTTTGAAATTATATGTGTGAATACACATTTGTCTAACAGAAGGAAATAAATTACTAAACTTTAATTAAATAATTCTTATGAAGTCAGCTTAGCTTTTATTTTCCTAAAATACCCTTATATTCCCTTTTTAAAAGAGAGTATAAGAAATCACAACTTTGGATTTGTTCTGTGTGATAGAAATTTTGTGTACATGCTTAAAGTTCAAGGTGTCTCCTGACAGTCTATGACAGTTATCTGCAGATGAATTGTGCTGTGGGGGGGAACTCATAATGCTGTAGAACAAGGGAACCAACCAAGACTAATGTCATGTTCCATTTAAGTATTTGAATAGGTAGATTATTGATAGATAGATAGATAGATAGATAGATAGATAGATACATAGATACATACATACATACATACATACATACACACATAGATACACAGATAATTGATAGGTGAGTAGATGACAGATAATAGAAATAGATATATAAATAGATGATTAATATGATAGATGATATATGAATAGAGGATAGAGATAAATAGATGATAAATAGGCAGACAGATAACAAATGATAGATAGATAGATAGATAGATGCATATTCCAAACATTCATTTAGAACGTGGGGGATTTAGAAATAGTTCCTGAAGAGAAGGAATACAGATACTCAAAGTATTTAGCCCAGAAAAAAGCAACTGCAGTGTAACCATACCAAATAATATAGAAGAGCTGTTCTCTGGTACTCTGTAGAATTCTATGGCTGAAGTCAAGTTATACAGCAATTTCCTGCACAAGGACACCAACCAAGGGAGTACATGTGCTGAATTTTTGTGATATTTCTATGCCCCACTCTGCTTGGACTGGGCTGTGTAGGTAAAGGCTCCATTTAAAAATTGGCCTGTCATCTTTCCCATCAATATCCTGACTCTACTGTTATATGACTTTTTAGTACTTTCATCCCACCCCCATCTTTCCATTTGCTTCAGATAAGTACAGGAGTGCCACTTCTTCATAGGCTCCCTGGCTCATCTTTCACAAGCATGCCATTTATAAAGATGGAACATTTTGACACAGTCTTTTTGACATTCAATCACTTCAAGATGTAAAATTTTTAGAAAACTATTTTAGAGGGCGGTTCTTCTAAGTGAGGAGCACCAGAGGAAGATGTGTTCTTGTATTGTTCCTAGGTGAGTAAGACCCTTTGTCAGGGCAAATCTGCACTTGGTGGCACTGAAACTTCCCATCAGTACAAAGCCAAAGACTTGATGACAACTGTCAGACAGAGAATACAGGTGGCTTTTGGGTGAAGAACTTGGCATTTCAGAAGTTTTCAAGTCTAATGGTTTCTGCTTAGGGCATATCAAAATGTTCTCTTGCAAAAACCTGTGGCACCAAAAAATCCACACCAAAGTGCTATCTTTGGAATTAATATTCATTTTGATGATTCTAAAATAGTGAACTTTGAAAGCATGTTAAAATCATTACATAACGTACTTAGATACTTGGAGTTTTCTTGGGGCTAAAATGTCATCAGGACAAATATCCTAAAAGGTTGGATGACTGGTTTTCTTAATATTTCCAAACTGAAGTTTTTATTAGCTAAGGGAAAAAAAACTCAGTAAATTCATTATCCTGAAAAAAGTTCACCCAGGGTTAAGCCATAACTCTTTTTAAAAACTAATTCATCATAATCCTATTGCTGTTAAAATTATATTACTTCATTGAATGGCCTTTTAATATAATATATAACCAGGTGGAATTTTATTGCTCAAAACAAAAGCTTTAAAATGAGCAAATAATACAGTAATACTGTTTTCTTGTTGATATCATCATGATGACTATTATTCATACTCTTTTTTATCTAGACATTTGAAAATTAAATTTTAGGAAAATATGATGGTGATAATGGTTTCTTGATGTTTCAGTTTTTTGTGTTATTGTTTTCTTTTATGTTTTAGCTATTTGAGTGTACTGTCTATAGGAAAATCTTATTTCCAATGGCTAGAGAAATGGCTCAATAGTGAAGAGCACTTATTGCTCTTCTAGAGGACCCTAGTTCAGTTCCCAGATACCACATATGGAGGCTGACCACCTTCCTTAACCCAGTTCCAGGGGATCCAAAGATATTCTGGCCTCCTCAGACACCTATACACACATGACATACACATTCAAGAAACATATACATTTAATAAATAGACCTAGTTTTATAATGAGAACCTTCACAGAGACCCAACGCTAGACTAACAGGTGTGTTTTTGTGCAGTTACTGTCACTCTTAGGAACATTTTCCATGTACCAACCTGGGCATTATGGCCTGCTTCCTTGGCATTACCAAGATTTTCCAAAACAAAACTAGCATTCATTTCCTAGGTATGATGACTCACACTTATAATCTGAGATTCTTTGTGGGTACCTTAGTAAGGCTCCTATTGTTATAATAAACACGATGACCAAAAAGCAACTCAGGGAGGAAAGAGTTTGTTTCAACTTACAACTCTCAGGTAACATACCATCACTAAAAGAAGTCAAGGGCAAAAACTCAAGACAGAAACCTGGGGGAAGGAAATGAGGCAGAGGCCATGGAGGAGTGCTTCTTACTGGCTTGTTCCTCAAGGCTTGCTCTGCCTGCTTTCCTATAAAACTCAGAACTACCAGCGAAGTGGTGGCTCTATGCACAATGGGCGGGGCTCTCCCATGTCTTTCACTAATTAAGCAAATGCACCACAGGCTTGCCCACAGGCCAATTTGATGGGGACATTTTTTCAGTTGAGGTTCCCTTCCCAATAATGCTTGTATCAAGTTAACATAAAACTACCCAGCACAAGAGCCAAAGACAGAACACAATGCTCTAAAGCCTGTTTGGAAGCCAGCCAACCACATCAGTGTTACAGCTCAGTGATGGTAGAGTTCTTACTCAGCATGGATAATGCTAGGAAGCCAGTCCTAGTACCACCCCATGCACAAACAACCACTCTACATTTTGTAGACAGAAAGCTACAAACAAGAGGAGGCTGACTTCGCATGTTACAATTTAGTTTGGAAGAAGGGATCATTTAAATGTGTGTTCAGATCTTTCACTTAAAATACTTTTTAGTTCATCATATAACTCATTCTGACTCTGAAAACCTAGTAGTAGGATCTGGGAAACAAATGTAATATTGCTAACTGTCTTTTTTGTTGTTATTTTTTGTTGGGGACCCGCTCAAGCCTCACAGCCAGTGGGCCCAGAGAGATTCAAGAGAGATAAAGAATGAAACTCTAGACAGTATCATCTTTGCAGTCCCTGATGCCCTCCAGGGACTGACCTCATGGTTTACTTTTCTTAACTTTTAAACATAGTAGTGCCTTGGAAGACAGTCTCCCCATAACAATTTTCATAACAAAGCTTTAGGGCTGTCTACATTGAAATTCCCTTGCAAAGTAGCAAAGCACCAGTGGCATTTAAAATAAGAATGAATTCTATTGGCTGATAAACAGAGCTCAGCACCTAGAGGAAGGATCTGTGATAAGCATAAAAATAGATTCTATTGGTGGAGGATGCAAAATACATGGGGCCACTTTCCTGCAGATGTGCTCTATTCACCAAGGGATAATGCTCAGGATATGGGGGGGAGGGTTCAGATATAGCTTGCTCCTGAAGAACATCAAAAGATCACCAGGTTGTGTGGTGATAACCATAGAGGTCTGGAGGTTTGTACAGACAGACAGGAAGTGACATAGCTGTGCAGAAACAGGATATAATCAGGGAGAAACAGGAAATGGCTCTCTTCTTTGCGGAGATGCTTAGGAGGTAAAGTGTGCCATGGCTTGCTCCCTCTTTCTGATCTCTCAGCGTTTTGCTCAATATCTGACTCCGGCCTTTTATTATCTAGACCAATTAAGAACTCCTTTTACAAGGTTGTTTGACTGCTTTACTGCAGCATTCCAGGTAACCAGGCATCATTCATTTCCTTCTGTTGAAGAAAAGAGGCCAGAGTGAATAGCAATCCTGTTTTCTCCAATGCTAAGCTGTGCTTCCTACAATTTTCCACCTTTTGTAATGTATGTACATATTTATATAATAGATGCTGTTATGAAATGGCTGCCAATTCCCTCATGATTAGAATTTGTTAAATAAACAAATGTGTTTAGAATCAATTAGCAAAGAAATAGATACCCACTTCAATTAAAGGATGTTTTTTAATGTAAGTACAATTGCCTTATGGTAGTGATTAGAAAAATGATGCAAAAATGTTGTAAATTATGTTTTTGATATTGGTTCATAAAGAATAATATTTAACCCCAGGTGAAAATGAAAAAGCACCTTGTTAGTTCACTAAATTCAGACATTAGAATCTAGAAGGAAGCCAAATAAACTTTATGATTCCTCTAATTCTCTAAGTGAAGTGACCTCTCTCCACCTGCCCCACTTCTCTGAGTAAGAGCCCAATAATATCCCACCCTGAGAGAATCTCTGATTAGCCAGTAATTCACCTATACTTGTATAAATAGAGCTTTGAAGAGATGACTGTAAAACAAAGGGGGGACGTTGAGTCTTTTGAATCTTCTCTTCCCCAGCCAGCTTGAGAAACTCTAAATCATCAAAGACTCATAAGCACAGCAAAACACCAACAAGCATTGTCGTCCTGAGAGAAGTCAGAACTGCTTGGCTGTGTCTTCATTTTACAGCTTCTGTTTGATTCTCAAGGATGTTCAATGAATAGGTAGATATTGAGCTAGATGGATGTTTAGGTGACTAGATAGACAGAAGATAAATGAATAAACAGAATGAATTTGAATGTCACTTTTATGCAAACCAACAGCCTTTATTTTAGTGCATACCCTCACTGTCCCCTGTCCTTCCCCAGAAGAAGTCTCTTTGGAACATGTCTGAGTCACAATCTGCTCTGATTTGTGACTAGCCCACTTCTAAACTTAAGTGTTCAAGCTTTAAAATCACTTCTTATTTTAAGTTCAAACAGATCCATGGGTAATCTCTATATTAATGTCACTCTTGGAGGTTTGCATTTCAAAATTACACTTGCCAGGAGAGGGAACAGAGGGATGGATTCTTAGTAGAGAATGGATCAAAAGAATGTGTTGCATCTGTGAACATTATCTGTTGTACCATTCTCACAAAAACACGTTGGTAATTACTGCCATCAAGTGTCCATCATAAATGATCCTTGAATGATTTATGCACACCAGAAAGATCTTCTTAATCATTATTTCATTCAGCCTTCTCAAAAATTCCATTGCACTCATTTGGTTTTCCTTTTTGCCTAGTCACATATGGTAAAGTGGCCAGACAACTAGCAATCAACAGGATTTTCATCTAGGTCAACGTAGCTACTTTATAATAGATTACTCTCTCCTAAATTTGTAAGTAAATTAGGAGGGGGAAATCCATATTCCAGTAACAAAAGTATTCTTCATTATTACTGTCTCTAAAGAGTGTTCAGATTCTATTTTCTGTGGTAAATGAGCTGACAATAAACTGACATTAGTGTAGATGTTTTATGTTGGATTATTTTCATATAAAATTAAGAATTACAATTTCTACATATTCCCTGTAGCCTGATAAGAGGGCCCTTCTACTGCAGCAGATCAGAAACAAGCATGACTTTTCTGTTTAATGCTTCCAGACAAGAGAATTCCCACAATTGTCTTAGGGACTCACTCGATCATCTATGATTGCTTTTCTAGAATCAGGGTACAATTCACATGCTTTCCAATGGATTAGATCTAATTTTCATTCTCAATAAAGAGATTACGTTCATATAATTTTCCTATTCACCTTTTACTCTCCTGCACTAATATTATAAAAGCGAAATTAAAATGTACCAATTTCCGATGACATCTGAGTTTAAAGGTTCAGTCATAATCTCTTATTTTAGAACTTGCAAGATATGGTCTTTTTATTGTGTTTGAAGAATAATTATCATTGTTTATAATTATATGTTGCACCTGCCAGAACATATGTTCTTTGTACAATTTGCCCTAGTTTCACAACAAAACAAAACCTCAGACTCTGCTACACAAACCAGTTCTGAAGTTACCTGCACAATCTGAGTGATATTGCATTTGTTCCCATCAGAAAGTGTACTCTAAAAGAGTCCCTCAACCTTTTATGAGCAAGAAAAGAAAGAAATGCTTACATGGTATTTCTGCTTCCAGATACCAAACATGATTTATTACTGAGTGGAGTGGCCAGCACCATGGTTTTAACTGGATTACAAAAGCCTACCTGTTCTTTCTCCTTAATTGTGTCAGTAGCCATCTTTGCATTTAATTACATTTATAGCAACTCTCAAAACGAATAGAGTGTCTTTAGTACATTAAAAATAATCTAGAAGACCAATACCATTTCTCTTTTTTTGGCTTCCTAAGTAATGGGAGGAACTCAGGTCCCTTGAGTGAAACACATAATAAAATAGCAATTCAATAGACACATAAGTACATTTTTACATTCTTTCTCTACTAACCTACATACACACATATATGCATATGTATGTATACATGTGTATATGTATATGTGTGTATATGTACATATACACACACATAATTTACAAATTTTGTTAATATTGAATTGGTTTTTTTTAAAAATGTGAACTAGGAACAAGGCTAATTATTGTATTAAAATAAGCTTAAATTCAATGGATGTTGCATTTAATTTATTATTTATGTAATTCTACCATCATAATTATTATTTTAATTTAAGAAACAAATTTTCCTCAATACATAGGGCCAAATATTCTAATATTCTAATACACCAGAAATAATTTAATTCTTTATATTCATCATAGAAACTAATGGACTATCATGATTTTTCTTTTCTAGAAAACAATTATGAACACTATACTAATTTAGTTAGTGAAGATACACACTGTAATGCTTTGTATTTAGCAAAACTTGATAGATAATATCACTTATCTCTTTAGAGAATAAAAGGACATTGAATTCCTTAAAAAAATAAGGCAGTAAATTCTAGCCATAGTGAGAAATGCAGTTTTGGGAGCTTGGTAGACTATCAACCTACATATTTATTATAAGTGATTTAATAATTACACAAATGGTTTTTTCCTAGGAAACTGATTTTCTTTTCAAATTATGAAATTTCCAGAATCAAAACAGAAAGTTCTGTTCATTCTCAGGTCTAATCAGGAGTAATTAATTCCACGGGAAGTAAAAGAATCCACGCTTGGGTCAAATGAATAATAACTTACTGAGTGGCCCATGACAACCCACAGTCCTGGGTCCTGCACATCACCACCATTTCACTGAACTCTAGGCTATGAGCCTCCCTTCTTCATCGCAGAAAACCTTGGGTCCCATCCACTGATGAGTAAGGTGCAAACTCTGCCCTCCCACCATATCCTTTAATGCATCACACTTTTATGAATATCTGTATTTAAAGTTTACTAAAAAGATATGTAATGGCTATATAGCTACAAAATAGAAAGACAAATTCCTACAAAATAGTGGTGGGTACACCATATATGTAAATGATGCTATATACATTTCTTTTGGTTACATTTCAAAAATAAAAGTATTTTAGGGATCAGATTGGGATATCCTGGGAATTTCATAGTGTACTTATTTTCACTGATAGAAAGTCTTTGACAGAGCTGAATTTCATCTTCGTAAGGAAAATCAAAGACATGGAAAACCATTTCTATGGGACAATTGGTTCATACAGTATACCTCAAAACTCTGTTGAAGGAAGCCCATTTCAGAAGCATCATAGTAAAGCCAGCGATGGCCACACCAGGCTTGGATCTGTTTATATTACATATGTATTGGTTGTATTATGAGTCTGCCACCACCATTAATTTAATTTAGTATTTATTCAGTAATTATGATTTCTCATTTTAAAACTTTCTTGGCCTTTTACTTAACTAGTTTTATTATAATCTGAACTGTGCTTACTCACAAGATCTGTTGAATAGTGTGTCAGTTTAAGTGACAAGAAGAGCCCCCTCCCCCTCACAATGTCTTTTCCTTTATTTTGACTGCTTACCCACTTTTATTTTATTCTCTATTTCTCTTTTGCAAGCATGTACTAATTGTGCAGCTTCTATTATGTCCATGCATGTATATAATGTACCTTGATCTTGTTGCTTTTTTGCTAGCCCTTCTATGTTGTTCCCATTTTTTTCACTGATTTCCCAACCAATATTCATTTCACTTATGTTTTCACAAGGATGCTATTGGACTTTCCACTTCTGGATTTATAGCTTACTTCCGTGTTTTCTTGGAACAGCATAGTCCAGCTACTGTCTTCCCCCAAATCACCTCATTTTGTCCATTTCCCTGGGAGGAATATGACAAATGTCAAGCTGTCACTCTGTTCATTCATCAGACATTGTATGTGAGACATCATGCTATCTCCATCCTTAGGTTATCTTGCTTTAGGTGAAAATTATGGTTGTATAACTTAAAGTACTCAGGAATAATATCCACAGTTAGCATAAATTGTGCATGCCTGAAGTTATGTACAATTCATTATTTCTATTGATCCCTTGGGTTCTGCAAGGATGTTTATCCAAGTACTTTGATTAGAGAGATATACATTGGTTAAAATTAAAAATATTGGATACTATTTAGTCCCATTGTGCTTATCGCCCACAAACAAATTCCAACATTTAGATGCAACTGAGAATTTTTTTGGCAAGGGAAATACTTCAGATGAAATGCTATGTCTCTTGTATTCCCTGTTCCATTTACTTATTTATATTTTTACTGCTATGCCTATGAGTATTCACTTATTTATGAATATCTGTACTGTTGTTCTTCTATAAACATCATGTATTATTTTCTCTATCACTTGTTTTTTCTCATAACCTATCAATTTCTTTTTTTCATGCCTTGGTATACATGGATGTTTTGTTCAGAAAATGTCCATAGGTAGTTATTGGTCTTTAAATATGAGTCCATTCAATTAAGTTTATATTTTAAAACCTGTCTTCCACACTATTTAAAAATAAACCAAAAACATTACTATTCAAGACTAGAAAATCTTTAGATTAATTAAAGGTTAATTTTTCTTGAATAATGTTCAGATTAGTTAGTATAGAAATGCCCCCCATGTTTTAAAATACTCCAAAAATATATATCTCCGTAACATGTTTTTCTTAAAACCAAAAATGTAATATAGCTAATTCTGGCAACTCAAATACCCAAGGGACAGATTTTGAATTCACACAGGAACAAAATCTTCCTAGGTTCTCAAACACATCTTCTGCACAACAAACCTAAATGGATGTTTCTAATGAATTGTACTGCCTTGAGCATTTTAACATTGATTAAAGAATCACAATGTGCGATAAAGAGCTGCAGGCAGTTAAAGCTGCTGAGAAGGGTCATTACTCTCTAGGTATGAGTGTGTCCATTCCCCTCCCCCCATATGTTATCCAAGGTCAAGTAATCAGCCCTAAACACGTATACATAGGTACATAGGAACAACTCTAAATAGACTCAGAAGTTTTTATATGATATATATATATATATATATATATATGTACACACATATCTATGCAATATTAATTAAAGAAGTCATGAATTATTGAAGGAGTGAGACAAGAAAGGAGTTGGGGAGAGAAGAAGAAAGGATAGAAATGATGCACATGCAATAGTCATGTATAAAAGTCTCTAAGTAAACAAATAGCTAAGTGAAATGCCCCTTTGTATTTTGAAACAATATCTTAAGCAAGTCCTTTTAAATGTCTCTCTTTAAAATGCAGTTAGCACAAACAGAAATTAACTACAGATTATTACTCTGCTTTCATTTAATACAAGAACATTTGCACTTAGCATTCATATTGTGGTTTTATCATCTCTCTCATTTTCATGCAATCAAGTGTCAAAGTTGCTTGCAGTTGAAACAAAATACCACTACACAGTAGGTGCTTCAAAATAAGTCTTACACTTTGCAGAATGAAGACAGTCGTATGCTTATATCATCCAGAGATGATATAAGTTAGTATCATCCAGAGATGTGACTAAAACAAGGGACATGGTTGACTTTCTTAAACCTTCCTTACTGGGATGGGAGTGTGCATCTGCAAATTTGCTACAGCCTCAGATGGCCTTCAGGGAGGTTTCCCATAGCCTCGCCTGTGGATTCCCCATCATATGTATGCATTGATGTGTGTTCACGCATGTATGCATACGTATATATTTATTTATTTATTTATTTATTTTTCGTGATATATCTGGTTTTATTTTTTATTTTTTTTACCATTTTTATTTGAATTAGAAACAAGATTGATTTACATAACAATCCCAGTTCCCTTTTCCCTTCTGTCCTCCCCTACCACCCGCCCCAACTGAAACCCTACCTATCTCATTCCCTTTCTTCTAATCTACACCTGACTCAACCTTTCTACTCCCCCATGACCTCTGCATGTATATATTTGTTTATGAATGTAGTTTGTATTTATTTTATGTGAATGTTTTGCCTGCATATATGTGTGTATACTACATGTGTGCCTGATGCTGGTGGCAGTCAGAAGAGGGTGTGGGAATTCAGATCTCCTGGATTGTACTTAAAGATGGTTGTGAACCACCATGTGGATGTTGGAAACTAAACCCATGTCCTCTGCAAGAAGAACAAGAGCTCTTAACCTCTGAACCATCTCTTCAGCCCCCTATGATTATCTCTTAGTTGTTACTCTTTGCTTTTTTTCTTTTGAAATTGCCTACATGAGTATGGCCATTACTTCCTCTTTAAGTTTTTACCATCTTATTTTTCATAATGGAACAAAATTAATTACAATACAATTTACATAGTTTTGAATTCATAATATATTTTCTGAAGTCATCAGTGAAACTATGTAAATGCTATTGCTTCTATGTAGCTGTGATCATCTATTTTGAGTAAGGTTTTTTTAAAGTCGTGCTTTTGACAGGATCATTATTTTCTTTTTGGAGTGCTATGTTATAACCCCAGAAAGTGTATTTTGCCTTAGGCAGTCCCTGTTCTAACAGGGTTCCAAGGCATTGTTCTTTCTCTCTGGTAACTACATCCTTCAGATATAAGCTTATTTTACTACCTTATGATAGAGAACTTATTTCTCTCCTAGAGTGCTGGATCCTTGGAAAATAGAGTTAAAAAACCTAGATAGGAGGGGTCACATCTGATTGTGATATTATAAAATTGTGATATTATAAAATAAATATGAGAACTATAGATATGGTGGTGTTTCTCTAGGTGACTTAACCTAGCTGGGAGACACCCTTTGAAGTTCATATACATACATTCCTTGTAGTTAATTTTACCTGTAAATTTACTTCTACTGAAGTGTGTTAACTTTTTAAGATACTGTAAAATGTCTTAACTCATCTCTTCTCCCTTCTCATATTCCTTTACCAGCCTGAATATGTCATTTTAAGCTGTCGTATTGAACTACGTGATTTAGTTATAAGATTGTCTAAATGTTGTAAAATAAACCATGTTCTACTTAGATGCCACAAGTGCCTCAGCAATGTGTGAATCTCCTCTATCTTCATATGCGTCATACTTTTAGCATCATTTTTAATAAATGTTATGCTTTCAAGATTTTTCCATATTTTTGGTACCTTGACTTTTGGAGACAGTGGTGTATTTCTGTCATCAGATGCTGGAATTTTTCTGTGGGCTAAATCTGGAAGAACAATTGTTAGGTTTTAAGTTCTTTTGTTGTTTTGTTTTGTTTTGTTTTTGTTTTGTTTTTGTTTTCAAGACAGGGTTTCTCTGTGGCTTTGGAGGCTGTCCTGGTACTAGCTCTTGTAGACAAGGCTGGTCTTGAACTCACAGAGATCTGCCTGCATCTGCCTCCCAAGTGCTGGGATTAAAGGTGTGCACCACCACCATCCGGCAGGTTTTAAGTTCTGTAATGGGTATTGACAAAGCATCTTCCAAAATAGGTTGAGAACTTGCATTCCCTCAAGAAGCATATGAAATTTACAGTTTCTCCTCATTCTTAACAAGAGTTGATATTGTCAGCTGTTTTAAGTTCTTGTGACTTTTTTGAGTACAATAAATGTTCTCTTATTTCCTCTTCCCCCTTCTCCTCTTCCTCCTCCTCCTCTAGTGATGGGAATGAGTAAAGGGCCTTTCTCAGGATTCTTTTACAAAGTCACTAATCCCCTTCATGCATCTCCACTCTATATAATTATTTTCCAAAACCCCACCTCTTAATACCACCTTAGAATTTCAAAGGGGACCTGTAATGAAGGGCACACGCGTTCCAGAGTAGCAGAGAGTGTACATCATTGGATGTTTTGTTTCATTCAGTTTCTTTCTTTTTATTTTATTTTTTGAGATTATTGTATAATTACATTATTTCTCTTTCTTCTCCATCCAAACCCTTCCAAATACCCTAAAACTTACTTTGTAAGCCTAGGTTGGTCAAGCTCTTCTACACACTGATATCATTTGAGTGCTGGAATTTTTATCATGCTCTACCAAGCCGCCACATATATTCTATCTTTCCACTCAATCTAGTCATCTGTGAGCAGAAAACTCAGGTCATAGACACTTGCATGTCTGTATTATACACATGTCTGGCAACATTAAGGGCTTTGTTGACACTGTGACTGTCCCTTTATTTTAATTTGTTTTACATTTGACCATGGCTACCATATACAAGCAATGCTATTTTTTATATTTGAGTCTGAATCCCCACAGCCTTGCCTAATTGCCTTACAATTTTTCCTAGAGTTCTCAACGGGAAAATGGCAAGAATAGAGGAGAAAATGAGGAGTTGGGTTCATTCAAGTTTGTTGAAAAGATGATAATTAATGCATTGGTGTTGTTATGTTTGAACAGAGTGATTGACTGTCTAACTGGGTACTACTGCTGCTGCTGCTTCTAGTGCTGGTGGTAGTCGTGATAATGTCAGACAATATTTCATGAATTGCACTGTATTTGGGAACTATGAACAGGAATGTCATGTGAAGATCTTACTTAAGGATAAAAAAGTGAACCTTGGAGAAATTTTGTAACCTATTCTTGGTCACACAGTTAGTAATTGATAGATATAGGGAACCAGACCAAGAGCTCTTCCTTAGAGCCCTCAATAGTAAAGCACTTTTTCTGTTTTTTGACCAAAATAGAGACAATGAATGGAGTTCAGTTGAACTTACCTATAACTTCAGTTCTTGGGATGCTGAGGAGGAAGGATCATTACAAAAGTTGAAGACCAACCAGGACCAAATAGTAAGGCCCACCTCAAGAAATGGACATAATGGATTTCAACTCCAATACAAATGATTTTAAGTACATTTTACCTCTTTCTCAAGTAGTTCTTTGAGCATGGGATAGGCATCTATTAAATATGTAATACCTACATCTATGGTGAAAGGTAGGCTAAGCTGAAGCCCATAGGACATTCAGGAGTTCTCTGTTTATTGTTTGCACTCTGCCTCTTGGTCCCATGGTATGGTCCTATGACAGGTCAGTGGTCTTACCATGTACTGTTAGGTCTCCTTTGTATTGGGTCCAAGTGAGGGTGTTACACTGTTTCCTCATTCTGGTGTGTTGGATAAGTTGTTTATGACTGGTTTCCTTGGTATGAATTTAATGCACTCATGTGCTCCTAAGATTCCAGTTTACTTTGATAAATTTATAGGGTAGCAACTCTTTGTACTTACAGGAATAACTTCTTTATCACTCAGTGGCTTGGGAGTGCTCTTTACCTGTCATCAAAGCACAAAGTTATCTTTCTGCATTTTCACTCAAACTGGAGTCAATTGAGTGCTGCTTATAAAATACAATCTTGCAGGGCAAGTGCAGCCCCCGAAACATCATTTTCTACAATGTCTTGTAACTTAGGGAAAGCATAGTTTGATTTAAAAAGACGGACATGTTCCTCTGACAGCTACCCATGTACTTGACTTTTTTAAAATGAACATAAGAAAAATATGTTTCTCATTAAGTAATAATTTTGTAAATCATAAATTTGTAAATCATAAATTCTGTCTCTTCAAAAGCCAGAACATTCTAATTTAAATTTTAAAATGTCAGTATTATCACAGATATATTTAAACTCACTATTTTAACATTACTGAAAGAGCACCATGGTTAAAAGAGGGTATGGGCACTTCTAAGAGTCATTTGCATAATTGTTAGTAATGCAGAGTAAGTTATAGGCATCACACACACATATACATAATATATACATATATACATAATGCACACACACACATGAGTGTTTACTTCCATATAGGCATATTGACCACATGAGGTATTCAGAGGCCAGAAGAGGTCATCTGATTTCAGAGAACTGGACCTGCCAAGTGGCTGCTGGGAACTGAACCAGGATCCACTACAAGTCTTTTAATTTCTGATCTAGCTCTCCAAGCCAAGAAATGGGCTATTTCAAGGCTTAGAGAGATGAGCTTGTATTTAGCATGCACAAAACCCTGGATTCAATCTACAGGAGAGGAAAAATTAAATTTTAAAAACTACAACAATGAAAATGCCAAGCTTAGACAAGCTAGCCCTAGGTAAACTTCCTCAAGAACATAAAAGAACATTAAAAGCTCTCCAGTATAGACAGATCCTTGTTATAGTGTACATGCATACATGTAAGCAAATACACACATGGGTATATTGTAACATTTAGAAAGGAGAATAATTAAAAAGAAAAGCCCATGATAACAGTTTCACGTACATAGATTACTTTGTGTAAGTCCTCTCAATGATCTCTTAATGTCTAATGTATTTCCCAAAGCAAAGTAAGTCTTTAACTGGTCGGTGTCCACATGTGATTTTTATGAAGGCCTATCATCACCTGTCTTGGAGATTTGAATCTTAAGCTTCTTCTCATTGTTTGAATATTTCTGTAGGTGGTAATTCTTTGTAAGCACTACAAAAGAGTTTATTTTAATCTTTGAATGTGAATTTTGGATATCTAAATAATGAAGTGTGGATATTGTTAGAAATATTTTTAAAATAGTCACAATTGTGAACTTTTTGTATATTCCTGGGAATATTTACTTATTGACCTTTAATCTCAAAAGGTAATGTGCCAGGAATGCTATAATTCTAAATTGCATTATTGCTCCTTAATATATATATATATATATATATATATATATATATATATATATAGTATACAATGTATGATAAATATATATACCATATATAATATATAAGGAACAATATATGAATTTTAGATATATATAATACATATATATATATATATATATATATATATGAAAATGTCCCAAATAAAATAGAATGAAATTCAAGAACCCCTGAGTAGGTAAGATGCTCAGGAAAATTTCAAGACACCAACACTGGGCAAAGCAAAGAAAATTAATTTACACGCTTAGCATTTTTGTTACATTTGTTTGACTTGTCTTTAACTTGCTTCAGGCTTCAGTTCTTCTGGCCATCAGTACTTTACATTTGAGGATTTTTAAGTCATGATATATATATATATATATATATATATATATATATATATATATATCAGCAACATATATATATATATATATATGTTGCTTCTGTGGTCTTAGCTCACAGCTGCTGCTCCAGGGATGTCTCCTCTATCTCCTCTCTCTGCATTTCAGTTGATGGAGGGTTGGTTGTAAGATATCTTTCCGTGGGATCAAGGAACTGTGTGAGTAGGGAGAAGGCATATATTAATCTGAAAATGGTGTGTCTCCAGAGAGGACTGACTGCATACTGTTGAGCATCCTGAATTTTCATCCCTAACTTTTGAAAAATCTATCAGAGATATGGCTGTAGTGCTCAAGGGGCAGAGGTGGATGGCAAGGTGGTAGATAAGAAGAATGCAGGTAAACACGGAGGGGAGAAAGTCAATTCAAGACACACGTAAGCAAACAATAATTAATTGGATGACAAGTAATAGGGCAGGTAGGTGAATGCTCTAGGAGAAGAGTCTAACAGTTCCGTGCAATTTTAGATATATCGCTGTAGATGCCTATTTTCCTTTAGCGTTGGAAGCAACCTTTATTATTTTTATGTGGGAAACAGACCTATATCTCATTCTATTTTCCACTGGGTTTAGAGTTTCATTGTGACTAACAACTATGACTCATGCAGCTGTTGATCTGTAATTAATCATAGGCCTAAGATCCATCAAAACTTTTCTTCTAGAAGATTCCCTTTGGTTATAGGCCTTAGTCCCAGCCATCTTCCTTCTCCACCCATTAGGTATGTCAAGTCATCACGTCTGAGAATTGTGGACAATAAGAACAGCACCTCAGCTCAGTGTATCTCAAAATCTTAAATAAGACCATTTCTCCTTTGATAGTTTCTGTCCATTTTCTTATGGTACCATTTCTTTCAAGAGCTGATGATGCCTCCTGTCCTCAAATAAACAAAGTGTTTTTCCTGGGTGTACTGTCTTTGGAAAACAAAGTGCTAAGTTATAATGTGAAGAATCCTGGTAAGAGACCTTTCCTGGTGAGTGTGGGCTCTATTAAAAGTCCCTGAAGCAGCCATTGTGGGATTCTGTAGCCTCCTCTTGAAAGTTCATAGCCAAAACTTTTAAAGCTTTTAAGGAAAGACAGAAGACATAGATGGGGGGAGAGAGAGATAGACACATACACTCAGATAGTGAAAGAGGAACTACAAAATAATTAACTTAGAAGGAAGCTGACTCTGCAAACAAGAGTGATCAGAATATAACATTGGTGCATTAGAGTGGGATAATGTGATTGGGAGCTCTGTGTATGGGCAGATGCCAGAGGAGCCAGGAAAGCCACTATTGCTGTTTGCAGAGAGAGTCTCTTGCTACAGCTCATCAGGCAGTAGGTAGTGTGGAAGAGAAAGAGGAGAACAGGTTTCCTGGCTGCTGGAAAAGATAAGGAAGTAGAATAAAGAAGGCAAACGGCTGGAATCTAAAATAAGGCAGATGAAGAGGAATGAATGGTGGCTTAAAATGTCACAGAAGCACAATGAGGGGAATAAAGTACAAATGGCAATGTTCAGCAAAATTAAGTGGAACTATGCGTTACCTAGGGATTACAATTCACATATCTTGCTGTGTATTAGGAGATCAATATCCTAAGGACAAGTCTAGTGCCTTCTTTGTCAGGATTTGTATGGTGAGTTTACCAATGTTTATTTTAGGCCAGATGTACTAAATATTTGAAGATATAACTCAAGAAAAAAACGTGGATACATGGGCTGGAGAGATGACTCAGCATGTATAATCCATCAATCAGGGAGGCCTGAGATCAAATCCTCAGCTTTCAAGTAAATATATGTGCCTGTAACTCTAGTGCTCTGAGGGTTGGAGATGAGAAAACAGGAGCTTGCTAGCTGCCAACTTACCTCCAGGTTCAGTGAGGTTCAGGTTCTAACTCCAGGGAATAAGATGAAGAGTGATAAATTCAAACTATCCTCCTCTGGCCTTTATAGTAAGTACACACACACACACACACACACACACACACACACACACACACACACACATACCTTTGATACATTTGATACAATTTATATTTAACTTCTTTTTACCAAAAGGCTTCTACATTATGACTGAAATATTAACCTTGAGCCTATGACAGGGTCCTTTTTCAAGGATGCCTCCCTAAATTACTTTGGCTGTGTCCAAGGAAATCCCCCAGGTTGTCAATAATGTTCTGTCTGGAAGAATAAGATATCATTAAAAATTCATTACAAAGAGATAATTTATATTTCAAAGCATTAGGTCATAGCCATTCTTCATGGTCACTGTTACATTTTTCTCTAGCCACATATAGGTCACTTGTCTCAGATTCTCATCATTTTTCACATGGTCTAACAGCCACAAACAATAAATTTGAAGATTAACATAAGCGTAAAAAAAATAAAGCATTTGTGAAAACAATTAAGCCATTTGTTAAACTCAGAATTATAAGAAACCATGATATTTAATAGTTAAATTTTTCAGCTTCTTAAGTTTACAAAGATCACTTTAATTTAGACCACCTGCATGTAAACCACTAATTTACACAACAGAGCATTGATAATAATAACTGAACATTGGTTTTAATTGTTTTTTTGAGTTATTATCTTACCATACAGCCGTGGAAGACATGAAACCCATTCTGTAGACCAGGCTACTTTTGAACTCAAAGAGATCCATTTCCTGGGATTAACAATGTGAGCCATCATGCTAAGCTTGAATGGTATCTATAAACTGAAAAAATAATTGTATATAGCATAAAGCTAAACTAGAAAAGAAAAACAAATTCATTGAAAGGTTTTTGATAATCTTACTTTTAATTTAAAAGAAATTAAATATGGAACTTGTGCATATTGTTGGTTCAGTCATCTGATGATAGGCATGATCAAAGTTTAGTTTGTAATCAACTGAGGCTGAGTCCAGTAGCTTAGGGGCACAGATGGAGTCAATGATGAACCATTAATCTTTATGGTCTCAGAATTGGAATGTGATGACAGCAACTACTAACGCCAGTCATCTCAGTCCACATTATATAGGTTTTAATTTCTCCAGAGCATCCAGAAACAAATCTCTATTACACATAGGCTTGGCTATAACTATAATTTGACTTAAGTACAGAATGTTTTACTTTTCTGCCACATTACTTCCTGGGTAGTTCAATATTCTGCCCTCTGTATGTTTATTTAATATGCATTAAGAAAAATGCAACTTGCAAGTATTCTTTTGTAAGCACTAGTGATGGAGCAGTAGACAAAAGTAAAAAGTACTTTAGAAAATAATTGGTTATATGGAAAAATAGAATATGATAAATGAAGTGGAAAATTCCTGTTTATGTCAAATAGGGCATAGACAGAGAATTTCTAAAGAAATATTTGAACTTAGACTTAAAGGTGGTGGTGAAATGAACCATTTAAGTATGGAAGGAACAGGATTCTATGAAAATGCAACAATGAGGACCAAGACTCTGGACTGTGTTAAGTCCTGATGTCTCAATAAATACAAAGATTGTCACAGTGACAAGAAGAAAATGAGGCAGGGCAAAAGAAATGACTGTCGGCGATGCTCCTACAGAACAGCGTATTAGATAGGACTTTGGAGCTCTGGAATCTACTTGAAGGCTCTAAGCAGAGAATAGCCATGATCTAACTTAAAGGTATTTAGGGCCTTTTACAAGCACCTCAGATACACTCAAGCAAAGACTTACTTTGCATTGTACTTCCACCTTACATTCCATCTGCATCTCCTGAAGGTACAAAATGAATTGATTTCATCAAGAAAGATTCAAGTCATAGCAGGAGAACCAAACTGATGTTCACTAAACATTGAACATATGCCAAGCACTATATGTGAACTCTAAGCTTTATGACACTTCAATAACAAAATCAATTCCTCAGGAATCAGTGACATAAAGTGAACACTTTATGCACAAAGGAACACTTCAGAGATAATGGCTAATTCTGAAAATTCCCTAAGACTTCTTGTCGCCTTGCACAGGGAAGATCCTAAACAGAAGCAGACATTCATGAACAAGGAGGGTCCAGGCAGTTATAATTGTCCAGCATAGTCCTGGGAATGTACCCATTCTCCCAAGAGACAACCAACCCACTTCCCCTCAGCCAGCAATTACTGCACCCCTGCCTTGGGAGACTAAGACTAGCCCTTACTGATGTGTCACTGATACACTAATATGCACATGTACACATTTTGCTGAATTTGAGCAAATGTCTTCACCTGTGATAAAAATCACCACAGTCAAAGCATTACACATATGTTTTGCCCCTCTCATTTTATTTGTGTTCTTTTTGCTTGTTTTTACTTTGTGATGAAAACACTAAGCTTTAGATGTGAGCTCTTCGGTTGTTTTAAGCTGGGAAATAATCATATTGTTGATTGTCAGAATTATAAGGTACATTGATCTCTAAAACTTGTTTTGTGTAACTGAGAATGTTCCCAGGATTGTTCATGTCTGTGGTAATTCCCTGTCTTGGAAAGATTTTTGAGGATTATTGGAGGATGTTAGGAGTTATTAGGTTGCACTTGAAAAAGTCATTAGAAAAGGCCCCATAATCCAGGAGGTTGTAGCTGCATGGCAGTGGCTTCCCCTGTGGGTAGCTGTGTGGAGTTCAGAAGCTGTGACATCCCTTGTACCACCTGAGGAGATGGAATTCTGGGACACAGCAGTATAGGAACTACCTTGCCTTAGTTTTTGTTCTTGGTGTAAACAGCTTTGTATTTCAGAAATTATCTAATAAGAATCCATTACTTCTTATGTAAAAGTAAACAAGGGGTTCCAATTACAAGACCTGAAAAAAGAACACATAAAATACCCTGGAAAGAGTGATAAATATTAAGATTGGCAAGAAACATGTGGACCTTCAGAGAAAATCTATGGGTCTACTAGGGGAATTCCAATAATTAGAATAAATTCAATCCTAGTAGTTAGGAGACTCTTAATGATATTAATAAACTATTGTACAGAGTATGGGAAGGATTTTCAGGAATGCAAACAATATTGGGTAAGTAGTGTCAGGCAATCTTATTTTATTTTATTTTAGTAGATTATTTTATTATATAGTCTACATTATCTATAAACAGTTGGATTTACATATTCAAAAACTGTCAAATCAGATATTGTAGAAAATTATCTAAATTTGAATGAGATCATTTATATAAAGGAGTCTTCTTGTCCAAATAACCTATGTCCCAAGACCCCTGGTACTCTATCTGATGACTTGTCAGTGTATTCCAGGATAAAATTCCTTAAAAGTGTGACAAATCAAGACAATTTATGAAAACACATGTAGCTAAAATCATCTTCCCCCAAAATCCTGTGACAGGTTTATGTAATACATGGTTATGCAATGAATGCTTTAAAAACAATGAAATTGTGTGACTTAACCATTGAGCTTAGCCCCCAGCACCCACAGAAGATGCAGCCCCACTATTATCTTTAATCCTTCCCCTAATGAGGAAATATATTAACCAACTAAGCTTTTAAAGCCTTAATTTTACAACAGAGGACTGTAATTCTTGCCATAAAGCAAGACCATTCTGGAATTTCCTGCTCATCAGTGTCCATCTTTAAATTTGAAAATAACTGGATGTTCACATATTTGCAAATAGACTCTCAGATATTCTAAGATCTCTGGTCAGTAGAAATAACCATTTTTCTGAAACCATCATGTATAATATAGCTATAGTCAATATAAAGAGTAAGCATTCTTTTTATTGTGTATACATTTCACCTTCCCTATTACATGCTGAGCCTAACTTTCATGTATGGGTCTACCTTAACATTTCATTGAAGTATATTGTATGTATACTATCAAAGACTAATAGAAAATGCTGTTAGCAATCCAATACAAAAAAAAGCAATGTGGAGAACACAGTCTTGATGTCTCTAACATCTGTAACAGAATGTTCTTCTAAAAGGTCAGAACTCACCTCCATAAGCATCATTCCCCTCATGCTCACTTAAAAATCATTCCCTTTGTCTTTTTTTCCATGATAGCGAGAGAGTATAGAATCTTGTGCTTACTGAGATAAACCTAAGCCCTTCATATTTTAACCTCAAGTTGCTTAAGTTACCTTATGGGAAGGCTGGAACACAGATGCTTCTGTCATTTGACCAATCTAATAGCTCTAGTATAAACTAAGCTTAACCATGGAATTTGTAGTTTCTCAACTTGGCAGTTCTGTGGCCTGTTCATGGAATCACTTCAATACACACAGGGATTCCCTAGTTGTGAAGAGAAACACTTTTACCTCACAGCTGTGATGAACTGATGTTTACTCAGACGCCTGTAGCCAACAACTAGAGGGTTGACCTAGCTACAGTAGTAACTCTCTAGTAGATCAGGGAAATTTAAGCAGAAAAATGAAATTCTTAATATTCTGTGAGAAGGAGATTCCCTCTGCCAATCACAGTAGAGATGAGGAAGTGTGATTCAGCATGAATCCAGGATTTCCCAACACAAAAGCAACTCCAATTGGGCCACACCAATTTTTGTAATAATCTGTACTTTGTATAGTATCTACCTTTAGAATAATCTTGCAATGTAGCACATATTGTTGCTTGCCAATATTTTTAAACAATGCATAAATATCAGAAAATAACTTCTATCAACTTCATCCACTCTGAATTAAAACTTGGGTTGGGTATTTTACTCTTTAAGCAAGAAGAAAGTATGGTGCCCAGAAGAAGTTCAAATGATTTTTCAGTCATGTAATTAGGGTTTTTATTTGTTTTTACTCTTTTACTCTTTGTTCTTTACTCTTTTGTGGGGTACCACCCAAATAAATCACCCAGAGGCTTATTCCTACTTATAAATGTGTGGCCTTAGATTGTCTTGTTTCTACTCAGCTTTTCTTATTTTAAATTTTCTTATTTCTTATTTTACCATCTATATTTTGCCTCTGGGCTTTTCTCTTTCTCTATTTCAGTATATACCTTTCTGGAATTTTTTGATGCCTTGCTATATAGTTAGGTGGCTGATCCCTTGTGTCCTCTTCTCCTCCTCTTTTCATTCCTTGATCTCTTCTTCCCAGATATCTCCTCCTATTTATTCTCTTTGCCTGCTAGCCCCAATTATCCTTTCTCCTGCCAACCTATTGGCTGCTCAGCTCTTTGTTAGACCAATCAGTTATTTTAGACAGGCAAAGTAACACATCTTCATAGAGTTATACAAATGCAACATTAAACC
Source organism: Cricetulus griseus (assembly GCF_003668045.3). NCBI lineage: Eukaryota > Metazoa > Chordata > Mammalia > Rodentia > Cricetidae > Cricetulus > Cricetulus griseus. The sequence goes on from NW_023276807.1 coordinate 24,340,591, forward strand.
CATCTTTGTATCATTAGACAAATGTCCCACAAATGTAACACATTTTTAACTTGTATTCCACAACATAGTCATGATTGTGTTTATGACATGGAACCTCTGCAAAGTTGTAATGAGAGGAATAGGCATGTGGCTATCCTAGTGGGAAAGGCAGCCATTGACCTACACATATCCTTTTGCCTACAGCATAAATTTCCATGTTGAATAAAACTAGCCATTCTTGTGTAAGTCAGTATTTGAACAATGAAGATTGTAAAGGAATCTGCTCAGCACACTGAAACAGAACAGTGAAGTAGGGCTCTCTGGTATAAGTCTTCTTAATGCTAGGAAAGGTAGGAAGTAATGAAGACTCCAGGGTGCAAGTTGGAGAGTGAACATGAAATTCCTGGAGACATTCGGGATCTCATCTGTATTTAAGGTGTATGTATCAGCATGATATGCCTGTAAAAGTGACAAATCTAGACTCTTCCTTTGTGAGACAAATCTATCAAAATGAGGGATGGAGGAATAATGTATCAGGTTAGTGGGTATCGGTGGCTGGCTAAGAAATCTGGCTGTTTTCCATAGAAAGAGCATAAGAACCATCAAGAAATTATAGTCATTTGCAATGAGCCTAAGAGAAATATTGGCACTTACCCTCCCCACATTATAAGCCTAATTTTAAATTAATTAAATGCTGCAGTTGTTTCTTCTCTAAGTAAACATTGACTGTGTCTTGTAAGAATAGTGCTCTCTCCTGTGTGTCAACTAAATTTTTCTGGTCTACACTCTTACACTGTAAGAGTGTATAAGAGTGTATTTTGGAAGTCATTTTTCTTCTTGTAAAAGCAGTAGACTTTGACATATTCATCCACACTATTTTTTCTCCTGTTGCCAGTGGTCAGTGTCTGGAACAGGTTTTTCAGGTTCCGTTGTCTTATTCAAAAAATTGGAGGGAAGGGGTACACAAAAATTACAAATAAGGTATTTGAAGAGAAGCTTTAATTGGTGGTTGTTGGAAGAGGAGAAACTTATCTCATTATTCAGAGTGTGGTGTAATGTGCAGTGAGTGGGTTTGTAGATTGATACATATTTTCTTATGAGAGATGTGTATGGGTATATAATATACAGAAAATATAGGTGAGGGTCCTAGGTGGCCAAGGGCACTCTGTAAGACTTGTGTGCATAATCCAAACCAAGCAGATTCCCAGATCATCAAGCTAAGCCCTATTCTTGTCTCCTTCACTACCCAGTTAGTTATTTCACAAAGGCTCACTGAGGTGAAGTTGGCAATCCACGATGGTTTACTAATTTAATGTATTAATTAAGCATTAATTGTACTAATTAGTTAATTAATTAAGCATTGACTATTTTCCAGGCACAGGGATTAATGAAGTCAATATTGCTACTACTCCAAACCTTTCCTATTGGAACTCCATTGGAGAAATTTCACCCTCACAGGTTATCTCAGAACCTTATCCATGTAGCTTTCTTAACTACAACTAGGCTACACTCATATGTTGCTCTTCCTGATCTGTTCCTGGACTCTAGTTCTTAAAGCAGTGATTCTCAAACTTTCTGTTGATCCAGTCTTATATTGAGTAGTATTTTGAACCACTTTCTCTTTGAAAAACATTTGTTTTTTTGGTTCTATGCGTTAAGTTGAAAATAATTTTGTTTAGAATTTCATGGTAGCTCTCAGAATAACTGAAAACTTTCTCAAATAGTCCTTTTACCAAAAAAGTGTCTTTTGTGGGTTCCTTTAACATCTGTGTCTCTACTTGACTCATGTGAGTCAGAGCAATTATTCTGACACTTAAAATTTTACCTTCAATGCTTGTCAGGAAGCAGACTGTACTCACTCTACCTGTCTCATGGGGCCTTTTAACGAAGTAACCTTGGCCAGGTGTGGTGGTGCACACCTTTAAATCTATCACTTGAGAGGCAAAGACAAACTAATCTGTTTGACCTGGAATCAATCATGGTCTACAAAGCAAGTTCCAGGCTAGTCAAGGTTTCATAGTGAGACCTTGTTTCAAAAGAAAGAAGCAATCTGGGAAACAGCCATCAATACAAAATTCCCTTGTGCCTAGATGTTTCTCTATTTCTCAGCTGGCATTCAACCCAATAGCTGTCACTGTTACCTTTGTATGAATTTGGCTCTTGTATGGCAACTTGAGTGGCACTTGAGCTTTGACAGAGGGTCATCACATCTTTGTTGGAAATGGCATGGAAAGTTTTCCAAAAGGTTTTATCTTGTGTTTTTATTATTAAAGCACAAAAAGCTGCATGACAAATTATTTTGTAAATCAGATATTACAAGGTGATGAAAATGAATTGGCCTCCAGCTTTTGTCTTCATTGACAATTCTTCTGGGATTCAGTTGATTATGTTTGTAATTCCTCATGGAGACTGGTAGGATTGTTTGATTAAGTGAAAACCCAGAATAAGGAAATTGTATAAAGGATATTCTTTATATAGATTCTTCTCTTAGAGAATAAAAAATGAAAATGGGGTCACTTTCCTTGGTTGTCTCATTTTGATTACCAAATGTAATAGTTTTAATCCTGTAGGATAATTCCCATACTTTAGAGAATCAACTGGTATCAGGGAGAATAAATTACATTGTCACACATTTATGATGTGTTCAGACATGGATTTGCATTAAATCTTCCCCAAAAACAAATTCAGTACTCTAAAATGATAGAATACACACCTAACTGTGGTTTTATTTTTTAAATAAAAGTTGCACATATTTGTGTGTATGTGACATACCTGTGCCATAGCATACATGTGATCAGAGGAAAAATACTCGGAATCAGTCTTTCCTACTAAATTGTGGTCCAGGGGATGCTATTCAGGTTGTGAACGTTGATGGGAAATGCCTTTATCCACCAAGACATCACGATAAACCATGATTTCTTTTTAAGAGGGCTATTAAGCATTGGCTGTTACCTGGGGATGCAGAAGAGAACACACACACACACACACACACACACACACACACACACACACGCAAACTTGCAGGTGTCCATTAGCACTTTCATTTACACAAAGCTCCACAATTGATTTAAATGTTCATCCTACTTGAGAATCACCACATAGATTAATGCTTTAAATGATTCTGGATAGTGAAGTGCCACCGATGCTATCCATACATTTGATCGACAGTTCACAATGCCAGTGAGAACAAAAAAAAATTTTCAATAGGACACTATAAGAAAAAGAACATAATAGGTAATCGTGGGATTCTTGTTGCTGATGGTAATGGTGGTCTGTGCTATGGATCAACCCCAGAGCATTGTGCTTACTAGACAAACTCTCTTCCTCTGAGCAAGCAGCCCCAACTTTACATGGATTCTTTAAGAGGATACAAAACTGAGCAGCGCCACAATTAAATGAAATATTACTGAAACGTTGAATTATTCATTGCCATGCACTGTATAATGAACTCAATCTACATGTTATTCAACCACTGAGGTTATTTTTTATAACCTACCCATAATATATTTAATGTGCTTATTTAATGTTTAGTTATGTGTAGTGAAACTGAGTCTTTTTAAAGATTAAAGGAGTTTGTGAGGCTTTTTATCTTGCAACCAAAGTAAAGTGTATTAATTCTCAAAGAGTGTCTAAAGAGCTACATTTCAAAACTGCTCAGATTCACCCTGTAAATCCTAGTGATGGCTGGTTATGATGACACACACTTTTAATCCCAGCACACCCTCTGGGAGATCAAGGACAGTCAGAAGTACGGAGAGAGAGAGGGCGAGAGACTGGGTCTCACTGTGTTTGTGTGTGCGTGCGTGTGCATGCGTGCGTGCGTGCGTGCGTGCGTGCGTGCGTGCGTGCGTGCGTGCGTGCGTGCATGTGTGTGTGTGTGTGTGTGTGTGTGGCAGTGGTGGCACATGTCTTTAATCCCAGCACTTGGGAGGCAAAGGCAGGCAGATCTCTATGAGTTTCAGGCAACCCTGGTCTACAGAGCATGTTCCAGGACAGGCTCCAAAAGCTACACAGAGAAATCCTTCTCAAAAAGCCAAAATAAATAAATAAATGAATGAATAAATAAATAGAAATAAACTTACACTAGAAAAATTCAATGAGATCATTATTGAGTACATTGAACAAATTCAAATTTTGAGATGTCGATATTGCAGGAAATAAAATGTTTTAAAATAATGTCCCCAAATTCAAATTTAATACCTCAATATAGATGAATTTAGAATACCTCAATATAGATAAAAGTTTTAGAAGATCATCCAAAAACAAAGCTGTTAAGCTATTATGAGTTTATCTGCAACTAAGATAAAGTTCCCAAAGGGAGTTTGTAAAAGAGTAACAGAATAATAGAAATGCCCTGTCCTTGCTGCGACAAATACCTCAGAACAAGGCCTGCATAATTATTTAACAGTATTTAAAGCAAGTCTTTAAATTAGGCACCAATGGTTGAATATGCAGCATTGCTGAAAATATCAAAGAGAGAGAAGGAGGGAGGGAGGAAGGGAGAGGGAGAGGGAGAGAGATTTTCAACTTTGTAAGCTGTACTTAATTCACGTCTTAGTGACTGCTCATCCAGTAAGCTACTTTGATGGTGATCGCCATTGAAAGTGTAGAGGATACTATACTTTTTCCACATGAAATAGTCTCCCCTGGGATTATCGTATTGAACCCTTGGTTCCTGGCTGGTGATGATGTTTTGCAAGGTTGTGGAACCTTTGGGACATGGAGCCTTGCTAGCAGAGGTAGGAGCTCTGGTGTACAGCTAAAGATCATAACAATCCATCCCTGGATCCAGCACCAGGTCCTGTTCCTGGCATAGAACAGTCCACTCCACAAGCTTCCATCACACAGCAGAGCCCCTGGAGTCATGTCTCCCTGCAGTTACACTCTGAGTTAGAGTAAATCCCTTTTCCCCAAGTTGCTTCTATAGGGCATTTTGCCCCAACCATGAGAAGAGTAACTATCACAAAGAAAGATTACTAAACAAAATCAAAATCAAATCCTCAGGTTTTTATTTAAAAATCCCTTTATAATGGTGGTTCAAACCCCAACTAATGAAGAGCTGAAGAGCTGTCTAGCAAGCAAATTTCAGGCTGTAACTGCAGATTCACATTGGGCAGGTTAGAAATCCAGCATCTACATTTTAAACAAATAAATAGTATGTGGGGAAACGCTCATCTAAATTGCTTGTCTTGCTCTAATTTTAATAACAGTATAATTTAAAATAATGCCCTTGGCATATTAGATTGAGTATCAGATTATGACTGAAATTTAGAGAACCCAGAGTTCCCTCATGTCTCCTACCTTGTAAAATGTGATGCTTCTGGAATCTTAGGAACCTCATGCACTGTCTTTGTTCCCTTTACCACATGGTGTTTACAGAACCATCTGTCAAACACTCACACCTTAGGCTCATTTCACATCTTTCACATTAGATAAAAGCTCAACTATTGCAGGAACATTCTAAAAGTAGTCCCCTTCTGGTATGCTCTTAACAGGGAATCCTGGGTCCTACTATTTTTTTCTATTAAGTTCTGAAGGACCATAATCTAGTATTAGAGTCATCTCAGACTATCATTCCAATCACAGCAGAGAAAAAGATGTCTCCTTATAGAGAGCATGGCATATTTAGATGTTTGTGATAAGAGAGATGCACGAAGATGAGAATGTGACTGGAAATGACTCGAACCCATTGGTTTTCTTTTGTTTGTCAACGATGAGAATGAATGCTAGCACTTGATAACCAATTAAGGCTTGATAACCAATTAATGATCAGTGATCAATGGTCACTGATCATTCACTAAACACAGAACAAAGGTCAGAGATAAAAATTGAAAAGGCTGATAGAAGAGAAAGTAGGACAGGCAAGAGCAAGATATGGCTTCCTTAGCCTAGACTTTTCAGAGAAGGAGCAAATGAATTTTCTAGGATATTCTCGTCATGTAATAGATAATGCCCTTTGTTCCTAAATGTGACTATCTTTACTCCATCACCACTACCCCACACTGAATCCTACCCATGCTGAAGGGCACAAGGGTTGAACGTTCTCCTTGGACATTTAGCATTTTTATGTGCAGTGTGTTTTCTGCTTGTTGATGAGTAAAAGCCCATTAGGAAAAGGTCTGTGCATTTCCATGGGAAATGCATTAATGTTTCTGAGACATTAATGAGTAGATAATCTAGTGTTCTGATTTTTATTTTCCCTTTAGCATTATGTCCTTATAGTCTATATTCTTCTCAAAATTATTTTACTGCTTCTATAACCTTTCAATTTGTATACAGACCTAGCCACCCTTATCATTGCTTGCTACATCTCAGATTTTCTTTTTACATACTGTGTATGGCTCTAGGAAATTGACCTAACTGAATAATGAAGGAATGAAGAAAGGGCAGACACAAGTCCAGAAAGATGGAATCAGGTAGGCTGTGCTTTCTCTAATGGGTGGTTCCAACTACACATTAATTTTGTATATCTGAATCAAGAAAGTGAGCTTTCTGTACACAGAGAATAACGAAGTGAGCATATGGTATACAGCTGAACATAGACAGCCTTGGCTAATTTCTTTGGAGGGCCTCTATAGGGGAGCAGTCTCAGACTGTAGCTGCCTGGGGGAGAAAACTATGGTGGATATTTTCTGTATGCACTGTCAACATTCACACTCATTTTTGCTGTTTTCCCCTGAACATAAGCCAAAACGCCCTTATCAATTGCTATGGTTCAGAGACATTGGGGATCTGACATGGCTGTGCACACAACACCACCACACAGTCCCTCAGGACATTATCCACTTCTTACACATTCATTCAAGCTTCCTCCACTTTGCACACGTTTTTCTCTCAAAGACTGCCAAGCACAGGGGTTTCCTTTTCTCATACCATTCCTAAAACTAGATTAATAATAGTTTGACTACCGAGTAGACAGTGTGACTCTGAAAGACGTGCTGTATCACTCCTGCTCACACTTTCTGCATCATAGAAAATGTTATTCTTCCCATGTTTAGCTATCTTGATAATAAAATATTGTATTTTTTCTTAATTATGTGTTTTGATTACTAGTCAGGGTCAAGCATATTTACCCATCATCTCCCTATCTTTGTAACTTCTTTATGGTATTTTCAATTCTCAAATATTTGAAGTTGTGTAGTCTGTGGATGTCCTCATTATTGACCTTGTTATATTTATTCTAATAATTTGATATGCCTTTTAAATTTTGGTGTATTCCTTTGGGTCACATAGAAAGTGGGGGCATTATTTTTACTGTGTTATTTTTGTATGCTTCCAAATGTCAACCGTCAAATTGATTTCCCGTATGTTTGGGAACTTTTGAGATGGTTGTTACACCCAGCTCCAACATGCATTGTGTTTCTGGGAATGCTGTGAGACAAAGGGTTTTGGTTTCTTTTACTTCATAGTGTTCTAGGTGCTAAGCATACTGCAGTTAATTAACTCTTTGCTTTTCCACGAACAGTGTCATTTCTCAACTCTAAGTACAGTGAGTTTTCTGTGAGTGTCTTTCAAGATCATCTCCATTGTCCCCTGATATGTTCGTCTTTCTTGTGAAGTTGTATATCTTTTTTATAACTTGACTGAAACAAACTTTTGAAACTGTTTAGAATAAATGAAGGTAAATGGTTGTACTTCTGACCAACTTTATCTTCAAACAGTTTGATTGAAGGTTCCGAGCAATCCTGTACTGAGTTTTCACATACATAAAATTTTTAAAAAGTTGTATGTGCTTTTGATTTTAAAGAGAATGAGATCACTTAAAAATATGTGATGTTTCAAACTGACATGAAGAGAAAACAGACTTACCCGGCCTTTCTGTGTGAATTGTCTCTAACCACTCCCTGCAGATGTAGGCTTTTATTTCCTGTGATTAGTACATCCAAGGCACCCTGACAAGCAATCACCATAACCCTTGACATTTTTAAACATAGTAACATTGCCACAGTGCTCATTTTTAAGACAGTTCTCTCAACTTATTTTCTGCTTATTTTTTTCCCAGTGGCATATACCTTGGAAATTCTTTGCCACGGAGTTAGTTCTCAACTGTCCTTAGTGCAATTTGAATCTTACTGTGGCGGAAGAGGTCATCTGTTCCATCTCCAATTGTACAGGCAAATAACACTGCATATAGATGCATTATAATCTACAAAGCCAGCAGAGGCTAAGCCATGTCTTGAGTCCACAACTCCTGAATTCCATCTCAGCACTATCTCAATCCTGTCATACCAGTGTTCCAACCTTCCTATGCTATTGTTTGATTGCCTGGTTGAGTGAATCACCATTGAAGCTCTGTGTGTATTCCCATGCACTGGGAGGTAAAAACACTGCACAGCCAAATCAGAAGAAGCAGTATTAATAGAAATGTGCTAACAGGCAAAGACAGTTTGTTCCACAAGTGCCTTCGCAAAGTGGGAACATTAGTTCAACATTTCTACCATCAAGAATTTTCAGTTTGTATCTCTATGATTCCCAAAACATTAAAATATAAGAAAGAATATATTTTATCCACAGCAGATTGTCCTTATCCGTTTAAACTATGCCTCCAGAAAGTTATCGACAGAAGCTAAGCATATGGACTTTCTAAATTTAAGGGAACCTTTTGGGAACTTAAAGAGACATAGAGTAGGACTGGATCCACCAAGCCACGGTGAAGAACTCAAGAGGAACAGGGCCATAGAATAGAGGAAATAATTCTGTGTTATACAGGCATAACTCTGTAAATTGATATGGAAAGGTATTCAGGATCATTTCATTTGGTGGCCAGAAAGCAAATCAAATGAATTGAAGAAATTCTTACAAGTATTTCCATCTTCCTTTTTAAAATAAATATGTCTGCAGATTTAAATACACCACCTGTGCTTTACACCAATATTTAGCAATCCATTTTTAGAAGCCAGGAAAAAAATTCATCTATTTTCACAAATGTGGCCCATTCTTCACAATTTAGAAACATATGCAGATATGTTCATCAGCTTTAAAAGATTAATATATAAAATAGAAAACCCTATAAATGACCTTATTTTATGACCATCTGTGTGGTAGTTTAAATTCTCATATATATTAAAATTTGAAGTAATATTTCAATAGAGAAGCTTTCAAACAAAAAGTCAAGCTAGAGGAAGAGCTATAGGCAATCGACAGTGACCAAGGGGAAGAGAATTGATTTTTCTCAACCCTCTTGAAAGGTTATCAAATACCAAGTGTCAGCTCTAAACACATGCAGCACTAAACGGGATAGATAGAGAGAGAGGGATATGTAGATATGGACATAGATATAGATATCCACATACATATATAGCATTTACATAAAATAATTAATATAGATGAATATGTTACAAATTCAAGAGTGAGTATGGAGTGTGAGAGTAGTAGGAGATGGATGAAGGGAAGGGTGAAATGGTGCAAATCTCATACTCACGCACAAAATTCTCAAAAATATATATAAAACACTAAGTTTTCAAAAGTAAGCTACAAGAGCATATTGGAATTTTAAATCACTTAAATAGAAAAGTATGTATAAGGGAAAAGCTACAGGTAATAATATCGAATAGTTGTAGGAGGTAGGAGATAGACAAAAACAGATAGCATCCTCTAAAGAAAGCAGCTTTGGGGCACAGAATTTCTCTTCATGGACTTAGAAACAAAATGAACAGAAACAATAATGGCAGACGAAGCAAGCAACAACTAAAAGAGATTAGATCTCAAGAAATTGAAGTCAGCAAGGTAAATTTTATTATATAAAATAGTGGTCTGCTTTTGCTGGTGGGCTTTGGGAAAAGCAACAGTTGTGACATCTCTGCCTGAGAATTCAGGGTATGCATTCCTGATGCAAATCCAAAGACTGAGAGAAACAATACGCAAACATAATCCAGTAGGATCTCCATGCCCCCTTTTGGCAGTTGCTTGTCTTCTTCAGTTTCAAAGAGAAAATTTGAAACAGTGACACCTAAAGAAATGCATAAAATATTTCTAAATGAATAGGCTGATAACAACTAAGAAAAATACACACATCTCTGTCTGATGTGAAGCTGGAAAAATTTTTCCCAATCTTGATGCTTCCTCTTCAGCAGAATGATGTGTCCTCTGCAGTACAAAACTTTTAGTTTCATGAGGTCCCATTTCTGTATTGTTTGCCATAATGCCTGCACTGCCTGGGTCCTGTTTAGAAAGTCCTTTCTTGTGCCTCTAAGTGCCAGGCTAGTCCCTACTTTCTCCTTTATGAGATTTAGGGGGGGGGTGTCCAGTCTTAAGTTTGGGTCTTTGATCCTTCTGAAATTGAATTTTGTGGTGGGTGAGAAATGAGGATGAATATGGTCTTTGTGTAGTTATCGGATTTAAAAGCAGCATTTGTTGAAGGTGATATCGTTTTATCCCAATGTATTTTGTTATCCTCTCTGTTAAAAAAAAAAAAAGGTGGCTATAGAATATGAGCTTACATATAGGTCCTTTAAAGCAAGGGAACGAGGTGAAACTTAGGCTTTGAAGGGACTCTCCAAGTTATAAACTAAAGGTAGGAGAGATAGCTGTGCAACAGGCAAAATGGTTGTTTCCATGCAAAATTCATATTTCTATCCTAACTCACAACCTGTTTTAGAAAGAGAGAGCTCTAGGACATGGTTAAGTCATTGCAATGGAGCAGAAGCCAGGGATCTAGCTATTGTTGTAATGCCATGAGTGTAATCAGAAATCTGCAGTCTACAACACAGTTAGTATTTCCATGGATCCCACCCTGGTCAAACCTCCAGCCTTCAGAACTCTGAGAAATACATTTCTGTTCTTTATAAACTGCCCAGTCATTAGTGCTTTATTATAGTAACCTGAACTAACATAGACAAATGGTGACAATCCGAACTGTGAATAAGACCAGTTGTGTCTGACAAACAAGTAGTGATAGAGAAATTGATGTTGTATGACAGTAGAGACCTATTATGATACTTAAGAAATGCCAGGAGAAGAGATTATTGAGCCTGGATAATGTTTGTCACCAACAGTATAAATTAAAGGTCTGATGCAGCTCAGCAACACTACGAGCTCCATGGTATTTCTGTGATAATGCTGAATCCAGAGCAAAGAAATTAAGTTCTAATTTTGATTGCCAAGCAAGTAGTTCATTTTTATCACTTGACTTAAAGACATTGTGCAGTTTCAACACAAAAATTTTATTATTTCTGAGCTTGCAGTTTTGCTGGTGGTTTTTGTGCAAAAGAAGGTTGGCACATTGCTTTTCCAGTTCTCCGATTTGACAGTGAACATGTCTACCCTCAGTTTTCCATACAAGTTTCAAATACATAAACATTCTAATTACCAACATCCAAGAGAGAAAAAAATGGAGTACTCAGAATAGATGATCTGCTACACAATGTGCTTGGCCTAGTTAGTGTTTCTCTTGCTTCGATGAAACACCATGGGGGTGCTGTTTACTGATTTGCTTATCATGACTTGCTTAGCCTGCTTTCTTATATAACACAGGACCAGCAGCCGAATGATGGCCCCACAATGGGCTGGGCCCTCCCTCATCAATAAGTAATTTAAAAAAAATGTCTTAGAGCCTATATACAACCCCAACTTATGGAGGCATTTTCTCATTGAGGTTCCTTCTTCTCAGATGACTTTAGCTTGTGTCAAGTTGATATAAAACTATGCAGCACAGTATCCCAAAGTCAATGGCACTATCATGTTTACAGAATCTCAAATCTCTACTCTCTTACTTAGTGGGGTCCATTGAAGCAAATGCAGATGACATAATAGGTTCATTGATCTATAACATTTTTCGTTATGATCATGAATGGATTAAGTGTGTTTGTTATATTTATGGATACTTCCACTTATGAAGAAAGCTCTCCAACACCTTCATCCAACATTAATAATCTAGAATACTTTCTGATTAGTTTCAGGGTTGTTTGTGATTTCCCAAGATTAACAGCTACTTCTTTCCTTCCTGTTGAACTCTGGGGAGAGATTTTCGGGCTCAGGTAACCTGAAATGTCAAGTAATTGTCATCATATTGATATAAGTTTAAATTTAGGCTAAGGACACTTGATCTTGGTAACAATGGCTATGTTGTCAAACTTCTGAGCCGCATCATTTCTCATAATTATCCCAATCTCAAGGAGGTGATTAAGTGCTTTAATTAGAATATTTTTTTATGTCTAGCAGAGTGCAAGACACCTAAAAGGGCTGAATAATCACAATCATTGCACCAATAAAAATGTTCTCCAAAGATATCTTTGATGTTTCTTAAAATATTAGAAAACCTAAAACTCTAGAAGAGACCACTCTGGTACATTTAATTCTATATTATCATTTAGATGTCTTTGTTGAACTCATTTTTTTTACAATGGCATATGCTCTTTTGTTCATTAGTCGAGATGTGGTAAGACTACTTTAGATAAAAATATTAATCTTTGGGCATTGGCTACAATATGAACTTTCAGAGGTATTTTTCTAGTTTCTGTTTTCTTATCACATATAGGATTTGGTAAGGTTTTACTCAGTGCCATTGCTGATGTTGGTCACTCCTAGGAATTCATAATCCACCCATTGTAAAACTACAGAAATTTTATAAATTAGCACCTAGCATCCAAGACCAGCAGGTCATTATACGGCTTTAAAGTGACATTAATACCATGTCGCTGCAGATATTCCCCAGGGGTTTGCACTGTGTCCTGAGAATCTCTGGGAGACTTTGAGTCATAGCGCTTGATTTTTGCACCCACAGGAAATCATGTTATATATAATTAGATGTAATAGATTTAGGCATCTTAGATGTAGAAGGAGTTGTTTTTCTAGAGCACACAGATGCTATTCTAGTACAAAAGTAAAAACTCATTCTTAGTCTTCCTTGGAGTTTTAGTATTTGTTTACATGATTTCACCACCAATAGTTATATAATGTCTGTGTGTTCTCACACAGAACCTTTCCACATCTTAAGTCATATAATGAAAAGCAAATTTATTTTCCTCCTATCTTAGACTGATATCACTGTAATTAAACATATAATAAGAGATGAGCATACACACTTAACTAAATTTTCATGGTTTGAAACCCATTTTAAGAAAATTAGTACACAAAGAAATGCATACACTTTTCTGTTTTCATGGTTTTCCTGATGGAGAAATGTGATTAGATGATGAAGGGGTATGATCCAAAGTAATCACCACGAGACCTGAGCAAACTGGGTTGTTTGATTTTTCTACTCACATCCTTGATCTACGAATGCTTCTTTACATTCAAATGGAGAAAAAATAGCTCTGGAAACATGGTCTTATTTTCTACTTTAGGAGAGGTGTTAAGAAAGTGCAACTTCCCAGGATCTGGTGCCTGCTCCACTGTAGAAAAGCAATGAGCATGACTTATGTCACTTTGGTTCTGTAGATGCCAAGGTGCTATAGCTGGGAGGATACCACTCTGAACACATCAATGGAGTCTCTGTACTTGAAGGTCAGAGACCTATAGATTTTTACAATTGGGTTTAGCAACATGGAATGGAAAACCTGGAACATCCAAATGACATTTTGGCAAATATTCTGTCTCAGGCCAAGCCAGGCAATAAAATCACAAAGAATATGATAAAAATGGTGTAATATAGATACTAGAGAAAGGCTGGGATAGATCCACTGACTTGTGTCACTGGTGAGGAAAAAGCAAGCAAGGTGATTTTCAGCCTACCAGTGCATCAGCGTTGCTCCTAGGATGGAAGTGTCAAGGGTGGGTTTCACTGGTTCAGTAGAGGGCATTCAGGGAAGACCTTGATGATAAACGCAGCCTCTTCAGTGATGCTATTGTACACTGGAGGACCAGAAACCTGCTGACACATCTGCCTCCCACTGGCCCCCCTTATCCCCATTTAAATCCAACCTTTGAGATATGCTAAGCTATAAATAGATGAAGAATGAACTTGAGTTTCTTTCCCAAGCAGAAGCTCTGTTGATGCTAAATTAATCGAGTATGGTAGTAGTTGGTAGCCATGAGTAAGTAGCCCTGGGAAAGCCAGTGTCTGAGTCCTCACAATCTAGGCTCAAGCCAGGAACTTGGATGGCATGTGTTTATATACCTGGTATACTGGCTAAATTTATGTCAGCTTGGCACAGGCTAGAGTCATCTGAAGGTGGAACCCCAATTGAGAAAATGTTTCCACAGGATTGGGCTGTAGGCAAGCCTGTAGGGCATTTTTTTAATTGGTGGTTGATATGGGACTCCCTAGCCCATTGTGGGTGGTTGTCCTGGTTTCTATAAGAAAACAGTATGAACAAGCCATAATGAGCAAGCCAGTAAACTGTACTCTTCTTTTCGACGGCCTCTGCATCAGCTCCTGACTCCGGGTTCCTGCCCTGTTTGAGTTCCTGTTCCAACTCCCACCAATGACAAACTATGATGTAGAAGCATAAGTCAACTAAATCCTTTCCTCCCCAACTTGCTTTTGGTCATCATGTTTCATAAAAGCAATAGTTACCCTAACTAGGACACCTAGGAAGAACAGAGCTTCGGGAAGAATGAAGCTCAGAGGGTCGCCTAGTCTAAGTAAGCATGCAAAACTCAAATCAACTCACCGCTCCTGGCTCTCTTGCCTCTCCTGACACAAGAGCATGCTGCCTTTTCTATTGCTCTACATTTAAAAAACAGATGTAGGAGAAAGTCAGAAGAACGAAATAAGAATCAAATAATAGAACCTATTAATTTAAAAAGGTAAAAGGCTTCAGGTTATGTAGTGAAGAGAAGAGATGCCAAAAGGAACAACTTAATAATTGGCTTGTAACAAAAGAGAAAAAAAATATGTTGCCATGCTTCCCCCACATCCATATCCACAAAAGCAAACCAAGGAGAATCAGCCACATTTGACAGCAAGATATATTTAGATGAGGCGGACTTCTCTGATCCAGAGGTGTGTATTCTAATCAGAAGGACCCACTTTGGCTGCCGATGATATGGCCTGTTTCAAGGATGTTTTGCCTCATGTTTGAACACATATTGAATCTTTTTCTGAATTAAAAAAAAAATCAACTGCTTTCATTTCTTTAAAACAAAATCGCAAGAAATCAGAAAAATTGATCAAATAGTTTGATTTGAAGTAGTCATTCATATGCATATTCCTGAAAAAATGGACTTTTGTCTTGAGAAACTAAATTTTAGGAAAACTGTCTTTTTTTAGATAAGAAAAGTTTATGCTAGTAATCCAAAGCTCGCTCTCTCTTGCTCTCTCTCTCTCTCTCTCTCTCTCTCTCTCTCTCTCTCTCTCTCTCTGTCTGTTTTACACACACACACACACACACACACATACACACACACACCATAGAGACATCATGACTAGATAGTAATGCTGTCTAGAATTTGTACCCTTACAGTCTATTAATGGCTGCCGAGAAAGGGAGAACTGTCCTTCTCCATGGACACTCCCCTGAGAGGTTATCCAATCACAAGCATTCCTCCCTAAACTTGTACACATATGAGCAGCCTAATGGAATCATCAGGTTGTTTATAAATATATATGTGGAGCAATAATAACCAATAATTAGAGGCTATGAATTTGAGAAACACAGAAGTGAGGGACACAGGAGGAATTGGAGGGAGAAAAGTGTCAAAAAAACAATGTAGATCAATGAAAATAATAATAAATTTAAAATGAACAATTTTTTTAAAAAAATGAAAGTTTTCTATGGCAGTTTTAAAAATCTGCATCTATTACAAAAATGACAAGTTCATTACTGTACATGTGTTTCCACATCTAACCTTACATAACACTTTATGTAAGATCCTGCCTTTGAATATTCACACATAAAAATAAATCTGTCTTGAAATGTAAGATCCATGAAATGCATCACCCCTGCTAAGAAGCATATTCTGTACCAATGCATTCACAGTCTCTGAATTCACAGGGAGGTTGTAGTGCAAACAGAGCCCCACGTGAATCTGCTAATTGAATCCTCCCTAAGCTGAGGAAATGAGGTGGCTTTGGCTTTTATCCCTGGTAGATAATCTTGGGGAATTGAGTCATCACTATAGAATTGGTCTTTTGGAGAAAAATCATTTTTAATGTTAAATTATTAAAGCTGATCTCTTTTACACAACTCTGACAACTACACTGACAGTGCAAGACTCCTCAGTGGTTTCTATGGCAGCAAATCCTCATTTTATGTCTTTTTCCCAACCATGTTATTATTTATACAGTACTAATAATAATAAGTATTAATTCCTAAAGGAAAAAAGAATTCAGGTCGCACCCTGACTATTGCAAAGCTATGTCAAAGTAGCTACATGATAACATCACTGCCTTAAAATATTTAGAATGCCCAGACATTAATACATACTCTCTTGGACATTTCAGGGGACAATAGATTCAAAGAAAACTGGAATGTGCTGGGAGGGAATGAGAAACTGGGTCTGCACCCATAATAAAATGCTGAACTTCAGTGAGGCAGCTCATTCTCAGCCAGTTTTGTAGATACCCTGCTTCCGGAACACCACCAGACAGCAATAGCATGCTCGCCTGGGCTTGGTTATTCTACCTTTGTGTCTTAGCAATGAGCCATTGGTTTTTCCTGTTCTCACTTCCCCTGGGGTGGAAGTGAACTCACTTTCATATCTCACCTGTAGGTAGTATGCAGACTTCAAATAACTGCAGCCTTCTTTGGATATTCAATTGAGAGTTTTTTCTTTTATTAATCAAAAATGGTTGACTTAACTAATTATATTTACAATGACTATTACAGAGAAGTTTCAATAAATGCTCTAGGATTATTTCATTGCATTTAAACTTGAAAATAACAAGAAAGAAGTATGTAGCCACTCCATAGCTCGGTCATAGGAGCTTCTCTTTCACATTTCATGCTCCAGCAAAAGTCAGAGGAGCTGGGAAGCAGAGTTATTCTGAGAATTACTGCTCCCAGATAAACTGAGAGAAGTCTTTGTGTGAGGAAAACTATCAACCAATCAGAGACAGAAAAAAGTGTTCCCTTTGATTGAAGGGACTGGTCCTGTGGAAAGATAGCCACAGAGTCTCCATGACTCAGGAAAACAGAAGGATACCCCACAGGGGTTTTGGTGAGGGTCCAGTGATGATGGTGTGCCAGAGGCCTTGAACCAGACCAACAATTCATTGCAATGAGCATTTTGTGGGTGGTGTTGATTGGATGAATCAGTATACTTTGTGACACACCGCAGCTCCCAATACCCCTAAGATGAAAGAAAAGTGTTGGAAAGACAGAGGAATAAGGTGGGTTTTTGTTTGTTTGCTTCTTTGTTTGTTTGTTTTTAATTAATTCTGGCAGGTTCTCATGGAGGAAACAGTGAGGGGTAAATATGGAGGGACTATGAAGTGAGTGGGATTGAAGTACATGGTGTGAAGTTCCCAAAAAAGTCAATAAAGAATTATGCTATTAAAAAACAGTGCTCCAGTGTTCAGTAAGTGGGAATTCCGGATTTTGCTTTCTGGATCATTTCTGCTTATGGTAATGATGGTTCTCACGGATGAAAAATGCCTGTAAGTCATCCTCAAGCATTGGAAATTTTGACTCTTCAGTCACTTATGGGATGCCCTTGGGGGATGGATGGTGTACTGCAATATCCCTATAGACGCCTAATGCTTCCATATGAGTGTTTATTTCCTTGTTCTCTTCCTGCCACATAAGTATGTTCCCTCAGCAGAGATTAGCATTCTGGTGCACTCATAGAACTGCATCTTCCAAACTGGATGCAGTGGCATATATCTGTAATCAAAGCCTTCATCATTAAGAGACAAGAAGATCTGGAGTTTGAGACTAGCCTGAGCTACATTGATGAGGCTATATAGGAAGGAAAATAGGGGGAAAGAAGGAAACAGAAAAGGAGAGAGGAGAGGAGGGTAGAATGAGAAAAAAATGGAGAGAGAGTAAAGGAGCAAAGGAAGGAAGGAAGGAAGGAAGGAAGGAAGGAAGGAAGGAAGGAAGGAATGAAAAGATAATGAGGGGAAGTCAGCCTTCCATCTGAGAAGAGAAGCAAGGAACCCATAAAAGAACATAGGACTCTGAAGGGAGAGCTGATGCAAATGGAAGGAATGGAGAGGGATGTCCTACAATCACGTCTCAGTATAAAGCAGGAGAGTTCCACTGTCTCTGGTCTCTCATTGCTTGTCACTGAAATAAATAAGACTGAATACAACGTGAGAAAGCAAAGTGTGAGGCTAGAAAAAAATAGCAATACTAGGTTCACCCTTACATTCTCTTTATGTTGCAAATTTGAAATGTGCTTAAAAGAATGACTGGAATGAGACTGAATGGCATTTTTATATAGCATTTTGTCAACTGGGGATGGAAAGGACTTTTAGAGACCTTAATCTGCTACAGGTTCTGGGAGATTGAAAAGCTGTTTTCAGAACATGTTTTGCCTGGGAAAAGGTGATCCCTAGGAAGCCACTGTCAGCTTCTCACCCCATATGTCAAGCAATGTAGATAAAGTTACTATACTGGAAGAGGATTTGCCATTACTGTCTCTGCTGACAGTGTATCAGGTGATTCCTTATGCTGGGAATGTCCTGAGCATTCAGAGAATCTAGTAGCATCCTCTATACTGTGACTTCTGAATTCTGACAGCCAACAATATCTCAGCATTGTCGAATGTTCTTAGAGAAAGTAGAGGTGTACATGGAGGACCAAACCTATACCCAGTTTAGAACCACTGCTATAGATTAAAACTTCCAAACCTTGTGTCCCATGGCATGTAAGAAGGCAGCACATCTTGGGAACATGTCCACAGGCTTTCTTCTTCATAGAGATCTACACTACATGAGCACATTAGGTTCTGTTGGAAGGTTTTTTTCTGCTGGTACCAATGTATTTAAGCTTAGATCTGGTTTTCAAGAACATCTATCAGTGTTTGATGCAACTTGTTGTACTTTAAATACCCTCTGGCTTGGCTTTGAGTAGCATCAAGCTTAAACAGGAAATTTTTTATCATTTTTTATTTGAATTAGAAACAAGATTGATTTACATGAAATCACAGTTCCCTTCTCCCCCCCTTCCTCCCCTACCACCCTCCAAACTAAAACCCTACCTATCACATACCCTTTCTTCTATTCACCTGACTCAACCTTTCTGCTCCCTCATGACCTCTGCATCCTTCCTCTTCTTCCCTTCTCATTCTCATAGCTCCCTCCCCCCTCTTCCCATGCTCTCAATATGCTCAGGGGATTATCACCCTTTCCCCTTCTCCAGGGGACAATGTTTGTGTCTTTTAGGGTCCTCCTTGTTTACTAGTTTTTCTGGCAGTGTGTATTGTAGGCTGGTAATCCTTTACTCTATGTCTAAAATCCACATAAGAGTGAGTACATATCATGTTTGTGTTTTTGTGATTGGGTTACCTTTCTCAGAATGGTTTCTTCTAGTTCCATCCATTTTCCTGCAATTTTCAAAATTCCATTTTTTTCCTGCTGAGTAAATGTGTAAATGTACCACATTTTCTCTATCCATTCTTCAGTTGAGGGTCATCTAGGATGCTTCCAGGTTCTAGCTATTACAAATAATGTTGCTATGAACATCGTTGAACAGATGTCCTTGTTGTATGAATAAAACAGGAAATTTTATTTACTGTTATTTTAATACTTTGTGTGTTCAAAATTGCTGAAGAGGAAGGGCATTATTTTGTGATCATGTCCCAAGATCATGAAAGAAAAGTCTTCAAATGAGGCAAATTTTGTTCTTCCCAGAGCTTAATAGATTTGCAGGAAACAGACACAGAGAGGGAAAAATGGAATGTAGGAAAGTCCGTAACCAAAACTTCAAAGGATTGAGTGCTGACTGACCTGTATTATCTCTCAAAAATAATCACATGGAGTCACAGAAATCAATATTACGAGCAGATGAGTGAGAATACTCTGCCTGGAGAGTGGCTAAGTACAATTGTGGGGTTCTGGCCTGAGGGTGAGCTTTCTGGTAACACACTAGCACAGCACACATACAGCTGTTAATCTTCAGCACAGTGAAAACAAAGCCTATAACTCTGGGGTCCTGTGTAATACCTGAGGAGCTTTGTGCCATATGTGGTTTAATGATACCGTAAAATGGAAGGCAAATTAAAAATAACATTTATTTATTATATGATAAGGGAGTGTCAATACTGGAAAGGTCTTACTGAGACTGGGACTGGTAACCAGTAAGGCTTTGAAAGGGGGTTTATCTATTTTCTCCCTCACCTCCTTTTCCTCCTCTTCTCTCCTCTAGCTCTCTTTCTCTCTCTCTCTCTCTCTCTCTCTCTCTCTCTCTCTCTCTCTCTCTCTCTCTCTCTCTGTCCCTCTCTCTCTCATGATTTTCATATTTCTTCTTTTCTCTCCATAGATAGATCTCAGGCTTCATAGTGTTTTAGGTTCTCATGACTTCACTGAGAAAGTGACTTCATCTGGCTATGGGTCTAAGTTTAGCCCAGATTCCAAACCACCTTGCTTCAGTGATTTATTTTTTTATCATTTTTATTGAATTAGAAACAACATTGGTTTACATGACAACCTAGTTCCCTTCTCCCTCCCTTTCCCCCAACTAAAATCCTACCTATCACATATCCTTTCTTCTATTCTTGCCCTGACTCAACCTTTTTGCTCCCTCATGACCTTCCTCTTCTTCCCTTCTCATTCTCATAGCTCCCTCCCCCGCTTCCCATGCTCTCAATTTGCTCAGGGGATCGTGACCCTTTGCCCTTCTCCAGGGGACAATGTTTGTCTCTCTTAGGATCCTCCTTGGTTACTAGTTTCTCTGGCAGTGTGGATTGTAGGCTGGTAATCCTTTACTCTATGTCTAAAATCCACATATGAGTGAGTACATACCATGTTTGTCTTTTTGCTATTGGGTTACCTCGATCAGAATGGTTTCTTCTAATTCTATCCATTTTTCTGCAAATTTCAAGATTCCATTGTTTTTTTTTTTTCTGCTGAGTAGTACTCCATTGTGTAAATGTACCACATTTTCTATCCATCGGGTGAGGGGCATCTAGGCTGCTTCCAGTTTCTGGCTATTACAAATAGTGCTGCTATGAAAATCGTTGAACAGATGTCCTTGTTGTATGAATGTGCTTCTTTTGGGTATATACCTGGGAGTGGAATTATTGGATCTTGTGGTAGATTGATTCCCATTTTCTTGAGGAGTCGCCATACTGATTTCCAAAGTGGCTGTACAAGTTGGCACTCCCACCAACAGTGGAGAAGTGTTCCCCTTTCTCCACATCCTCTCCAGCATAAACTGTCATTGGTGTTTTTGATTTTGGCCATTCTGACAGGAGTTAGATGGTATCTCAGAGTTGTTTTGATTTGCATTTCCCTGATGGCTAAGGATGTTGAACACTTTCTTATGTGTCTTTCAGCCATTTTAGATTCCTCTATTGAGAACTGTCTATTTAGTTCTGTATCCCACTTTTTAATTGGATTGTTTGGTGTTTCAGCGACTAGCTTCTTGAGTTCTTTGTATATTTTGGAGATCAGCCCTCTGTCAGATGTGGGGTTGGTGAATATCCTTTCCCAGTCTGTGGGCTGTCATTTTGTCTTGCTGACTGTCCTTAGCCTTACAGATGCTTCTCAGTTTCAGGAGGTCCCATTTATCAATTGTTGATCTCAGTGTTTATGCTACTGGTGTTATGTTCAGGAAGTGGTCTCCTGTAGCTTTAATGATTTAAATGTGTCAAGTTTTCATTACAATCCAGGGGACTAGTTGATTATGGATCAGTATTTGCTATCCATCATCTGATGTCAGGGGAAGTGGATACGAACACAAAACATGTATAAAGCCACCTAGACAACCCATTCAACAGGATGTATAGAACAGTGTAGCTCATCACATAAATTACAGATGAAACAGAGAGCCTGAATTGTTTGTATTACCAACCACTGATATGTTTAATGATAGCAGTGGCAGTAACACAAACCATAGTAATAACGCCCATCGTTGTCTGGCATGTGTCAATAATTTTTACATATGGTTTTGTTTATTTCCTTAGTTAATTGCCATGGCAAAATTCCCATTTTAAAGGCAATAAAAGAAATATCCAAATATTTAGGTCATGAACAACCAATAAACAAGTGTCAGAATTCAAACCTCCATGTCTGGCTCATTATCTCATAATCACTCTATTTAACCATTCCTTAGAAAAAAATTAATATGAAATATGACCTCAGGCAATCAGGTACATTTAATTTTGAAAATTGTTGAAAGTAAGATGGCATTTCAGACCTATCAGCCAATATTAAACATGCCTATGTCTATCGACCAACCATGTACATTGTGGTTGAATTTCTGCCCCCAGATGGAAGTGTTCCATGAAAGCTAGTGTATTTTGATTTGCTTCACTAAGATTGTGCCTGATGTTTAAGGCCAGAGACTTTAGTCCAGCAACTGCCCACTGTACCCAGAGCTGTGTCCCCATAGGTCGCTTGAAGCTGTCTTGTGTCAGATGGTTTCCTCTTCTACCCACATAAAAGAGAAGGGGTTGTTGACTGAGCTTGAGCATATCTCTCATCCTCATTGGTTACTCAGAAAAAATGACTTGATGTCCTTATACGCAGCAGAGCACTGTGAACCAGGGTATTGTATTCTGTTTATGCCTACAATCAGTCTACCATACGTGTTTTATTTTAATAGGATGGTCAATAATTCTACTCCGTGTAGACTTCTACTACCCCGGATTGTTATTTCAGGATTGGGAAATGCTAACCTTTCACATCTTTCTGACATTTATTTTGGTGAAGAGAAAGGTTGATGAGCTTTTCTCTCTGTGTGTTCTACAATTATGGCCAGAAGAAGGTTAATGGTTCTGTTTTCTCATGCAATTGTTTCATTATTTTTTCTTTAAAAACTTTAGAAAATCGGCCCGGAGAGATGGCTCAGTGGTTAAGAGCACTGTCCGTTCTTCCAGAGGTCCTGAGTTCAATTCCCGGCAACCACATGGTGGCTCACAACCACCTTGAATGAGATCTGGTACCCTCTGCTGGCATGCAGGCAGAAGACTGTATACATAATAAAGTCTTAAAAATGAAAATAAGAAAAAACTTTATAAAATCTTTTTATGCTGATATTTAGTGTGAATCTTAAGAACTGGTGATGTTGATAAACACTGAAATTTAGATTAATCTCCAGTTTCTTTTAACTAATGAGTCAAAAGGTTTGATCCTGCTTATTGCCTAACCATTTTATCTGGCTTTAGTGGAAGTACTCCCAGGCTCTATTTTTAATTCAGTCAACAAAACTTCACCTCATTTAATTTTCCTAAAGCCTTTGTCTGAGTTCAGTTGAATGAACATTTATTGAAACACGTGAAATGAAAAGAACACAAAGATAATGTTCTAGTGGATTCAAAGAACAGTGACACCAAGCCTAACACAAGGGTTAACTTTGGTTTGGGTATAGAAGACAATAAAAGAAAAGATACATGTCAAAGTTAGCATACCCAGGTTGCAAACTAAGGAGGGTAACATCATGGATGAGGTGCACGTTAAAGGATCAATCTATAAAAACACTGTGATGATGCCATTTGAGGTGAGAGGAAATAGCAGTATTGGATTAGAAATGGACCCGAAAGCCTTCATTGTAAGACAATAAGCATAAAGGAAAAAAGAAAATGGGCAAGAACTATGGACAAAGACTAGTTAGAAGAGTGGTATTGTTTAGTTCAACTTTAAGCTAAGTGTAGGGAAGAGTGAAAATGCTGGTGGGGTATTCTTGAGAAGCCATGTACAATGTGATAATGAACAAGACAACGGTTCCAGGCACCCTAGGACTCTTGTCCTTGTTCTGTTACTAAATGTGACCTTACTTGCTTAATATGATTTCTGAACTTCATGGTCCTCCTGTGTAAAATGGGAGAAATAACAATACTCATGTATGAAATTTTCTAAAAAAAAATATTAAATTTACATTTTAAAAAGCCTCTATTTGGGCTGTAAAAACTAAATGCACTAAACCATATGGTGTTTGCAAGGACTCAGAATTTGTTGTTCAATCTTCTGTCTTAAGGACTTTTGAGTCAATTTGATAGAAAATTTCCAATGAGCCAGGCGGTGGTGGCACACACCTTTAATCCCACACTTGGAATGCAGAGGCAGAAAGATCTCTGTGAGTTCGAGACTAGTCTGGTCTACAAGAGCTAGTTCCAGGACAGCCTTCAAAGCCACAGAGAAACCCTGTCTCAAAACCCCCCCTCAAAAAAAAGAAAATTTTTCAATGAGTAAAATCAAAACTGGATCTTTTCTTGAATCACTTCACCAATGTCTAGATTGACTTTATGTGTTAAATCAGCTTAAAGAGAAAGTTTAAGACATACAACTACTTCAACTTGAAATGCTTTAAAAACCATTTTATGTAATATTCATACATATATATGTTTGGATCCAGTCCACTCCCCATTCACTCCAATCCATTGATTTCTCTATCCCACCCACTTTTCCTTTCCAATTTCATGTGTGTGCTCTCTATCATCTATCATATATATAAAGATGTATATCTTTAAATTTTAATGCATACTGAGTTCACTTGGTGCTGCCTATAAGTGTATGGGTACACTCTCAGGGCCTGCCTCTGAAGAAACATGCCTCTATTTCCCAGTAGTGATCAACTACTAATAGCTCCTCAGCTAAGGGTTGGGCTTCATCATCCCCTCCCGCTTATTCATGCTGGGAATATCCTTGACTTGATCTTGTTTAAGTCTTTTGCATCCAGTCCCAACCATTGGGAATTCATATGTGCAATTGTGCTGCCCTGTTTGACAAATGCTGTCTCACTACAGATATCTTCTTCCTCCTGCTTTCACAATTTTTCTGTTCTCTCTTTTATACTGATCTCTGAGCCTTGGGAGGAAGATGTTACATAGATGTCCCATTTAGAAATGAACATTCCACAGTATCTTATTCTGCAAATTGATCAGTTCTTGATCTCTATTAACTACTATGTATTGAAAAAGAAGCTCCCCTTAGAGAGTTGAGAGACACATTTATTGGCATTAAGATAAGAAATTGGGGGAAATGTATTACTGTGTACATTTAGCAAAATGCTAGTACTAGTTTCTCCCTGTGATCTCCCTGTGATCAACGGTCTGTCCAGCCATGGGTTTTCAGCCCAGTTAAAGGTGCCAGAGATGGAGTCTATCTTATGGAACAGGCTTTAAACCCAATCAGGAGTGGTTAATTACTTCTATCACATTCAGGCCACATTGTCAGGATTGAACAGAAAAATTTTTACACACTGAGCCACCTCCACTGTCTTAACTATTTTTTAGTTGACAAATAAAATTATATGTTTGTTGTATATAGAGTAATATGTTGACATATGGCAATGTCATAGAATAACTAAATTATATTAATTATCACAGAAATGATCTCACATTTATTTAGGAGTGAGAACAATCTGGTCTTCTAGGGGTGGGCTTGTAGCTCAGTAGTGGAGGCATGTGTGAGACTCTATATTCAGTCTCCAACATCTCAAATAAAGAAAGAGAGAAAGAAGTGAAGAAGGGATGGAGGGAGATACAGTCAATAATTTTCAAGTTTGTTACATAGTGTTATTAACTATTGTCACTGTGCTGTACAGTGGATCTCATGAAAGTTACTCTTCCTTAATGAAAAGTTAGTCTTTGGCCAGTATCTCCCCAGTACCCTCTCCACTTAAGCCACCAGTCATCACTATGCTACTTGCTGCTTCTATGAACTCAGGTTTCTTAGATCCCATGTCCACCCTGTTATTTGAGAAATGATTTCTCATTGACCTGAAGCACTGTACCAGTTAGGCTAGACTGGTTGGCAAATAAGCTTCAGGCATCTTTCTGTCCATACCTCTTTCTTTTATGTGAGTGCAAACACTTTACTGATTGAATGTTCCATTCAGCATGCATGTTCTTCTCTGCATCTGATGGTCCACTGATGGACACACAGGCTGACTCCATCATGACATGTGTGAATAGTGCTGTAGTGGTCATTGGAATGAAGATATCTCATTAATATATGGATTTCTAAACTTTTGGGTCCAAATTCAGAATTAGAACTGCTGGCTGTGATGGTTATGCTTTGTTTTGTTAAGATATTTCATTCTATTCCCATATCAGCCAAATGTGCTTGTTTGTATTGCCATCAACAGGGTGAGAGAGTTGGTATTTCTCCACATTCTTGTCAATCTGTAGTATCTCTTTGATAATATCTATCCCAATTCATGTGAGGTTCTATGTTGCTGTGGTTTGGATTTGCATTTCCTTGGGGAGTTTCACATCGTTTGTCATCTTTTGAGAAATGTCTATTCGCTTGGATCCTTTTTCCATTTTAAATTCAGTTATTTGTTTAATTGACATTGAAGTGTGAAAGACAACTCTATATACAGACTTTGTGATTTCAAGTAGTATGCTTTCCCTCTTGGGTCAAGATAAGACTGAGAAATGTTGAAAAACTTCAGTCAGAGTCTACTACATGAGAACATTTTGCTGATACTTCATGAATAACATGATTAACAATCCAACTTGGGAGATTTTTACACTACTTTCCACTCTAGTTCCCTTATCTGAAAGAATCATTATTATAAAGAGAAGTTCTATTATAGCTCATCCTCTGCTAATAATTATACATCATAACTTGCTCATCTGAGTTCCACAAATCATTTTCATAACTTACAATGTTGCTGAGAAGTGAACTCATGACAGCATTTTTAACTTTTGAGCTTGAAGCACAGATTTCAAAATAAAATATTGAGCTAATCAGAGGAATTGTGAAGCTGGAATGGCATTTTTCTTAACAGAAATTAATATTGTAACTATCTATCAAGTCAGTAATTTAAAAAAATCTCTAATCTACAGTCATCCAAACTCCATTTGGAGGTCTTTAAAGACTTGGGTAAATATGCCTCCCTAAATGAACCCCATCCCTACTTTGATTTATGGATATTCTCATATCCCCCAAATCCCTACATCCTAATTGTCATCCATGGTATATCTCCATCCTTATAATCAGCAAAGTTTTACTTTTGAGGTCTTCAAGTGGCAAATCCTCATCCTCTCACCTCAACGCCATATAGGATCCATCTGTTCTCTTGCTCTCCTTCCACCCATAAAACTATACATGTATATTTAGAATTATGGCCTACCTTTGAAGGCCGAGCAGCTATCATTCTGGCTTGTGCAAAGCTCTAAGTTTTCTTGAAGCTGGGATTTGTTGCTAAAACCAGGATGGTTACCCATATAAGTAAGAGGTAGTAGGGAGAAATGTAGCACAGGATTCCTGACAAATTCTCTCTCTCTCTCTCTCTCTCTCTCTCTCTCTCTCTCTCTCTCTCTCTCGCATTAGTCAATGTTTCAAATTATTCTTATTCCCTAAAAATTATTCTTATGAAAAATTGTCCATTTGAAACCTAGCCTGGTGGCACATGTCTAAAATCCCAGCAGTTGGGAAAGTGATGTTGGTGTCTTTGTTGAGCCAGGAGTTCAAGACTGGGCTGGACAAGGCAGTGAGAACAATATCTCAAAAATGTACATATTCAGAAGTAAAAGAAGAGAGGATTCTTACTGTTCACTGAGCTCACTTTTTGTCATCTTAGAGTATGATTCTCTGAATATACTCATTAGCTATTTCCTGAAAACCCTTCGTAGGATTTTAAAGCTATAAAAGTTTTGTTATTATACAATATATAAAATAAAAGATAGACACATTGTTAACATTTATCTTCAATAAAATATAAGGTCCTCTTAATAGAGTGATGAAAATTTTCCTAGAAACATACAGAAGCACGGCAAACATTCTAGATGAGATTGTTCATGTAGTGAGAAGGGGACAGTGTGGAGTATCCATATAGATAGTGCTTCGAAATTGTAGAGGGGCTTCTAAATGAAGTGCTTTGACCAAATCTGTCAAGGCAGTGAAGATGTTTATTTTTAAAAAATCAGTGAAAACAGCTGTCTAGCCTCCAGCTTGCATCATTAAACAATTTATACCCCAACTCTGCACCTTGAAATTATATCCCGAAGAGGCTGATACTGCCAGAATAGCTCTAAAATAGCACTGCTGTTTTCGCCCATTCACTGAGCATCCACTCTGAGTCAACTGATCTTCTAAGCATGTTCTGAGCAATCTAGTCTCTGTGCCTGCCTCATAAAGATAATGATATACTGAGAGGTCTAACACAATAAACACCAAATAATTCCATGAATACAAACTCATGGTAAGAGCTTTGGAGGTGAAAGGTAAAGGGTGGAGGGTCCTGAAGATGGAAGCCAGAACTTTGTAAGCAATACTTCTTCCATCAAATGTAATGAGAACCCAATAAAAACATTATGCTTAGCATTGCAGAGCAATTGATGTTGTGTAAAGAATACTGACTGCCCCAGAGACAGACATTAGAATGTATGATAAATAGAAAGAAGCTGGAAGAGGCATCCAAGCAACGTGATAGGTACAGGAATTATTCTTTGGGTGTGTGTGGATAGGTAGAGGTTAATACCAAAGCTTGTCTGTACTGGACTACTTGGCTTTCATGAATCCATCCTCAGCCATCTCATTGACTGCCCAGAAAGATGATTAACTCCTCTGCCCCAGAAAAGTTTTATTGGTATGGGACATAGAACTGACTAGAAAAGATTAATTAATATTACAGCTGCAAGAAATTATCAGCTCATGAAAAGCTTCGGTATATTAAAAACAAACATGCTTACATTTTTATGGGTAACATCTGTCCAGTCTTTGCTGAGACAACATTTCTTCCCACTTTTCTCTCTTTCTCCCTAGTGTTTATTCTTATAGCTAGAAGGTGATATCCTGAGTAACCCTTATTCCTGATCATGTAGGTGGTAATTTAAACACTAATAGCCAATGGCTCCCTAGGCCTCAACTTATATTAAAAGACAATGAGCAATAACAAATGAGTGCCAACAACTTCAATGTTGTTTAGAATTTCCAATCTAATTCCTTGTAGGGAATAAATGCCTCTAATACTGAATGTTCAAAATGTTCTTCATATAATATTTTAAGGCAATGGGAAGATTTTCAGTTTTCATTAGAAATATGTAGGTACACGTGAGGTACTCCAGATTTCTTGTTACCAAGCTGATGGCCTGTCTTTTTGGTTCAGTATATCATTCTTATTACTTGATTGGGGAGAGTTGAGACTCAAAGGTTTTGTTTACAAAATAAAAACTGAAGCTTCCCAAAACATTGACATAAGGAATTAAATTTTACAAAGCTGGCTAGCTTTGGTCCCCCAGGAGGACGATTTATGGTCATTTTAGTGGTACTTGGTGGTTCTTTATTAGCCATGTGGAAATGCTAAAACTTTTACAACTAGAATTCTGTAGTTTTAATATGTGGCAAATATCCCTGGACCAGGTCCCATGGAGCTTCTCAAATATTTCAACTAGGACACATTTAGAAAGTTCTTGTTTTGTCTTTTTCAGAAAATACAACTTTCTCAGATGTCACTTTGGGAAACTGAAATGTTTACACTACAAATCAGACCAGCGAGTCATTGCTTTTTTTGATGAATCATCTTTGTCACTTGTCTTTTTGTCTTGGAGGTCGTAGATATTTATATAAGCAAAGGAATTTAAGGTTAATAGTAGGGACAGTGAGACTAATGTGGTTTCAATAAGTTTAGTGTCTCAGACAGAATGATTCTAGTCTATAGAAATGAAAACTGGGGTATATATCATAGGTAGGAAAGCCTGGCTAACATCTCCTTGTTAAAGTTGAAAATATTTAAAGATGATGTAAATAGAGGCATGCTTAGCTAATCTGTGTTTCCTTTAATAGTGCATGCTTCATTGTTTTCATTTGCCACATTTTCTAAGGTTGCATTGAGTTGAGATGATCTTTTCTTTCTCCCCAAGGCAGCTTTTGTGTAGCCTTGTATGTCCTGACACTCACTCTGTAGAGCAGTCTGGCCTTGAACTTACACAGATCTGCCTGCTGCTGCTTCCCAAATGCTGGGGTTAAAGGCATGCTCCAACACTGTCTAGAGAGTTGATCATTTTTTATTGAAGCACATTAAAAATGATTTCAATTATTTTATGTGACTAATACAAATGCTTATTTCCACAAATGAGTCTTCTTGTCTCAGATAACTAGGCATTGCTAGTGATTGCACAAAATTAATTGGTACTATAGCTCTCCTTAAGGCATATAAAATGGTAGAGGGAGGGAAAAAACTTGACTTTTGAAAAAGTTGGTCCAGGGAGTAAAATAGATTTAAAAAAAAAACAAAAGTAGGAAATTTATGTTTTAAAAATGTCTACTGCTTGACATCTGCTCTAAATGTTGTCCTGCTTAGAAGTGAATAGGTAAGTTCCCCTTGGACTTTAATATTAATCTTGTTAGTATTATCCTTAGCTTTACAACTGATGACATTTTTAATATTTCTCTTTAGTTCAACTGTCTAAAATTTAGCCAGTTACTGTAGAAAAATATTTATGGGTGTGCATTCGATTGAAAAAAAGGAGGAAAGATGTTCTTAAATATGCTCCAGCATTCAAAAGCTTGAAGAATGTTGGCAGTGGAAGTATCTCACTACAAAGATGTCTGATGAACCCTGAAAATGTACTCATGCCTTGAAGATTCGTCATTTTGTGCATCTTAATTGCCCAGTGTGCTACATTTTTATTAAAATCAAATCATCCAAAGAATTGTAGAGCCAAACAATCTTCAATTAGCCTTTTAAACATTCTCATCTCTCATACAATTTTTTAAGAAAATCCACTTTAATTATCATATGAGAAAATGTAAACAGAGATCCCCAGAACTTTCATATCTGTGAGAGCATGAATGATGTTTGTTTTACTTTCAAATCAGCATCAATTTAAGCAATAGATAGATACAAATACATCCAGATAAATCACCATGGAGCAGGCTCTATGTGTATCTGTACCTATGAAGAACACGTAGAGTAATTGTTGGGGACAATAGCTGTTAGAATAATTTGCTTATACACACAACATGGCTTTCTAATCTGTGGGTGTCATTAATGTTCTAATTTTTCATCCATTAATATTTTACCCAGCCATTCAATATGAATTAAACATTCTGTAACTGGCATTTTACTATGTACTAGAGAAGTGAAGATAAGTGAATCTTAATACTTGTATTTAAAGACTGACAAAAACATCCTGAAGTTAGTTCCTTATTCTTGAATAGTGTGCCTGAAATATAGAATAGCAATTATGACACAGAAGTTGTGCTTAATCAGTTCTATAATCTGAGTTGTAAATGCATAACCACTTAATGCTTACTCATAACGGAGGTCCAGTTCCTGGTCATTAAGCTATAGACAAGTCTCCTAACAGTTCAAAAACACTGAGTTTTATTTGTAAAGGAAGGATGCTGAAACTAAGACCTCTTCTGTATATTATCAGTGGAATTAGAACAGCATTGCAATCCACAGTTGATGTTGTTGAGGAAGTACCTCAAATTGTGTATCAGTTGACAGAAGGAGAAAATAAAGTGCAACGGAATATGTTCAAACAATCAAGTTCTACCCATTCCCACCAAGGCATATATATGACCACCAAAAACTACACTCTTGTCCTCTGCATAAGAGGAACATAATCTTGTTCATCAAAATCAGTTAAGGACCATGTATTTTGGAACAACAAAACAAATTCTATGTGTTTCATGTGGTTTTTAATCCATGAAGTTGTGGATTTATAAGCCTGAAATTGTGTCAAGTGGAATCATAGAATAGATTAGGTTATACCGGAAATGTAACAGTATAGATGAAACAGTATAGATGAAACACGCCTAAGACAAGAACATGAAAAGATCTTAAGCTTTTCAAATGTTTGTTTCTGTCTGGGGAGGTGGTTCACTGGGAAAAGCACTTGCCTTGCAAGTGTGGGGACCTGAGTTTGACTCTTCAGACCCTACATAAAACAATGTGACAGTACATCTGCAATCCGAGTGCTCCTATGGGGAGATGGAAAATAGAGACAGGAGAACCTTTGGAAACCTGTAGGTCATGTGACCTGCTGGATGAGACTCTGTCTCAAACACAGTGGAAGGGGAGGACTAACAGAGCTCCAAGGGCTGTCATCTCACTGCCACAGAAACACAGACATACACATGCACACACATACACATACACACACAGGCACACACAACTGCTTTCTTGCTCTCTCTCTCTCTCTCTCTCTCTCTCTCTCTCTCTCTCTCACACACACACACACACACACACACACACATACACACACACACAGCTTACAAACATATACATAAAATATGCATATATGCAGGATGACTTCAAAGGAGTATAATTTTTAAGTATAATCATTGACAGAGTCAGTAATGGATATAATGAAAACAGTGATAGATGGTGACAGGAAACATCAAGCATAAGGACATGCTGTGTGTTTTCTGTTAACCTTTCTGAAACTCATGTAATGAGCTTCCTTTTGGCTACAACTATAAGGTATTTTTTTGAGAAACCAGACATTGAGTCATAATAACAGTTAACTATTTTTGTTCTCCTTTTACTGAAAATTATTTATTTACCTATTTGTTTGTTTGTTTGTTTGTTGAGATGGGATAACACTGTGTAGCTCTGACTGCCCTGGAATTCATTATGTGTTTTTTTCAGGGTGGCCTCGAACTCACAGACATCATCCTGCCTCTGCCTTTGCCTCTGTCTCTGCCTCTGCACTTACCTCTGCCTCCTAGGTTCTGGAATTAAAAGCATGCACCACTAGGACTGGCCTCATTTATGTTTATCACATTATATGAAAGATTGAATCATTTTTGCAAAGAAGTAACTTTCAAAAGCAATGTGAAAGTGATAGTATCAGAGTTCCTTATGTAGAAGGGAAGCTTAACACATACGTGCCACATCCAATATGAACTGGCGAAGTCTTTCATAGTGAATGGCAAGAAAAAGTCATCAACAAACTTACTAAAATATTTTCATAAAACAAAGCTATCTGAGAGGAGCAACTGGCAGGAAGGGGATTACCCTAAAACTTAGAAGGGAGCATTTTGTTTCAAATCTAAATTACATTATGAACCCTCCTTTGGCTTTTGTGCATTGGAGGCAATCCTGAATTGTAAATCATCTTAAATAAACACAGAACATGTAAAACATGCTTGCTCTTAACTAAGTTATAAACAAGAAGGCTTTGGGTTGATTTAGAGGTCATTAATATAATGCAATTAATCACCTTAATTTAGACATATAAACAGTTTACCAAAAAAAAAAAAAAAACCTGTGCCAATGCACCTTGAAATAAAGTTAAGTAGATCTAATATATGGTGAACTTTAATTACTACATGGTAACATCCTTGCATATTCTTGCATGTGTTGCTTACATTAATTGCTTTCATAAGTTAATTATTGCAGGTCACTTGGATTCTGTCCATTTGAAACCTAACAAATGTTCACACCAGCTGTGGAAGTGATTGAAGGCAATAAATGAATGAATCAACTCTTAGATTATTTGTTTAAATTAAACCTGTAGTATCAAGCTGTACCATGTTTTAGTACATTAGAAAAGACACCTGGGAATCATTGATCATGCTATTCCTATCATTTAGTCATACTGATTTAAATAACAGAGACGTTAAACCTTTACATTTGCTTGCTAGCCTGTGCCTTCTGTAGGTAGTTAGGTTGTCATTTTGTACTTGACTTGACCAGTGCTGTCATATACTCAGATAGAAATATAGAGGCTGTCAGTCTTAATGTATTTTATGGCCCATGCTAATTGGATTCTAAAGTTTGTATCTGGGGAGATAATTTGTATAGACAGATGACATTTTTGAAATACTGGAGCTCATCTTTTATTAAAATTAAAGTTTATACTTTAAATTATTTTATGAGAGATTAATAGAATGCAGATTACTTGAAGCAATAAAGAGGAGCTTGTAGTAATAAAGGTAACCAGCCTTTATTACTGGTTAATATATATCATATGATTATATATAATATAATATCTATAATGTAAAGGGAGCAAAGTCAAACAGAATATGATATGTATGCATAGAAATGATTTAATGAAACCCATGGCTTTTTAGGCTAACTTATGCATCCTGCACAGTTGCAGTGACTGGCCCAGCTGGGGCAGTAAGGCAATGAAAAAAGACCAGACAGACACACAGGTACATGTGCAGAAAAGGTAGGGGTAGAAAAGCCCCAGCGGCCCAGAAGCTCAGTATGTTTATTGTAGTCAATTGAAGAGGGAGCCAGGGTTATTGCATATAGCTGTTCGAGGAGATGGGGTTATCACATACAGATAAACATGGAGGCAGGGTTTTTACATAAAGCTGCAACAAAGGGCCAGGTTTGGCTAATCTGAGTAGAACAATCTCTGAAGAGGAGTGGGCTTCGGGCAGTAACCATTCAGTGGGAGAAATTAATGGTAGACATTTGCTGCTCATGCCATTAGCATTCTAACTTGTACATGAGGGCATCTTGCTGTCTCGCTGAGCCTCCCCTAAGGAAGGTTTCACTACTCCAATGGTGCTGAGACTTTGGAGTTCTAGACATGACTGTGCTCATGTCAGCAACACACATTCAGTCATGACCTCACTTTCTCCCTACACTAACTTAAAACTAACAAAGACTACTTTTATCACACTGCACTTGTCATCCTGAATCTGGGATATATTCATGTACATTATATTAATCTGTAATGTATTGGTCTATAATGTATTTTAATATGATAATAAGTTTCTATTAGTTGAATTTTCACATTCATCTTATCTGGAAACACATATTTTCTTGAGTACTCTTTAAGTCATTTTGCTAATAATAAAATTTCATGGTGTCTTATTAAACATGGCAGGAGGAACACTTGCATAACCCTCGGATCCCCATCTGAAACCAAATAAAATGACTAGAGTATTTTTAAGCTCTTAAATCTCTAGAACACAAGAGATAAAAGGGAACACAAAACATCAACCCTGGAAAGTGTGTGGACAAATGGTAACTGACTTAGCAGAACCTCGAAAGTTAAACCCTAAGTCAGCAGCTGAGAGAGCCAGGACCAAGCTGATTTATATTACACACCAACAAGCTCAGGACTAGTGGCTGTGGACTGGAAAGGAAATGGAGGTTCTAACAGAGTGTTTCACGTAGATTTTTTTAAGAGGCATTTTCCATCTTCCCTCCTAAACTTTCCATAACCAGGTACCTGAACCTCCGAAAAGCTAATAACAGAGAAGGTGCCCTCTCCAGAGAACTATCATTAGAGAGGTGCCAGGCTATGGTCCCCAGGTAGATGAGGAATACCAGACTAAAAGCAGGAAGATGAAGATAAAGTAAACACATCTTAGCTAAACTCTTTCCCACTTGGCTCCCAAAACACTGACAAAGATGACTGTATCCTCTGGGCACTTGGAACCTCCTCTGGGGAATTGGTACATCCAAGATCCAGGCCTGAATTCACAATCATGAGATTGATGGGAGAAGGGGGGATCATGC
The DNA here is from genome assembly GCF_003668045.3 of Cricetulus griseus. Lineage (NCBI taxonomy): Eukaryota > Metazoa > Chordata > Mammalia > Rodentia > Cricetidae > Cricetulus > Cricetulus griseus. Next base: position 24,375,942 of record NW_023276807.1, read on the forward strand.
GAATGTAAAAAGACTCATACAGATTGCCAATCACTAAAGCCAGACAAGCTCACAGATCTCACAGTGAGCCTCTGCACTCCTCAGTTCTTGGCTCAGCTGTGGATAGAGATTATATGGTCTTAATAATGAAAACACTGAGCACGATTCCCTTCAAAGGCAGAGACAGAAAGACAGTGCTGTTCTGTTGAAGGTAGCAGGGTAGAAGAAAAAGAGGAAATCATCTCCATTTTCCTCATATGGATTCAATAGAAGGCACCCATACACAACAATGGAGAAGCTAAAGGTTTGGAATTTAAATTAGAACTGAAATATTTGGTCAGGAGAAAAACAACAGTTATAAACATATATCACATAATAAGAGCAAAATTAATAAAATTACAAAGAAGTCTTACCTAGCTCTCACTTTACAAGTAGCATTGCAGACTAAACAGATTGTATTTAGTAATATATGTATATATGCAGGCGACAAAAACTAACGGAAAAATGAGCTTGAAAGAGAGCAGGGAGGGCATATAGAAGGATTCAGAGGGAGGAGAATGACGGGAAAATGATATAATTATATGATAATCTCAAAAATAGAAGAAATAATTAAAATAATAAATACAGTAAAAGACATATTTTTCACTAACATCTTGGTCTTTTAGAACACTTGCATATAAATCCCTGTGATTGACATTTTAAGATTTTGAGAACACTAACAATGATGAGACTTGTATGTTCTATGCCACATCATAGTCAGCCATCTTAAAGCACGTCTATACTGTGTTAATATAAATTATATATGGTATGCAATTGTAGGGCTTCTTATAAATCAGGTTCATCTTATTATTGCTTCAAGAAACTCATCTTCTCTAGGTTTTGTTAGTATGAGCAGCTTTTCTGTTCTTTCTTTGACACTAAAACTGCTTTTGAAAATGGCTGGAAATACTTTTTGAAAGTTCACATCAACTTATTAACAGATAACATTGTCCTCTCAACAAAATATGCTACGTCCCTCAATTGACCATAACTTTCGAAATCCTGTGCCAGGACCAGGCTCTCTTTCTCTCTCTCTGTTTCTCTGTTTCTCTCTGCTTCTCTGTCTCTGTCTCTCTGTCTTTGTCTCTCTGTGTCTCCTCTCTCTCTCTCTCTCTCTCTCTCTCTCTCTCTCTCTCTCTCTGTCTTTCTTTCTTTCTTTCTCTCTGTCTCTCTCTGTCTCTCTGCCCACCTATGCATCAGGATGTAGATTTCAGCTACTACTCCAATGCCATGCATGTCACTCTGCAGGCCACTATAATCATAACTGACTGAACCTCTGAAACTGTAAGCAAGCCCCCTATTAAATGCTTTGTTTTATAAGAGCAATAAGATGGTGGCTAAGACACAGATTAAATGGAGCCCTGATATAATCTGTTACTGACCAGGGCATTTTCTCTCTGCATCAGATCAGATTCAGTCATCTGAAGGGTTATGCCTTTGCTTCTGGCAGAATTCCCTCTGTAATTCTTACAGAATGACTACAGGGCTTGCTGATGGGAGGGGAGCCGGGGAAACACTCCTCTTCCTGGAGATCTGTGCCTTGTTTCTGATCGCCTTGGGTTAGATCGGTCTGCATTGTGAGTGCCAATTAATGATTTCCTGCCATCCTTAAGAGGGACTTGAGTCTACTGGATCATTTCAAATTAGCTTGAATAAGGTGATCATTATATGTCTTCTCCATAATCCTTTATCTCCAGATTATAAAAATAACTACCACACTTCAAAACTATAATGTATAAATGAGTTGATTTCCCTTAATTTCAAATGATTACTGTCTTTAAAGAGGTATAGTATATGTTTCTTCCTAATAGGGACTGAGCTCTTGGCAGAGGATAGCTTCTGGAGAGGGAGAGTCAGTATTTTTATGAGGATGTGCCCTCTTAGAGAACCGGTATACCTTTACGGGAGCCCCTAATACCAAAATTCTCCCTCAGGTGTTTCACCAACACTTACAGGAGCTGCTGCCCTGCAAAGGGCTGCTAAACCTCCAGCTTGATCACACACTGCCGTCTTTTTGTCTGGGTTCTCACAATCTTCATGATTCGACATTTTGTTTCACTCCATTAAACAACTTCAAAACCTTGATTTTTATGAATTATATTTCTCTTCTAGAAACATGTCCTTTGGTAGTCTCTCAGTCCCACAAAATCTTGAGTTCAGTAGAACCTTCAATCTAGTGACTCTGATATTTTATCCATCACCACCCTCATGCTCATTTTCTCTTTGTATCTAGTGTGAATTCCATGTACTTTCACTCTGTCACTGCCAGCGCCATCAAAACCCCAGGCCTGAGTAAACCCATATATTGGCCATCTCCTGCATGAGAAACTAAAATCACATTTGAGGAAATCTCATAACCATGAGAGCTAGCCTCCCTTTAAATTCATGTCTGCAGTCTCAGTGTGGTCCTCTCTCCCCTGCAAGCAGATTTCCACACACACAGAGGCTGCTGCACCAAGTCTCTTTGAATGTGTAGCTGTTTGCTTTCAACTGTACCACTCTCCTCAACATTGGAAAACATGATCTCATATTGCCTATGAAAGACAAACACTGTTCTGTTCCTACCTCCATTCAGCTTAAGCCTATTTATCTGATCCCCTTTATAGCAACACTTCTCAAAGAGCTGGTCTTTTCCTTTCTTAGCCACTGTTCAATAAATTTGACTCCTGCTTCGGTCAAATTCAAGATCTTCACAGTGGCATCTTCTCTACTCTGCTCAGAGACTATCTGCTTGTCCTCAGACTTACTATTCTGTTTCATATTCCCCCCCCTCTCTCTCTCTCTCTCTCTCTCTCTCTCTCTTCTTTCTCTGTCCACTCTCTCAGTTTGTTTTGTTTTTGTTTTTTGCTTTTTTTTGGGGGGGGGCGGGTGGAGGACAGAGTTTCTCTGTGTAGTCCTGGCTGTCCTGGAACTCACTCCATAGATCAGGCTGGCATTAAACTAAGAACACCAGGATTATAGGTTTGCCTCATCATGCCCAGTTTCAGTCTACTTGACACTTCCATGTTCTTACTTTCAGAGGCTCCATGTTCTTAGGTTTTCTCTTCTGCTAGTAGGATGCTTGTCAGATTCCTTGCATACTTCTTCCATCTACCCTGCTTACATGTTTCAGATTGACCCAGAATGCAGCACTGATTTTATTTTCAAATTATCTCTAAGTGTTCTCACTTGATGCTTGATGCTGGCTCATATATATATATATATATATATATATATATAGATAGATAGATAGATAGATAGATAGATATAATGTTTATACTAATAATATCCCCATTCATTATCTTGAATCCTCCAGGTAGCTGAAGCTTTGTCAAATCCAGTTACTTGTCTAAGAACTATCTGAACAGCATAGCCCGGACTTCTCTTAATGTATTTCAAATACATGTTTTCTGGAACTCCCTTGTCAGCAACTGGCTCCTTCTACTCAGCTGCTTATGCTGAATACAGTCATTGAAAATTCTGGACTTCTCATTTTCCCATCTTTCACAGTCAGTCAGCAAGTGTTGTCATTCTCCTTCTAAAATAGTTTCAGTCGACTTGTTTCTCCAACACACCATGACCTGCCGCTTTCCCTAATTATCGCACATGTTCTTTTTTTTTTTTCTTTTACTTAGATTAGACAAATGACATCCTGCTTCCTGAGTTTGACCTGTGTGTTAGTCACTTTTCGTATGACTGTGACAAAATATCTGTTCAATAGCCACTTCAGGAGGGAAAGGTTCATTTCTGGCCGTGTTTTGGAAGCACAGTCCACAGCATGGAAGGAATGGTGGCAAGAGCAGGACTCTGCTTCCTCTTATCACCACAGGGAGACCAGGAAGAGGAGGCAGTATTGGAAATGGCGGCATGCTCTAAACCGCAAGATCCAGCTCCATCTACTTCCCGTATCTGGTCTCCACCTCCCAAGGGTGTCACAATCTCCCAAAGCAATGTTCCAGTCGGGGACAAAGTGAATACACATAACCCTTGAAGAACTTGTTATATCCAGACTATAATACTCTTTCTCACCCATTCTCTGAACAACACCCAAAATCACTCTAGAAATAGAAATCGGACTACAGCTCTGTTTTGTTAATTTCTCCTGACCTTCTTTTGAATTTAAAATCTCAGCTCCTTATTGTGGCCTCTGAAAGTTTGTGATCTCATCCCTGACCATTTCCTCCTTTTCTTTTGTCACTTTCCCTTCTCCCTCACCAGTTCCCAGCCTCCTTGATCTCTCCTGCTCAAGTGCGCTGATTTTGATTGAGCCTTTGTACATACCAATCACATTGAAGGTCCTTCGTGCTTTGCTTTTCTTGGCTCTATTTTCTCTAGTCAGGTCTCCCTTGAGACTCACATGCACACGTGCGCTCGCTCACACACACACACACACACACACACACACACACGAAGCTTCCCTGGATTCTCTTGCCTAAAATAACCTCAAAGACTTCATTTCTCATTCCTCAATCTCATGTTCTTCACTGAACATGTCATTATCAGTCATTTTTTACCCATTTATTGATTTCTCATGTATTTGATCTACTGTCCCATGGATCCATAAGCTTACCTATTTTTATTCTGGCTATTATTGTAAACTCACAGAGAAAATGAATGAAAATTTGGACAACTTTTAATGGAAGTTTATAAGAGGTTTTTTTTTTCCCCAAAGTAAAGAAACAGAATTCAAAATTAGATGTTACATTAAAATAAGTCATACACAAATTTGAGCTAAGAAATAACTGATCAATTTTCAAACCTTGTTTCAGAATATGAAACATGTGTTTACATGTTTAACTATGAAAAGATGTGTCACAGTTGTTTAATTTTGTAAAGATGGGCTTCTGTTTTACCTTGCCTGCCTAAGGCACCTAATTAGTCTAATGAAAAGCTGAATGGCCAATTATTTTGGGAGGAAGAGTAAGGATGGAGAGGAACTTAGGCTCAAGGAAGAAAGAAAAGAGAGGACAGGGAGAAACCCGGGGCCAGACAGACAGACAGGGAGGAAGCAGTGATGTAAGACATGCAGAATGAAGGAAAGGTATAAAGCTCCAAGGCAAAATGTAGATGAATAGAAACAGGTTAAATTAAGGTAAAAGAACTAGTGGGACAAAGCCCAACATCATAATTAAAATAAGTCTTCTTGACTTATTTGGGAGCTAGTTGGTATCTCAAATAAGATTCCAACTACACAACCTCTTACAACTAAAATTACAGCAATAAAAATGATATATTTGGTATTTTATAATTCATTACAAAATTTTGTATACATTAACATGCCCCATTTTAGGCAGTACAGGAAATTAAACTCATGGCTGTACAAACACTGTCCTTATTAGCTTTTGATGTCAACTTGACACAACCAAGAATCAGCAAGGAAGAGAGAACCTCAATAGAAGAGTTGTCTAGATCAGATCAGACAGAGGGCATATCTCTTAGGCATTATCTTAATTGCTAATTCATGTAGGAGGGCCTAGACCACTGTTGGCAAGACATCCCAAGCAGATGATCCTGGGCTGTGTAAGAAATCGAGCTAAGCACAAGTAAACGAGTGGAACAGAGAATGAGCTAGCAGTCTTCCTCCATTAATTTCTGGTCAAATTCGCTTGTACGTTCCTGCCCTGACATCCCTCATAATGGACTGTTACCTGGAAGTTTAAGATGAAATAAACTCTGTCCTCCCCAAGCTGCTTTTGGTCAGAGTCCTATCAGACCACAGGAAATCATACTAGAATGGATAGTAAGCATGTATTTTTCCACCCAGCTTCAACACTATCCCTTATCTGATTTTTAATTTTTAAATGTACTTAGCTCCTTAAAATATGAATTATGTATCAAATACCTGGCTCTTGTCAAAAGCTTCTAGCCTCTCTTTTCTTTCCACTTAAATACGCATGTGGCCTTCTAACTGTTTCATCCTTGGCTTCCCCATCCTTGAACCTGATGACTTCTAATTTCCCAATTCTCAGTCTGAATCTCTTCATTACCACCACATGAAAGTACTCTTGTTTCTGTGATGCTGGTGTCTGTAATTTCCAAGTAGTTTCATCTGGGTATTTTGCATAATTGTGTTAGAACAGCAGCTGAAACCGTAACTAGGATTGTAAGTGTCCCGAGGGAGCTGAGGACGCAAACATAACAGCTAGCTCAGAAAAACAATTCATATTGGTAAATTATTCATGCAGACTAGGATTGTAAAGGGATAAGGTAAAAGTTTATTGCAGTAATTTATAAATAATACTCCATAAAGAAGAATTGTCACTTCAGGGACTCTAACACTCTGACATTCTTCATCAGTCATTCTCCCTCCAGTTTGTGGATATACACCAGGAACGGGACTTGAAGGTGATGGGTGATGTTCTGTAAGTACAGGAAAATTCAGCTGTCAACTGAAGCTCATTCACTCCACTAAAGGAACTATGGCAACCATTGCTTGCACAAGCTAGAATTCCCCCAGAGGCAGGAAAGAAACTGTCACAGGACTGAGCCAACCAGAACCACTTTTCTATTTATTTTTTTTTTAAATTAAGGTTTCTCTGTGTAGCCCTAGCTGTCCTGGAACTCACTCTGTAGACCAGGCTGTCCTTGAACTCACAGAGATCCGCCTGGCTCTGCCTCCTGGGTGCTGGGATTAAAGGCGTTTGCCACCACCACCAGACCAGAAAGAAGTTTTAAAAAGGGAAGCTACACCTATTTCTACCACCAAAGATCCATATGATGCATCACACATTATCAAAATAGAAATAATAAGCGTGTTAAAGAATGTTTCAGTAAAAAGTAAGCTTTTATTTTCTGTGTCTCTTTTATTCTCCCCTGTCACTTTGCTTATTTAGTTGTGTGTACTTTATCCTTGTTTCAAATAAAGGATGACCATAAAAAGAAAAAAAAAAGACAACAACTCAATGGGGTCTTCAGAATGCTCTCAAATTTCCCAAACAACATTAAAAATAAACTCCTATTTCTAAAACTATGGATTTCTGGTTACTATGGTTACTGTGCAGACCTTTACATTTTACCTTTACAAAAATGTATGTGTGTAGGTATTTAGCCTGCTTGTATGTCTGTACACCATGTGCTTCCCTGGTATGCAAGGAGGCAAGGACAGGGCATCAGATCCTGGAGCTACCATTACATATGTTTGTGAGCTACCATGTAGAAGCTGAGAAATTTACCCAGGTCCTCTACAAGTGCCGCCAGTGCTCTTAATTCCTGGGCCATCACTCCAGCACCCCTGTGAAACTCAATTTTAAATATTTTTTTAAATTTTCCTATAGAATTGCCATTTAGTTAAGGAGCGGCTGGCATGATGGCTCACATAGTCTGGTAAGCATGAAGACCTGGGTTCAAATCTCCAGCGCCTATTAAAAAAAAAAAAAAGCTGGACACTTCAAATGCACCTTTAATCCAAGCTCTGAGGAGGAGGGCACAGTTTGATTCCTAGAGTTCACTCACCAGCCAGCCTCATTCTAATTGGTGAGCATTAGGCACACAAGGAGAACATGTCTCACAAAAGAAGGTGAAAAGTAGTTGAGATGACATCCAATGTCGACCTCTGAGCTCCACAGACACATGCAATCCACATCCACACATATATCCACCACACATGCATACACTCACTCAATAGAATGTTTTTATTTGATTCTGTGTTTTACTCCACTTATACTTATGTAGATTTCTATATTTTCTTTGTATTTTATCACCATAATTTGATCATAATAGAGTTTGACTGGTATTACAGTTAAACAGAACAAATTTATCACTTCCAAGTCATCAGGGGATGTGTGCAGGCATTTCACCCTGTCCTGGTATATTTTATTTCAGAAAGCATATGATAGCCTGACCACTTCAAGGATTTTCTGATGAATTTAAATGCTGACAGGTGAAAAGCATTAATACACATAAATGATTAAATTCCAGAAGCAGAAAATGCCATATTCCTAATATCTAATCATTCAGTTATTTAAGACATTGGTTGTACAAAATTTTGAGTACCCACCTATTGTCAAGGCTTCAAAATCAAGTAGGGCTGCAACAGATATTTGCATGAAGGCAAATGATAAGATTTCTGATTGGCTTGATAAAAATTATGTAAACGTGGGTTGTAGAAATTGTTGCACAGTAACATAAATTAGCTAACAGTGGGAGGACAAGTTGTATGATATACATACTTGTGTGACACTATTCCTGAAAGAGCTGAACAAATGTCTATTCACTCCAGATAGGGAACTGATGACAGACCAAAGTAAGAATGCCACCAAAGTCCAACTTATGAACCACTGAATTTTATTAGGGCAACACAGGAATATGTGTGAGAGGTACCTTATAGGAGCAGAAATGATTCAAGACAGATTCATCATCCACATACCCCTCCAAAGCACGGCTGAATGAGTGAAAGTCCACATATAAACCAAAACATGCTTTAATATTCTGGAGAAGTATGAGTGGTATTGGTTCACAATTCAAAACTGTGAATGATTATTTAGAAAACAAGTGTTAAAATCTTGCTAACTTTAGTAGTATTGTTTCTAGAACCTGGGGCACATTCCATGCTCTCCAGAAACATACGATATATGTGTCCAAAAAAATCTCATTAACCCTTATCCAAACTTGGCATTTGCGTGTGTATATTAAGGAAAAGGTCTTGAAATATCTAGAAGTGTAACCAATATTGTCAACATGATGTTCAATGATCTGAACATCCCAGAATCCTCTGCACTGTTTGAAGAACAGGTGTAAGCTAAGCTGAAAAGGAACAGCAGAGCCCTGGCACTCTAGTCTGCTTGAGCCCAGATGCTCAGAGATCACAACAAACAGGACAGAAGGGCTGGGCAGAGTAAAGACTGCAGATTCCACTACCATGGGCTATGCCCTTCTTCCACAAATCTAACTCAGCATTCTCCCTGGGATATATATTTTACTGTTGCTCTGAGGAAATGTAAGATACCCTCTGCTACATTTAAAGGAGTATTGCAGATCTTCCAAACTTTCTTAAAATTTTGGTAATGGCCCTACTCTAAATTCTAACTAGCTCAATAATCTAAACTACTTTTATTAAACTACAGACTGACTACAAGGTCCACTTTGGAGAGACGTCTCCCCACTTACTCTCTACATCTCAGAACACGTTTTCCACGTTGTTTATTTCCAACTTAATCCCTTTTCTCAAATGAGGAGACCCACACATCCCCCACAATGATTTCTTTATGCATTCTCTCATTCACTCTGCAAATATTCATCAGGCCTTGTTTAAAGTTTATCCAAACTTGTAGAATCAGATCATACCTAAACAGTATACCTGTTCTGCAGAACCTCCTCATACCTGCCCTAGCCACTCCAGCAGGAGCACGTGTTCCTTCCTTTAGCAGACAGGGTCTGGCATTTATTTATATTTACTCCTATGGAATATGAACAGAAAAACAAATAGCAGCAATCAATTATTGGCTGGTTTTCTCAATTTTGTGACTAAATGGGATCATGGTACATGAAAACTGTTACTCTCTGGGGTATCAGACTGAGTCATTTTAAAGTTAGATAAGCTGCCTCCCTGGGCCTTAATTTTGTCTTTTATAACATGAGAGTGTTGAATTCACTGCCTTCAAAGCCTCTGAAAGCTTCAATATTCTTTGATACTCTGAATGTTACCCAAAAATTCAGCTCTGAGCTTCACAGTAAAAAGCAGAAAAGAGTCTGACCGCCTCCTTCTCCTCTCCCTGCAAGAACACTTAATAATTTGACTCTGTACAGCAGAGGAAGCTTTTTAACAATATGAATTATTTATGCAGTTTTTAAATGGTTATCACTTTAGTCGAATTATTAAAGTTTTAGTAGGAAACTTTTTTTCTAGCTTTGATACTCATTTTTATGCATAGGATAATCTCACTCTAACTGGTCTAACTCTCATCTGACTAGAGTGTTTCTCCCTAGCTCACACCCAGTTACTGCTGGTATGGTCTTGGACTAATGGGAAGGCAGACTAGGTGTGACCAGGTTTCTGGAGGACTTCCCACTGTCAGTCAGTATTCCCATTTGCAACAGAGAAAAACGTCAGTGTGCATACCAAGAAAACTGCCTGTCAGAATAGTTAAATGCATAAAAATCACTTAACTTCCTTGCTCAATAATCGTCTGCTGTAAGAAGAGGAAATTTAAAGTGATGGTTAAGCACTGATCTGGATTTGCAACAAGGCTTTCACACTTACTAACTCTATGACTTGCCTTGCAAAAAAATAAAATAAAAGGATACAGGTTAGTCACCTGTGAACTATCTGCACACTGAACCTTTCGGTGATAAGAAAATTGAAAAGAAGCCACCATGAAAAATGTTTACCTATCAAGAAAACATAGTATAATCTGACCAGCACTGACCATAAAATCTTTATGATAAGCAAGTTTAAAATCCTTTTCTTAGATTGCCATGGGACCAAAAGTACCTAAGCTAAGGCATTCTCTCTACTCTTTTTTGCTGTGTGCACACATTCATGTGTGTATCAAATCTGAACATTGTGTATTATAAGTAAATGCTCTGCCATTGACCTAGGTTCCCAGGCCCCTCTCTGCTATTTCTATTAGTAGATAGCCATTTCCTTGTCCATGCCAAGTACTCTGAATTTTAGTGATAAAATCATAGAACAAGCAAATATGGCTCCGACTCTCTTATAATCTAATGGAGGAGAGAGGATTTTATTCAGTTGCCTCACAAATTAATACAGACTTAAGATAAATAGCCTGAGTAAACAGAACCTTGCTTTGAACGGGCCTGTGTATGAAGCGAAGCAGTGGTACAAAACAGCGAAGGCTGTGAAAGCCTTGCTGGGCTCATGGGAGGTGAGGGGGTTTTTCTTCGCCTCTAAAGCAACAGCTTACACAGAGCACCTGGCCTCTGAGCTACATTATAAGTTTGTGATTAGCAGGCAGGGAGGCAAATAAAAATGGTAACACTGTTAATTTGGCAAATTTGCCAAAAATTCACTAATGTCTTACTTTGCTAAATAGATAGTCAATCATTATCTTAGGATTTGTTTTAAATAAAAGTGTCCTTTTCCAACTTAAAAATATTACACAGTTTAAAACCACACAAAAGTCATTGCTCAGTTGTCATAAATTATTAAAATTAAAACCATTGGTCTTATTCTTTATAAATTGTGTTAATGAGATTATCAATAACTACCACCCTATATAATAAATCATTCATCAAGAATTTATTATGATTACTCTAAAAAACCCAAAGGAAAATCATTTGTGACACAACAGCACTGTAGATGTCAGGTAGATGCCTGAGATAAGCTTAATATATTCTTTTCTGATGAAAAATATTTTTAAGAGATTGACAGGTAAAAGAGTTAAAGAAATCATACTTCAGTAGCAGGGAAATTCTTTTTTTAGATTGATAATTGCTTTCTAACTTCTCAAGTTATTTGAGAAATTTGACTACAGATCTTGAGCTCCAAAACTATAATTGAACCTTCCAAACAGAAACCCAGAGATTTTTAAACCTGTGTGCTTGCCCTGCTCCTGATAGCATGTAAGATGTCAAGGAACGGCTGATGTAGGAGGGCAATACGTACACGTAAAATGATTAGCTTTATTCGTCAAGAAGATCACTTCAACACTGTCTGCATTTGTGTGTGCTGACCTGTTTGGTTGATCATAAAAGGAAAATCATTCATGATTAATGGGAAATAACCTTTTTGAAGATTCAGTGTCACTTCCTGCCTCATGAGCTGAGGTAGAGTAGTAGAGACTACTTCAACTTACAAAGTTAAACCACTCAGAAGAGTTAGGCATGGTGGCACATGCCCATAATCCTAACTTTCAAAAAGCTGAGGTAGAAGGATCACAAGTTTAAGGACAGCATCAGCTACACAGTGATTTTAGAGTCAGTCTAGGTTACAGAGATAGATAGACCCAAGCCAATAAATGTAACTAAACTGCTCAGAGGGCAGATTTGTAGATCAGAGAAACATTTTATTGTTTCATAGTCCTACCATTCATTAAAGAGGCAAATTTACATCAAAACCACAATTTCTCCACGATATTAAATTGTAGGATATTAAATTATAGTCTACATGGTTAATGTTTGTTATTTTCCCATGGTAATTTTTAAAATTAAACATGTGGTTCAAGCATCTTTCATAAGCTCTGACCTGTTGCTTTTGAAAGCATGCGGATGGTGTAGTGTGATGTCGACCTTGTCTGTGTGCCATAAAATTTGAATGAATATATTCTAGGCTGTAGCTCTCACTGAAGATCCAGCCCCTCAGCTGGAGAACTGAGCATAAAGAATGGATTAGTGTCAGATGAGTATCAAGTTGGTCTCACTGAAATGAGGTTTATTTTTAGTTACTAACACTTTTTGAAGACTAAATTACAGAAAATAGCAATCATTTTCGAGTACATTGGCTCTTAAAATTAATCAGGCAACTGGGTTAATAATAGCATATTTTTATTAATAAACCATGGAAACACCTGTACTTATTCATCAGAAATCTTCAAAATTATATTCTAGTGAAGGAGTATCAAATTACCATCTGAAATTTCTTGAATAAATTGTATGAACACTTTATTAGTGAGAGTGAACTAAATACCATTCCAGCACACACATTTCAGAGTTAAATAGCCTAAAGGTTAAGACTACAATTTTCAATTTTAGACAACCTGGATTCCAATGTCAATTTTAATACCAAGTGGCCATGTAATCTAGAACAAGTTACTTCTATGCCTAACAAGTCCCTCATATGTAGAATGAGGATAATGGTCATGATGGTGATGATGAAGAAGGAGGAGGAAGAAAAGGTAAGAAAGAGGAGAAAGATAAATGACAGAAAAACAGACAGATACATACATATAGACATACATACATACATACATACATACATACATACATACATGGATGATGGATGTATGGATGGGTGGGTGGATACATACATACATGTATACATTTATATACATATATATATAATTACTTAACATTCACAGTTTCTACTTTGTATTAGACTCTGTTCTATGAAAATATAAGAACTTTTATTTTAAAGAGAATTAATTAATTATAATAACTATAATTATTTTTTAAAACTGAACTATTCCAGTGCTAAAAATTGGGATATTACCGTAGAGATGTGTTAAACAAGCCAGTCTTCTCTCTTACCAGGTGTTTCTCACATACTTAAGAAAACTGCCAATCTCTGAGGAAACTTCCTCCCTGCTGTGACAATTCCCTCAGACCAGTAGATAAGGGACAAAGCAAGGGTAGGTTAGGACCTTTCAGGACTGCATCTATGAGGAAAACCCATGCAGAAAGGATGTGCTCTGTCAGTGTGTTGTCCTCCAGGGATACACATGGGGATGTTTCATGAGCCATCCATTTTTCTCACTACTTCTTGGAGAAAAATCATCAGAGTTGCAAAGTACAAGTGGAGGCTTCACACATCTGCGATCACAATTTGACTCTTCATCTTGTTTCCTTCCATTCATCCTTTATAAAAACAGTTCCATGCTTTGCTATTACCAATGTTATATGGAACAATTATTCACAAAGGTTATTTTTGTTCAATTATTTCCTCTGATTACAAAGAAAAGCAATTCACTATTATAGCAGTATCTGAGATTCCTTCACCACCCATCTGTCAGTCTCTCAAGGGGAAGGGATTTACAAAAATATGTTGTATCATAAAATTTGGAAGTGTAAGCCCGTTTCTTTTGATTTTTTTAATGGACCAATGATATTTATATATACTCATAGGGAGCAATATGATATTTTCATGTATTGTAGACTGTTAAAGGATTATGATACTGACCCATGCTTCTTTATTCTGTTGCCCTAGGTATTCTCAAGAGATAAGAGGAAAGGGGTACTCATCACTTACAAATTGAACATTGTAAACCCACATTCAGTCTGTAAATATGAGAATGCAATACATTTAATTTCATATGATTCTTATATCGCCTCTAGGTTTACTTAACCCCAATTTAGCTACATGACAATAGAGACTCAGGAAAACCCTGAAACTGAACCAAGTTCACTGAGACAACAGATCAAACACTGGTCCAGCTATGCCAAAGGCGATGACCTTATCACACAGCCTCAGTATTCTATATCAGCACATATTATACTGATGATGAGATCACTGCTACCCAAGTAGAAAAAGTTCTGAACAGTCTTTTATATACTTTATTGCTATACATAATTAATTAATATTAGATGAGGAGGCATCACTACATATTTATGAAATGCATAAAATACACTCACTAATACCCTCATAAAACAATGTGAAATCAATTACACCTGTCATATTAAGTGCTACATTTTTTACAAATTATATAATGATCCCACTAAGTAGAATAAAATAATTGGTATAAAGAAGAATAGCACTTCTCCCAATTCACTTTATTATATACGATTTAAAGTCATCATCGTTAGAAGCATAATATTTATTACACAATGTAATTTCTAATACATCAGGATTTGGACTGGAAAACATAGCTGAGTTATAAGTGAGACTTGCTATTTATTTAATAAATCATGATCTACTTGCTATTATTCAAGTGCTGCATTTTCTGTGGTGAATGGGAAAATTCTTTGCATTTAATTTTCAAAAAAGCAGAGAAAGACCAAGAGCTTTCAAATATCTCTATACAGCTATGAATTATCTATTTCCTCTAAGAAACAAAATGTCCAATTATTTCCCCTTTACATAACATCTCTTAAGTATAATTGAGAAAGTTTTAAAGAAAATTAATGTGGACTTGTTTATTGGTCATTAATATTGCTATTGATTATATCTTGACTACAAAACAGAATATTCACAGAAATATTAAAGTCTTTCAAATATGCTTTTCACACAAGATGTGAAGATAGAGAATCCCCTGCTCCCAACCTCCTCATATGACTGTGAAGTGAAATGTGCATAGAGCTCCGTGATAGCCTTCATGACCCTCCCAGCTCTCAGTCCAAAAGACTTCCCAAAGTGCGTGTTTCACAGCTTTTATTCTTAGACTTTGCTCTGTCACTATCATACAGGTGGTTGCCTTAGTTATGTACCAAGATTAGTGTTATCACCGTATCCTTTGACCTGAGATAGTAATCACCTGTGGTGATATCTTGCTTGTACAAATAAAGCCTGTCTGGAAGTCAGATCATGGAGCTTGCCACTAGCTAACTGTAGAGGTCTGGAGGTCTGTACAGACAGATAGGAAGTGAAATAACTTGGCAGAAACAGCATATAAGCAGGGAGAAACAGGAACTCACTCTCTTGTCTGCTGAGACACTAAAGAAGTAAGGTATGGCCGTGGCTTGCTCCTTTTCTCTGATCTCTCAATATTTTCCTCTATATCTGACTCCAGGTTTTTATTACTTAGATCAATTGAGAACTCCTTTTACAACTACCACTCTGTTAGCAAGGTGGCATGTTCTCTTTTTTTCTTTTTTATTTAAATTAGAAACAAGCTTGTTTAACATGTCAATCCCAGTTCCCTCTTCCACTGCCCCCACTGCCCCCTATGTTCTTACTGACAAATTTAAATCATTTTTATTTTATATTATTATTGTATAAGAAAATTTTTAATTCTAATGTTGAAATGAATACAAAAGTTTCATTTGCTATGTAGTGTTTCACAAGCTTTCTACATGAAAAGAACATTGTTCCACATGAAAAACCTCTGACCAGGCATTCCTTGTGAAGAGAGGTTTGGGTATCATCATCAAAAAATTGTTAACTAAAACCTGCACTTACTAGAAGAGCAATATTGGTATTGATAGACTTGAAATGAAAGCAAGACTCTCCAATTACTCAATAGGTCACTTCAACTAGTTTAGAGGCATGAAACGTGCTCTTATCTCCCAATATAGACTATCTAAAGGTCACTGATGAATTATTAATAGAGAGAAATGGGAGTGTTGGGAGTTTCTCAATTTTCCTATAAGATCCTAATATATATAAGTGACTGTTCTGTATCTAGAGGCATTGCTGCTTCAACTACAAAAAAAGTGATTTATATTAGTCCTCCTAGCCTACACATATATACTTCAGACCATTATTCTATACAACATTGTAAATAATAGCCATAGTTATTCTGACAAGTATTTAAGGGAATTACTGAGGCCTAAAAACATATCATTTATTTAGAAATAATGAAGACACATAGGCACAGTTTATAGTTCACTTTACCATGTAATAGAATTCTGTAACCAGAGCTTTGAATTTTGTGTAATTTAGATACAGTGAACATATGAACACCATTAAAAATAACTTTATGGAAGTCTTAGAGGTACATGCATACAATGTAATAAAGAGGTATGACTATGTTGGGGTTTCCCAGAATGCCAAAAGAATTCAATTATTGTAGTGCCACATCAATTTTAAAAAGATATTATCTGCTTTCCCAACCAACCTAGGGTCAAATTTCATGGTAGTCAAATACTTATTTTTTTATTTAGAAACAATCATTTTACATATAACCCCCCCCCGTTCCCTCTCCCTCCCATTCTTCCATTCCTCCTACAAATCCCCCCAACTCATCCCCACCAATGTCCCAAAGACAGTGAGGCCTTCCATGGGGGAATGATCAAAGACTGTATTATCATTTGCAGGAGGGCCTAGGCCCTCTTCCATGTATCTGTGCTGAAATAGTATCCATCCATAGGGAATGGGCTCCCAAAGTCCATTGTGCACTAGGGATAAATACTGGTTCCATTATTACAGGTTCCATAGACTATCCTGGCATCCCAACTAGCACACACATTCAGAGGATTTTGTTCAGTCCAATGCTGGTTCTCCAGCTTTACGACTGGGGTCCATGTGCTCTCACTAGGTCAGTTCAGCTGGTTCTGTAGGTTTCTGCAGTACAGACTTGTCTCATTTGCTCATCCCTCCTCCCTCTCCACAACTGGATTCCAGGAGTATGGCTCAGCTGTGGGTGCCTGCTTATGCTTGCATCAGGTACTGGATGAAGGCTCTCAGATGGCAATTAAAGTAATCATCAATCTCATTATAGGGTAAGGGCATCAAAGGCAGCCTCTCCACCACTGCCTAGATGCTTAGTTGGGGGGTCATCTTTGTGTATCTCTGAGCATTTCCCCAGTGCCAGATTTCTCTTTAAACCTATATTGGCTCCTTCTATTAAGGTATCTCTTTTCTTGCTCTCCTCTATTCCTCCTCTGTCTCAGTCTTCCTGATCCCTTTTGTTTTCCTCCTCCATCCTCTTCACCCCTTCCCTTTTTCCTTCCTTCCTTCCCTGCTCCCCCCATGCTCCCAGTTTGCTCAGGAGTTCTTGTCCCTTTCCCCTTCTTCGGGGTACCATGTGTTTCTCTCTTATGGTCCCCTTTGTTTCCTAGTTTCTCTAGTAGTATTGATTGTAGGCTGGCAGTCCTTTACTCTGTGTCTAATACCCATATAATCATATACCCAGCTTTTCTATTTCCAGCTGTGTTTTCTTTATGTGTTTCATTCTGTGTTTTCTTTATTGTTTCTACTTCAGCTTTCAAGCCTTGAACTGTTTGAATTGTTTCCTTCACTTGTTTTGGTTGTATTTTCTTGGCTTTCCTTGCTTTCTTTAAGAGATTTGTTTATTTCTTAAATTTTTTGTTTTGTCTTTTCCTCCATTTCCTGTGTGTGTGTGTGTGTGTGTGTGTGTGTGTGTGTGTGTGTGTGTGTGTGTGTGTTTGTTTGTTTTCTCTGCCATTTCTTTAAGGGATTTTCTCATTTCCTCTTTGAGGGTCTCTAATATCTTCATAAAGTTGTTTTTATGGTCCTTCTTTTCCACTTCATCCCCATTGGGATGTTCAGATCTTGCTGATGTAAAGTCCCTAGATTCTGGTGGTGTCATATAGGTCTTTCGGTTGTTGAATGTGTTCTTATATTTCCTCGAATGTGTTCTTATACTGTTGTCTTCCCATCCCTTCTTCCAGTGGGTGCAAGTTGGGTCTCTCCCTCTTCCAGTGAGTGTATGTGGGCCAAGACATCAATGTTGGCAACTCTGGTGTTCTCACACAGAGGGCAGAGGGGGGGCCAAGACTCAAGCTCAAGCTCAAGCTGAGAGCGTAGGAGGACCAATACTGTGATTCGGGCATACTAGGGATAGTCCAGGCTTCCAGGGTGGGACCACTACATGCATAGAAGACCCAGGAAGTTCCAAGGAGGGAATGGGGGGAGTTGGGCCTAGGAAGAACCCAGACTCACCTCAACAAGAGGGGTAGGGGGTCCAAGACTTCGATTCGGGCAGACTCCAGAAAGTTCCGACTGCCGGGTTGGGTTTATTACATGCCAAGCAGACCCAGTAATCTCCAGGAAAGGGATCCAAATACTTAATTTTAAAATGGTTGCGAACTACATTTTGTCAGTATCTCAATGTATTCAAAAAATATGCTTGAGGTTGCCAAGCATAGAGTACCATGAGGTGAGCAACCGTACCATTAGCTTAAGATTAGTTTGGATTACAGAGAGACACCTTTTCTCAACCCCCCCCAAAAATTAAACCAAACCAAAAAGTGTTTATTGTAGTCCTGAAAGTTAAACAGCAACAATAATAGCAAGAAATGTACTGGCTTCACAAATGATAAGGTATTTCTGATCCCCACTGGCTTACACATTCAGCTCATCTGCAGTTCCCTGTATCCACACCTAAGCATGGGGACAGTTTGTTCCAAGCCTTCTGGCTGACTCCCCAGAAGAGTGAGCATCAAATAGCTTCTATGGTTTTTCATACAAACAATTTCATTGGTGTTTGCCTTCTTCCTTTTAGGGAATGAACAGTTCCTTCTTGAAGTATTTATGATACTATTTTTCCCTTCAAGGTATATATTAAAAGATAATCTGATTTTACATTATCTCCTTATACTTGAGCCAAAAAATGATGTCACTCACACATTTTCATATTTTTTCTTCTGATTTTCAGTATTTAGATTTTTTGTCCTAGTAGAAGATTAACTGATGATAATAGTAGTAAAGCAATTTGTTTTACTTGAAATAAATGGAAGAAATTCTGAAAGAGCTTTAAGTTTTGTGAAAATAAATATCTTTTTATATAATTATTAATGAAAACAACATTGTCTACTTAAAATCCTATAGGAGTAACATCTGATGGCCAAAGTAAGGTTAAAAAATCAAGTACACACATATAGTCTCAAAAGTCTCTATTTCACCAACAATTCATTTTTTTTAATTTCTTTGCTGATTAATATTGTTATTAAGTCAAAATTCAACACAGTATTTATTCTTTGGTTGGAAATGTTCGTGTGTACTTACATTCACTCATTACAAAAAAAGACAGGAGAAAATATTTATTTGTAACTCATTACAATTAAAAGAAACTTAGACACAAGATCTTGTCCCCTTCAGATGGCATTCAGGGCTGGAAGGTAAACCCTTGCTTGAAGTTAATATTACCTCTCTGCATCATTGTACAAGTCATCTGTCTGTGCAATACGCATGATGGAAATCTCACTGCCTGTCTTACAATCACTGTAATGCTTTGTTTTCATGGTCTAGAGCCAAAGATTGCAAAATAGAATTACATATGACAAATAGAATTTCCAACTGCCGGGTAAAGTGAGTAAGTCACATAGATGGACCATGTTGGAACCCAGCCTATCGGGTACAGTGATAGGCAAGGACAGCTGTACACTTTCTTGTCTCTCCCATTTCTGTGACCTGTAGTATGAAATATCATCAACAACCAGTGTGATAATTTCCTGAATTTATATTTCATATGTACCCTATAGTATTTAATATTATAAACTTTTTGGAATATGTTAACAACATTGATAGTGTCGTGAAAGTATTTTTATTGCCCTCTTTTTCACATATGTCACAAATTAGTATGTTATTCTATTCAATTTTGGCATTTTTTATTCAGTGAAATGTGAACATTTCCACAAAAAGAAAGTAATTATTTTTTCTATCATCTTTTATCAGTACTGATAGGAATAGGTTTCCATTCTACTTCTGCCTTCCAAATCCTCTGATAAACTAAATTTATGTTTTACTAGTTACCATTTGAATGAGATATTTAATCATGAGAAAGATCAGAGGTTCTTTTTTATTCTACCACACCCTTTCAAGATTGCTTTTTTTTTTTTTTGAAAACTCTCTTGAGCAACCTTTTTTTTTTTTATTAAAAACTCTCTACCCTTTTCAAAGTCCCAAGAGAGATGCAAGAAATTTGCATTTGTTCTTTCAGGAGCATAATTAGTATGAGAATATCACAGAAATATGTCTCAAATACTTTTCAGCAAAGATCCTGTTAAGCCCCGCCACTAAAAAAATCAAAAATAGCTAAGAAAAAGCAAGAGATGTACTCTCAAGTTCCACTAGAAATTGTATTCTTATTTTTAACTTCCATTGCTTTTCTTTAAAAAAAATCTGTCTTGATAGCAGCTTGTAATAACTTATGGAACATTCAGTATCATTTCATTTGGCATCCTAGTCATAGCAAATCTTAATTCATAAATTTATTGGGATGGTCTGTCACCAATGGTTCCATCTAAGTCACTCACTCAGAGTTGGGGAACCATTTGCAGTCCCTAAATGGAATTGGAATGACAAATGCTTAACTGAGGACAAAGTTTAAATTGTCTGAAACTCAGACTTAAAGCCCTTACTGAAGATTGCCATCTGGTGAAAAGCCACTCAACTTGTGAGAAGCCAACTGTATGGTCTCCACTCATGAGTCAGAGGAACCACAATCTTCAGCAGAGTCTTTTGGCTGTCTCCTTGCACAGAGTTCATGAACCATCTGTTCTGATTCCCTTGCTTCCTGTTGTTCACCTGGTGATGGTGGTGACTGACATCCTGTCTTGTGACAGCTGTGATGTGAGTAGTGAAACCACAATTCTGTTGATGTGGTAGGTGAATTCCAAGGATTGGGTAGTAGACCTCAGCCGATCTATTTTGGAGAATCTTGAACTCAGAAGTCTTCAGAAATTGGAGAAGAGCTGTTGTTGCAGAGTTAGTAAATTCCAGTGACTCTTTTGCCTATTGTGATCTCATAGGGTTAATTATGCAAAGGTATCTTTCTGAACTCTGGGAAATCAAGTTTTTATTAATGATTAGATCCCCATTCAATCCTAAGATGTTAGAACAACCCCCTCTAGCCTTTTCTATCATTGCTGCTGAGATCTGAGAATTTCCATTGGTTGCCTGAAAACTTTCACCATTTCCATTCCTCTACTGCTTCTCAAAGCCTGAAAATCAGCATTAAGAACTTAAGTGTTTTACATACAGTATTAGTATCTGAACATGGAATTATTCATGATTCTTTACACCATCAGTATTTGTAAACTTATTATTCTTCCCACATCATCTTTTCTTTGAACACCAGCCTGTTAGGGGTAAATGCATATTCCCATGTTGTTTTTAGATAATGTGGGAAATTACCAATACGGAGCCAGGTAAAAATACAAGGGATTTTAATAGGGAAAAGCCTTACTTACAGAGCAACCAAGCCAGCCGGCAGGGCAGCAGTCTGTACAGCAAGCCGGAAACAAAACCAAAAACAGAAACCCGCCACCAGAACGTTCCTCACTCTACATCCCCTGACCATGCCCTCTCAGGCATGGTCAGACACACCTGTAGCCAGCCCCTAAGCAGGCATGGCTACAGCATATCCTACAAAATACTGTGGTGTTTTATATTTTATTGTAATTTATAGCCACTTTGCATAATAAAATTCAGGTAAAAAGTTGATACTTATAAGTCAATATTATGTACCTAAAATAAAGAGCAGTGTCTAATTCTAAGATTTCAGCGCCTATCTTCACTCTGAGGAGGGCGTCTTTCCAAATTTGTTAAGTAGACATAAAAGAGCTGTGTGGAAATGGAAGTTAGCATTTCAATAGATAAAATGAGTCATTTGGCTTTCTATAATTCTAGTTATATATGAAAGGACTGAATGTGTGCCTATCACAAGGAAGTCATGACTTAAAGATGATTTCTGTCCATGGGAGAAATTGGTCATGAAAAGGTTGTAAGTTGAAGTCAAAGAGTGTGTGGTGAAATGTACAAAGGATGATTCAGGTGATACCTTTAAATAAAGCAAGATAATTGATGTGTCAGATGAGTAAGTTCAAAGCTCAACAACTTACTTTTGCTCATACATGCAAAGTAAGCACAGACACCCAGCCCTCACCATTTGCACATGGGTCAACAACTTCCCATTCTACAGAGCATGTGTTTTTGTTTTGCTTTTGGGTATGCTTCACTTTTCACCACTGAAAATAAATTTTATTAGACTTGCCAGACACAGTTCATGCTCTTGTGTTACTATACATAATTCATGGTTTCCTGTTAGGCCACAGCAGTGGAGAAGGTGCAGATTTTGAAACTCTAGACAGAGTAGACAGATTAAGACATATTTTCTGAATCAAATATTTTCTATTAGTGTGGTTACTTTAATACGTTAGAAAACATTTTGTTCCATAAATCAACGCTAACTTTTGAATCTAACTCTGTTTTGTAAATTATTTTCTCCTTAACTCAGTATAGACACTGGGAGACTCAATGCCAAATCATTAGAGGACACCTATGTTTGATAAGAGCTGCTTTTTTATCAGCAATTTTCTGGTTAGCCAAGTTCTTAATGGTCTTTTAAGACCTTTTCTCCCATCCATCCCTTCTTTTAGCACATTATCAAAGAGTACTAAGTGAAAGAGCTTTTCCCCTTTCAATAGTTAAATTTTGTTGGTTTAAGTCAAAAGTCATATATCTGTATGCTATATTGATATTCTAAATCCAGAAAACAGGATCTGTTCTCTTCCTGAATTCTATGTTCCTAATGAAGAGCCACCAGTGTGTTGTAGAAAGCAGGAAAGACTCCTGGAAACATCTCAGTAGTCTGCCATAGGATTCTTGCATCTATCTATTCAGTAGCCAAGTTGTCAGTGGAGGTTTCATATAGTGCTAGACTCTGGATAAATGAATAACTGAAGGAGGCATGGTCCATGCTCTAATAATCACATAGTATAGAAATGAGGTGTACATAATGAGATTTTCTTATGACACATCCTTAATCCAGCAAAAATGAATGTGTTGGTATAAAAAAAGCAATTGATATTTTTCCAAGTGGACTTCAAGCCTGGCTTGCAGCCAACTAGCACTAAACCAGAATTTTCATCTTATGAATAACAATTGTAGTTTGCAAATTGTGAATCATAGACCATTCCGACCCCGAAAATAAGAGCTAGTAATTCATACTGTTTTCCAAAGGGGTGGGTGGTATTAACAAACTGTAAACACTTTCAAAATCATTCATGTTGGACTCATATGCATTTCAGTTGCTACTTTTCTCATAGTGTAGAAAAATGATATTAACAAATTGAAAAATGTCTCAATACAACTGAAATGCAATTTTTATTTAAATCTGTATTCAAGTCTAAGGATGAGTTCCTCTATCTCAACAGACTGATAGGTCCTTGCTTAGAACAGGGTCCCCCAACCCTGGTCACCCTCTTAAGTTTCTTCCATGCTTATATCTCTTGTAACTAAAACACCTTCACTGTTGGTATCTGCAAATTAAAGTAGAGGAGACTCTCCACTTTCCAGTCACCTGAAGACACAGGTGTAGTGTAGATAGTTCGGTGTGGAATGGCATGTCAACACATTCATGTTTTAACTTGGTAACGTTTAAAGATTGAGGATGTGTTATCCATCCCAAACAAACCCAAGACTTCTTTATTCTGTCTTCCTGCATGTCAAAGCTGCCTGGGATGATTTGTGATTATTATCATCCACCAGCAAAGAACAACAGCAAACCTGATTCCACAAAAGGCTTTTGCCACCTTAGTTCCAACTCCTTGGTGATCTTTCTGTAGGTTTTCTGTGGCAGATCTCACTACAACCAAGTAAGACTAGATATGTGGAAATTTATCTTCAGGTATTTCATACCACTTCCTTTTCTGTGACAAAGATAAGATTCACCCAGACAAGCCAAAGTCTGGCTCAACTTTCATCCCAAGGCTACAATATAATCTGAACATGAATGTGTCACATCCAAACCTGGATGACTTCAGTTCAGTTAGAGAAGAATTGAGATGCATTGAGGTGGAGACTGGGGGAGAAGAGGTAGAGGGATAAAGTGTCAGAGGCTTGATTGGCTGGACATAAATGAAAAATAAAGAGTAAAAATGACTACAAAATAATATTGCAGAGTAACATTTTGATAAAAGCAAAGCAGCATTCACATATACCCACTGAAAGAAGGTTTATTAATGAAATTAATGGCTTTGTGGCTAAAGAATTAGCTCACTATATTTGTATCCCAAGGTATTTCAAGACTTGTGTGAGTGTGAAAACACATGAATGTGTTAAGAAAAATTCTCTCTTAGTAATCTCTCATTGGTTATAAAAACATCATCCTATACTTAATGATGGCAGGAATTTAAGTTACGAGCATGATATAGCCACAGAGTGTTCTCTTCTGAGTGTGCAGTCCTCCTCAAAACAAACATGGCTCAGTAAATGGGTATAAATGGCTAGTTCTATCCGTGTGATAAAATTATGTCTGACATCTGTTTAAAAGGAGCATGTTGTGCTTCAAAGATAAAGACAAGCCTCAATATTGAACGAAACAGAATCTGGAGGGCAAAACCCTTGTGCAAATGTGCCAGATCCCAGCACCATTCCCCAGGTTTGTTAGCTGTTACTGCCCCTTTTATCTGGATCCTGTTAACTTCCAATTTGTTCTTAGCTCATGGAAAAGGTTTCCTTTTGTTTTTCTCCTCTAGATAGGAAAAGTCTCTTGGCAGAGTTCTTCAAAGGCAGTTTAGTCAGTAGCATCATGGAAATTTGGCAGAGAGTAAAGTACTAAGGCAGATTAAACATTAGTTTAGATTATTCTTGAAGGCAATTGCTCCATGATTTTTCATCCCTTAATTTTAGTAGTTAGCATAGTCACTCATATCTGTCCTTCCTAAAGTGAACCTGCTAGCCCATTTTTATAATTGTGCAGTCAACTCAATGAAATTTGAATTTAAATTGGATATATAAACACAGAAAAACATGAATAAATCATCCAAATACCTTCTGAATTGTTCAGTTTATGCCTCTTAAGGTTAATACAAAATCTTAAATTCAGACCTTTTATTATATTAAGAAATTGAACAAGTGGATTACTTTGTTATACTTCATCTCTGATAATTTTGTTCCTTTGCCTTTTAAATCATTTTTAATTACTTTGAGTAGTGCCAAGGTGCATGTTCATGCTAATCTATTCTAACTAAAAGTGGGAACTAACTTCATATATCTAATATAAAAAAGTGAATGTTTGCTCTAGTCCCTTTATCCACCTTAAATTGTTTAGATTACTTAAGAAGTTGGTCTAGAAAGCCTTCAGACCCAGTTTTTAAATACTGTTTTATAGGTTAACAATCTTGAAGCTGAATTATGCTGCACTTTGCACTTTGGAAGGTGTTGTAGAATATTACTTTAACTATGTAAAGATGTGTTACATTTGTTTATACTGCATTTGTTTAATGGTGTAAAGATGTTTTGTTTTCCTTTCCTAAGGCACCTGGTTGATCTAATAAAAAGCTAAACAGCCAATAGTTAAGCAGTAGAGGGATAGGCAGGCCTAGCAGACAGAGTATAAGTAAGAGGAGGAATCTAGGAGAAAAAGAGAGAACAGATAAGAGAACAAGCGAGAAAGAGAGGAAGATGCCCAGGGGACAGACACCAGATGGACAGACACAGAATAGGACATACATAATGAAAGAAAGGTAAAAGGTCTTGAGGCAAATTTAGATGAAGAGAAAAGGTTAATTTAAGTTACAAGAGCTAGAGGAACAAGCATAAGATAAGGACAGCCAATCATAATTAATAATAAGTCTCTGTGTCATATTGGGAACTGATTGGAGGCCCCAAAGAAAGTATGCTACAGGAACCACTGTGACACACCATAGTAACATAAAATTGCATCTTCTGTAGTTATTATTTTCCAAGTGTACTATACAAAAATAGTTCTCAAAATCAAGCAAGCCCAAATCTTTAAGACATAACTTCTTTAGCCCATAATCCTGTGTCACCATTAACCAAAAACTCTTTTATTACTTTCAACTAAAAAGAAGGAAGAAACTAATGAATTTTTAGCTCATGATTCAAGCTGGATAAATTCAGTGGTCTACATTTGGTAAACCTTTCATTAAATTTGCTGTTTCTTATACTAGTGGTAACAACCAGGCAGATAGTTGTCTTCATCTCACATGTTGAAACAAAGTCTTCTCAAAGCCACACAATGTGTCAATTATTAGAAAATGATGAAACTGGAGCTAAAATCCTTTAGCTACTTCAAATTAAATTATGTCTGATGCCTAATTTGCCTTTAGGTATAAATGATCTTTCAAAGATCAGAATTTTAGGGATGGGTAGTAGCTCAGTGGTAGTGTGTTTGATGAGCATGCTCAGTTTCTTAGACTGAATGCCCACCCTAATCCCACCCCCCCAAGAGGTATAGGTAAAATGTTTAAAACATGAAAACAAAACTCAAGCAATTACATCCATAGTTGAAGCAAAAGCTTTCAATCACTGTTTCATGATCTCTTTTTTTTTAAGTAGGCTTTTTCATTGACCCTGTGTTTTTTGTGGAAAACCAATGCATTCAGTGTATCATGAGATCCCATGGTTTAAGGAGGGGAAGAGGAGGACAACTCCTGAGGCTGTCATCTTACCTCTTCCTACCAAGAAGACCTTTTGACATTTCAGAAAGATGACTGATTGATGTCAGACACTGTCAATGAATAAAATAGTTGCTCCTGTAGACTACACAAAGATTCATCCAACATCAGCATGGAGTCGGTATTTGAAAAACTGGGTGTTCAAGTCCATTGCAGTTCTGCACCCAGCCTCTTACTCGAGGCTTCACTTTACAAACCTCAAGAGAGTCTCATTGCACCCTATGAATCTCCATTTTTTAAAGCTCTAGATGTGTGAGGGTTGATCTCTCAACATTGGCTCTCAACTTCGCTGTTCATAAGTCCAATACTTTAAACAATACCTATACCTAAACCCTCCTAAAAAGTGATACCAGCTTTCTTTTCTCTTTGGTTAAAGCCTGAACTTGAGCATTAATTTTATCATCATTTACTATAAAAACAAATGATGCCAAAAATACAAGCAGCTAGTCAGGAGGCTTTTCCTGCCTTTCTATTCCAAGCTGACTGTTGCCATTGGAATTAAATGAGGACATTTTTTTAAAGCCTTGCCCATCATGATCCATAGCACTAAGAGCTAGGGAACATCATTCTTTTTTATTTTTAATTTTATATCTATATTTTAATAATATATACAGGTCTGCATATCTCTGGGTATATGTATGGGAGCCTGGTGCCTGTAGAGGCCAGAGGTGTTGGATTCCCCCCCTGGAACTGGAGTTGCAGGCAGTTGTGAGCCTTTCATTGTGGGTGCTGTGAATCAAATTCAGGTCATCTGCAACAGGAGCATGTGTCCCTAAGCACTGAGTCATCTGTTCAGCTCAAAGGTCATTCTTTAAATGTCACTTCCTTGCTGTCCACTGATTCATGGACTGGATTTAGTCACATGTCTGGCTTTTGTCCCAGGAAAGTTGAAGGAAAGAATGACAGCATAAGGGGTTTCCCAAGAAAGCATTTCATTCTTGATTTCACCATGCTTTTCATGTGTATGTTTTTCAACTACCACTCTTAAATATGCTTTCATACAAATCATGGAAAAACTAAATTGCTAGGTCCTTTTTTAGACATGATTACCTTATGATACTAGACTTCTTAGGATGAGTTCTATGTCTCATAGGCTGACGTGTCCTTGGTACTGGGTACAGTGAGCACCTGGCAAATGATAGGCATTCGATTTTCCTTGTGGTTTTGATTTTTATGTTTTTTTTGTTTTGTTTTGTGTAAAGTTAAAAGGCATCAAAATTTTAGCCAATGGGATTCTGACAGGCCAATAATGATACACGGGTAGGTTTCATTCATGTAGTTTCAAATTACACATTACAAAAGAACGGCTGGCTGTAATAGAAAACGGTTGCCAGAAGTTGTCAACTCTATGACCTCCCCACATCCCAAATGTACTAGTTGGTCAGATGAGTGGTTGACTTGATAGAATAATGGTACCGAGGGAAGACATTAACCCAAATATCCAATTTATAGCACTGAGTTAGTAGAGATATAGAACAATTATTGTGTTTGATTTATAAATGCCATTTAACAAGTTTTGTGTGAGCTTTAATATTGCCAGTCCAGCCCCAGTAAAAGTTCTATACTTTCTTGCACCATATTCATAAACAAAAGCAAAGCAATTTCCTCTGAGTAAAGCATGCTTACTATCTAGGTTCTCACTTTAAATTGTCCAACTGTAAGCAATTAAAGTTAAATATTGCCTATATAATTGAATAGTATGGTCAGAAATTGAGATTATTTTAAGTAGATATATTAAAGTACAAAAAATATGAAACCCAAATGTGGCCACATATATGAATAACCTAATAAGTATGTTCTTGACTGATGTTAAACAGACCTTAAACTCAGGTCAAGAATCAGGTAACAATTCCAGTGTCATTAACAGGAGAATTGCCCTAACTGGCACACGAGAACCATCTTTCTTACTTTTCCAATGTGCAATCCATTATCTGAAAACAGGAAAACATGTGGTCACTATCCATTTGAGCCACATTATACAGACATGCTTTTGCTCCCATACCTCATCTAAGACCCATATTATTGACACAAACAGAAGAAAATCGTCATTGGAATTCCATGCATGTGCTCCTTGCTTTCAGATAAGTGAGAAGGGGGTTCTGGAAAGTGTGTCTCCTATCCTTTTATCCTATATAATCCTGAGTTATGTTTTAATATAACCCAGAGTTGGTACCCACCAATCAGTATTCTTCAGTCATCTTCCTAAAAATATAAACTTTAAATCGGGTTCTCTTTGCAAGAGAAAATGGATTTAGAAATCTCTGTGCTTGCTGTGAGACATAACATGCATCAATCAAACAGAATAAGTGCATTTAGCTTTCAGGCTGGACCTGGTCAACAATAATCCTGCAAGTACAAGCTATGAATATGAAATGCTCTGCAAGGGAAACTTGTCTGTGGCCTTGCTGGCTCTTCTCCTTGCTGTTTCACACTTGCTACTGCGTTTATATGCTTCAGATCAACACGTTCATATTTGGGCAAGTAAAGGAGATTCATTTCAGCTACTGGAGTGGAAGAGCTCCAGGGATTTCTTGAAGGAAACCAGTTTCTGTTTGAGTTCTTGGGTTGCCAGACTTTTGAGAAAAATTTATTTGTATTACATGAATTTTCTGGAGAGACATTCAGCACACATCCTCTAGCCTAGAACATGCTCTACCAACTATGGATTCAATGAAAATAGTTTTGGACTCACGGTTTTGTATAGCATACCTGAATCTAGTAAGTAATAAGCAATATTCATTTAGTTATACAATGTACTGGGAGCCCTGTGATCCAGACACGCTAAAGAAAACATTTCTTCCTGTAGATGAAAATATGAATAAATCATAGCTTTTCATTTTAAAGTTCACTGTACAAAATGATGGTTTCTGTTTTTTTTTTTTTTCAAGTTTCTTCAGGGCAAACTCAAATTGAAATTGTTTTTGGTGAATAAAAGTTTACTTGCAAGCTTGAGGGTCTAGGGATTCATTGTACAATTCAAATATAATTACAGAAATGATGTCTCAGAGCACAAAAGTACTGAGAGTATCCTGAGTGTGTTTAATTTTTAACTAACCCTTCAGCAGTAACTCTTTTCATCTAGCACTCTAAAACAAATATATAGAATGATTATCTGGGACTAAGGATTTTTGGAAACATGTCAGCAGAATCCTATATAAGGAAGAATGTTTGATGCCCACAACTTTTTGTTCACTAAGATCCACCTGAGACTGGTTGGGATTACGTTGACACAGGTTGACTGCATGATGCTTCTGTTTGCATTGTCACATCTGTGCCATTCAGGTAATGATAATGACCAATGGGAGACTGAGTATGGGTGAAAGATTCCCAAACGACCACACAGTCAACCACATTAACAGTAGCTCAATGATCAAGATCTAACAGTAGTTAAAAGTCCTATAAATTATTCATGATGTCAGTTTATAAAAATACATCTACATTTTCTTTATCTCTTCTATTAAAAAATGGATTTTTTCTCATAAAACATGTCCTGATTAGTTTCCCCTCTTGATAATCCTCCCGGTTCCTCCCCACATCCTCTTCTATAAGGAATCCACTTCCTTTCTGTATCTCATTAGAGAAGAACAGACTACTAAGAGATATAACAACATAGCAAAACAAAATATAGTAAGATAAAACAAAAACATCACATTAAAGTTGGATAAGGCAAACAAGGGAAGGAAAAGAGCCCCAAGTGAAGGCATAAGAATCAAAATCTCACTTGTTCACACATTCAGGAAACTCATAAAAAAAATAATAAACTGAACACTGCGGTATATATGCAGAGGACATGGTGTCCACCCATGTAAGTCCTGTGCTTGCTGCTTCAGTCTCTGTGAGTTCTTATGAACTTTGTCAAATAGATTTAGAGGGCCTTGTTCTCATGGTGTCTTCCATCCCCTTCAGCTTCCAGAATCCTTCCACTTTCTCTTTCACAAGTTCTGTGAGCTAGAAGGGGAGAGATTTGATGGGAACATCCCATTTAAAGCTGTGTCTTCCAAGATATCTCTCTGCATAACATCTGACTATGGATCTCTGCATTTGTTCCCATCTGCTGTAGGGGAAAGCCTCTCTGATGATGGCTGAAAATGGCACCAATCTATG
This sequence comes from Cricetulus griseus, assembly GCF_003668045.3. NCBI lineage: Eukaryota > Metazoa > Chordata > Mammalia > Rodentia > Cricetidae > Cricetulus > Cricetulus griseus. The sequence continues at coordinate 24,406,698 of NW_023276807.1, forward strand.
GGTATAGCAGAATATTATTAGGAGTTATTATATTGTTGCTTTCTTTTTTAGACTAGTAGTATTTTGTTTTACCCTAGGTCTCAGGGTTATTTATTCTCTTGTTTTTTGTGACCCAGGCAGTGTTGGGTATGGGTTCCATCTCATGCAATAGGACTTAAATCAGAAAAAAAGAAAGAAAATGAATAGCTAAACTCTGTGGTTAATTCACAAAGAAGGCCTTGATTAAACTATGTTGGTCACAAAACAAAGTCAAAAATCTAAATGTGGGAGAGGGATTTGTAAGGAGGAGGTGAGGTTGATGAGGCAAAGTGACAGTAACTAGAATGTATTTTATACTTGGATGAAATGTCTAGAACAAATTTAACAACAACAACAAAAAAACTCTCCATAATTGCTGGACCGAGTCATAAAGTAATATATATATATATATATATTTCTTTTCACTCATTTTTCTTGACTTTTTATTTATTTTTTATTAAAAGGAAATTATTTAACATGTCAATCCTGGGTCCCTTTCCCTCCTCTCCTCCCCTGCCCCCCCCAACTAACACCCTACCTATCCCATACTGTTTCTGCTCCCCAGGAAGGGTGAGGCCTTCCATAGGGGTCTTCAAAGAATGTCTAATTCTTTGGGATAGTGTCTAGGCCAATCCCCTTGTGTCTAGGCTCAGGGAATATCCCTCCATGTGAGATGGGCTCCCAAAGTCCACTCCTATGCTATGGATAAGTACTGATCCACTACAAGAGGTCCCATAGATTTCCAAGGTATCTTCACTGACACCCACATTCAGGGGATCGATCTGGATCAGTCTCATGCTGGTTTCCCAGGTATCAGTCTGGGGACCAAGAACTCTCCCTTGTTCAGGTCAGCTGTTTCTGTGGGTTTCACAGGTCTGGTGTGGACCCCTTTGCTCATCAGTCCTCCTTCTCTGCAACTGGATTCCAGTTCAGTTCAGTGATTAGTTGTGGGTATTGGCTTCTACTTCCACCAGCTGCTGAATGAGGGCTATCGGGTGGTATATAAATCAGTCATTAATCTCATTATCAGGGAAAGGCATTTAAGGTAGCCTCTCCTCTATTGCTTATACTGTTGGCTGATGTCATCTTTGTAGATCTCTAGACATTTCCCTAGTGCCTGATTACTCTTTAAACCTAAAATGTCTCCCTCTATTATGGTATCTCCGTTCTTGTTATCTTCTGTTCTTCCCTCAACTCAACCACTCTGTCCCATCATGTCTTCCTCACCCTTCCTCTTCTCCCCTTCAAATTCTCCTAGTCCCTCCTGCCCCTGTGCTTCCAATTTGCTCAGGAGATCTTGTCCCTTTCCCCTTCTCCAGGGGACAATGTTTGTCTCTCTTAGGGTCCTCCTTGTTTACTAGCTTCTCTAGTAGTGTGGGTGTAGGCTGGTAATCCTTTACTCCATGTCTAAAATCTACATATGAGTGAGTGCATACCATGTTTGACTTTTTGTGACTGGGTTACCTCACTCAGAATGATTTGTTCTAGTTCTAGCCATTTGCCTGCAAATTTCAAGATTCCATCCCCCCACCCCGCTGAGTAGTACTCCATTGGGTAAATGTACCACATTTTCTCTATCCATTCTTCAGTTGAGGGGCATCCAGGTTATTTCGAGGTTCTGCTTATTACAAATAATGCTGCGATGAACATTGCTGAACAGATGTCCTTGTTGTATAAGGCTTCTTTTGGGTGGAATTGCTGGATCTTGTGATAGACTGATTCCCATTTTCCTGAGAAATCGCCATACAGATTTCCAAAGTGGCTGTATGAGTTGGCACTCCCATCAGCAGTGGAGGAGTGTTCCCCTCTCTCCACATCCTCTCCAGCATAAACTGTCATTAGTGTTCTTGATTTTAGTCATTCTGACAGGAGTGAGGTGGTATCTCAGAGTTGTTTTGACTTGCATTTCCCTGATGGCTAAGGATGTTGAACACTTTCTTATGTGTCTTTCAGCCATTTTAGATTCCTCTATTGAGAATTGTCTATTTAGTTCTGTACCCCACTTTTTAATTGGATTATTTGCTGTTTTGGAGACTAGCTTCTTGAGTTCTTTGTAAATTTTGGAAATCAGCCCTCTGTCAGATGTGTGATTGGTAAATATCTTTTCCTAATCTGTAGGCTGTCGTTTTGTCTTGTTGACTGTGTCCTTTGCCTTACAGAAGCTTCTCAGTTTCTGGAGGTCCCATTTATTAATTGTTGATCTCAGTGTCTGTGCTAGTGGTGTTATGTTCAGGAAGCAGTCTCCCATACCAATTCTTTCAAGGGTATTTCCTACTTTCTTTTCTAATAAGTTCAATATGGCTGGATTTATGTTGAGGTCTTTGATCCATTTAGACTTAACCTCCAGAAGTTCCTTTATTGTACAGGGTTGTTTTGGCTATCCTGGGTCTTTTGTTTTTCCATATAAAGTTGAGAATTGTTTTTTCAAGGTCTGTGAAGAATTGTGCTGGGATTTTGATGGGGATTGTGTTGAATCTGTAGATTGCTTTTGGCAAGATTGCCATTCTTACTATGTTGATCCTACCTATCCAAGAACATGGGAGATCCTTCCATTTTCTGGTATCTTCTTTAATTTCTTTCTTTAAAGACTAAATAAAATACCTTGGGGTATCACTAACAAAAAAAGTGGACCTGCATCATAAGAATTTTCTTGACTTTTTAAATAGATACACAGCTATCAAGTGTTTCCTTCTATATTCCATTTCTGTTCCATTATATGCATTGCTTTTTAATGTCATCATAATGAAATTTAAGAATTATTGTGCTGAAAGAAAAATTAACCTACGAAGCTGATGCAATTTGCAACCTGAAAAGTAGAAACTAGAATGCAGTCTGGACTTAACTAGAAAATAGGATGTCATCTAGTTGCAAAAGGGAACACTGCAAGTAAAGTTAGGTAGCAGCTAACTAACACCTGTTTACAGCTACATGTGAGTCTGTGCAAGGTGTCTTGGGAGATAGCTTCTGAGGAAAACAGAACAGAGTAGAACCAACAAACTTGGTGGGATCTTGCATGGCCTGCATAAAAGAAGAGTGATCCAGGTGTCACTTAGGAAAAGACCTTTCTGGATTAGATAAAACCCTGCAAGCAGAGAGCAACTGTTGGCAAAGAAACATGGAAATCACTTGTCTGGGATATGTGTTTGTGAGCCTGAAAGGCAACTGATTATTCAGGTCCAGAGTCCATATTGAGTGAATGAGGACTGTTAGTGGGGAAAGTTGAACTGAGAATGGTGGACTTGAAAGCACGTAGACTGTCAGATGGCAGAGAGAAGAGAGAGTTGAGTGAAGTAGTCATGATTTAGTTGTGGTATCTGATTATATGACTTTGGAACTAGGACTGAAAAAAAAAACATATCTAAGCACAAAGGTCTTTTCACGATAGCCAAATATATTCTGGAACTGATTGAGTTTGACTGAAACTATTTCCAAATATTTTGGAGTTCATTTCCCTTGGTGGAAAGGATAAAACATTAAGTCAAAGGGAAATGATTCAGAGGGGCTCTTTGCCTCTGATTACTAATCTTCATTCAGTGGAGATGGAGAAGGAAGATGACTCTTCCATTGACCAATGAAATGCTTGGACACCACATAGGGACCTTATACTTGTGGAAGTTGTGTTTAAAGCATGGGTGAAAATATGATTTAAGTAGTATAATTTCATCTCTCTTTTTCACATAACAAAATCTGGACTTACTGGAATTAAGTTTATTATTTTATTTTGTCTCTATTCTCTCTTGCTAAATGCTAATACTTGTATTTTCAACAATACAAAAATGCCTAAAATCAGGAAGAGATATTATTTTGCCAAATAGCACTTACTTAAATTGTAACATAAAAAAATTATTTTAAAGACTAACTTTGATAGGTGGCAATGGTGTGACTGGGACAGTATATGAGGCCACTGGTAGTGGGTCTGACATCTAACACTAATGCACAAACTGACTTAGTGGAGCCCATTCCATATGGAGAGATACATTGCCCAGCGTAGACACAGGGGTGTGGAGGTGGAAAGGTGCCTTAGTCCTGCCTCAACTAGATGATGGGAAAGACTTAGTAGACTTCCTAGGGCAGGCCTTACCCTCTCCATGAAAGCAGATAGGAGGAGTGGGGGAGGGTTGGGAGTGGCAGGAGAAGAGGGAGGGGGAATTGGGATTGTAATGTAAAAAAAATTAATAAAAAAGACTAAGTTTGAAACTTTCATTTAGATTTCTGTGGCTTTTAGTGACATCCTTTGTTTTTAAGTACAGGAAGCATAGTGTCTCTCTTGTCAAGTCTGTTGTAATAAGTTTCAGTGCCTCATTTGACTTCTCATAATTTTTAATTTTCTGTGAATTCATTTTAATTTGTCACAGTGGTGTTACCCGGGCCGGCTTTACATTACTGTGAATGCCTTGGCTGCTTCGGATTTATCCAATCAATGGACTCAGGGATTGTAATTATGCCCTGATAGACTTTTAACTGCAAGCTATGAAACATTAAGAATGGTGGCATTATCTAAATTGATCATTTTACTCCTCTTGGTGACCTTTGCAATTATATATGGATTATAATAAGGATGTGGTCAAAGACTGGTGTTAATCAATATTTGGAACACACTTCATTACTCTCAGGTTCCCGCCCCCTTTACCGTTCTCCATGTTGCTCCTCCTGTTTATTTATTGATGTGTAAACAAGCCTTTATCTAGCAGTAATGTTCACAAAGGCATAGAAAGACATTATTTATATATGAATTATTAATATTGATTTTATTACTCCGTGTTTATAGTGAAGTATTACATTAAGCTCCTGGTGTCCACAAATCAATGATAGTAATTCTACTGTTTGCTCTTTAAGTAAAGGAAATTATGGTATTTAAGCATTTACTTATTTTGAGGTTTATGTTTCATCTCTGCACACAATCACACCTCATTGTTTGTGGGTTCCGTGCATACACATCTGCTAACTCGGGAAAATGAACGTGTAAGGCAAAAATCACAGAATTAATTTCTGTGGCACGGTGGTTATAAAAAGAAAAACAGAAAAAGAAATAAAAGAACTTGTCTCCCAGTGTACAGGTTCCCAGGTGAGTTCCAGCAAGGGGAATCCGCTCTCTTGAGTCCTCACGCCTCAGCATGCATCCCTTCCCAGAACTCTTCTTTCACTTGCTTTCCTCATTCTTGTGTGTCTGTTGATAATTTCACTGTGGTCCCCAACAGCAGCACTGATAATGTTTCAAAGTCCAAAGTTGTGATGAGCTTCCTGAAGTAAACATGCCCTACACAAAGTCTTTTTGGGGCATAAGTTATTGATACCTGCTAGACATGTATCAGTTGGCGTAACGATCCAAATCTTGGGGGGTTTTGTGCTGTCGCTGGGAGCAATGATTATGTATTTGCTAACTCACTATTTATAGAAACCTAAAATGCTTATAATGGCAAGTGGCTTAATATTCTCCCACTTTTTATTTCCTATTTCGTAGAAGCCATTTTCCCAATATTTCACCATAAACCTTTGTGGCTGCTTGGGAATATGAAAGCAAATATTCTTATTGCACTGTTTATCAACCCCACCCATCAAAATATTTATAAGAGAAAAGTGACCCCACAGTCTGCAGAGGGTCATGTATTTTGCTTTTAAACTTCCACAATTGAGCTGCTACTAAGGTTTAATTTATTATATTTACAAATTATTGTTTATTGTTTAGAAAAGATTCATAGCTGTATTCGGTCAGTTGGAATTATAACACTCCAGATCTAACAGGTTGATACCATGCTGATGTTTTGTAAAATAGAGTAATGAATAGTTTTGGCTATCTGGAAAGAACACCACATGGGATACACACGTTGAGATTTTTCTAGATGTGGGCTGGATGCAGATCGACATCTTACTGCTACAGAAAATAAGTGCTGGTCCTAAGAAGGCTAAGAGTCTGCCCAGGGCCACATACTCATATGCGTAGGGAAGACCACTGTTCAACAGTGCAGCACTGTTTCCCTCAAGCAACTGCAGAAGGCTGCATATTTCATACTGCTGTGATTGCCATCCCAAGGCCCACTGTATTCCCTTGTAGCCTCATAAACATATTATCTATTTCTTTCTTTGTTACACCAAACATACTAAATAAAGGGAAGTCAGAAATTTTATTTTGCCTCCTCCTTATGAAAATAGGATTAATATTTTGAAAGGTACCTGTCCCTTGTTTGACACCTTTCAAATACAGCAAAACTGAACTTCCATTAGGAAAACAGAAATCTGACCGAGTTCAACTTGAAATTCCTAACTGGATCTTGAGAAGGGGGTGGAGACATTATGAGCCCTGGACAAATGCTGTGAGAAGAGTCTTCTGAACACCGCTTGTGCTTAGGAGCCCTGCATGCCCTCTGAAACTCAATAATTGGCGTGGGTTATTGGCAGGGACTACCAACAGCTGATTTCAACAACAACAACAACAAACCTCTATTATGCCTCAAAGAGCTGTTAGTTTGGAAAGAAATTAAGGAATGAGATCTAGGGTTTTTTTGTTTGTTTGCTTGGTTGGGTGGGTGGGTGGGTGAGTGGGTGGATTTTTGTTATGTTTGTTTGTTTGTTTGTTTGTTTTTGCCTTACAGAACTCAGAGAAAAACACATAATGTCAAAGATATGTTTAGGATAAGCCATTTCTCCTGTTGTGCATTTTATTATATGGAGCAAATTTCACCATCACTCTGGTCAACTATGACAGAAGAGAATGCCTGCAGTTACGTAGTTCTCCATTAGACTCTCTTCATACAAAGGAAATGAACTGCCATAGATGTAGTGGCATTGCTCTTAAGCTTTTATGCACCACCCTCTAATTTTATAACCTTCTTTAGGATAGATTCATTCATTGCCCTATGAAGATTTTAGTGAATAATGGTTTCAACTTTATTATTTTTTAGTCTTTAACATATTTATTTACTTTGTGTGTGTATGTGCATGTGTGTATGTGTGTGTGTAAGAACATGCTTGTATGTGTGTCTGAGTGTATGTGGGTGTGTGTGTGTGTGTGTGTGTGTGTGTGTGTGTGTGTGTGTGTGTGTGTGTGTGTGTGTAAACCTGCCATGGAAGTCAGAGAATAACTTACTTACAGGAGTCAGTTATTCCCACCATGTGGGTTCCTGTAATGAAACATGGGTCATCAGGCTTGGCAGAAAGTGGCTTTACTCACTGAGTCATCTGGACAGCCCAACTTGCCACTTCTCTCAGGGATTTGATAATCAGTCACCAGTCCTCCCTGTGAAATGACTAAGTAAAGTGAACAATAGTGACAATGGGAATACTAAAATTCTATGGGTGGGGGAATGCAGAACTAGGAGTCATGTGTAACATTTTATCATTACTTGAGAACAATTCCTTTCTGCTGAATGTGTAGGGCAGAGAGATCATTACAATCTGAGCTGATGAGGAAAAACAACTTCAAAGGAGGTCAAACTTTTAAAATAAAAAGTATAGCTAAGTGTAAGCAGAACACTGAGTAAGGAGGAAGGGACTGGAGTGATAGCTTCCCAATTGTCCTCGGCAATTTGGACGGGCAAAGCGATACCTGAGACTGTGATTTCCAGGGACCAGGACTCAACTGGAGATTTCTATATTATTAATTTTCAGTGCCATCAATGTTTCAGAACCATTAGAGCCTATTCTTATAATCAACAAATTTCTATCCTAAAATTCATTAGCATTTAAGTATGAGATTAATAGTATCTGAAAGGGCTTTTGTTTGTTTGTTGTTGTTGCTGTAATCACACATAAAGATGGATGCAATATTTGCAAAAAAAAAAAAAAAAGGTGAAAAGTAATAACTTAGCCAAAAATAAACGTAAGCACCAAGACCAACCCACAATTGTAAACAGGGGCAGCTCCTGTTGCCTATTCATGTTTCAGTGCTGCAGGCCTCTAGAATGAGAGTAAACAATGTGGTCTCACTGAGAAGTTTCTCTTTGGCTACTCACCCAGTTGGTATGTGATGACTACATACCTGACGCAGAAGATTGGAGGCTGAAGCTGAAAACAGTAGACTAGAATTTCCTAACTGTTCTTTGCTTCCTGTAAGCAGTCTCGTTATTTGTTTGTTTACTTTTTTGCACCGTAGTTTTAAGAGATTTATTTCTAACCACACTTTAAGGTGGAATAATCAGCTGTTGTTTGGTAGTTGTTAAGTTTTTCATGCCTAAATCACAACATACACATTTTTTTCATATGTCAAAGGTTTTATTTTTTTATTTTATTTATTAGTTCTAGTTAGGGAACAAGCTTGTTTCACATGTAAGTCCCTTCTCCCTCTCCCTCTCCCTCTCCCTCTCCTCACCCCCATCCCTCCTTCCCACCCCCAGCCCCCCCCCACCCCATCCACCCACCACTCCCCAGGCAGGGTAGGGCCCTCAATGGGGGCTCTGCAAAGTCCACCAAATCTTCCTGTGCTGGTCCTGGGCCCTTCCCCATGTGTCCAGGGCCAGAGTGTAACCCTTCACGTGGGATGGGCTCTCAAAGTCCCTTCTTGCACCAGGGAAAAATACTAATCCACCACCAGAGGCTCCCTGGAGTGCAGAGGCCTCCTTATTGACATCCATGTTCAGGGGTCTGGAACAGTCTTGTACTGGCCTCCCAGACAGCATCTGGGATCGATGTGCTCTTCCTTGTTCAGGCCAACTGTTCCTGTGAGTTTCTCCAACCTGGTACAGACCCCTTCGCTCTTCATTCGTCTGTCTCTTCAATTAAATTCCCGATTTCAGCTGAGTGTATATCTGAACATACACAATTTCTAAAAATGTAGGATTTTTAAGTGTGTGCATGGGCCATGTCAGGTCAAATGTGTCAGATCTTTTATGACTAAGGTTACACAGCTGGGAGCCACCACGTAAGTGCTGGGAACTGAACCTGGCGCCTCTGCGAGAACAGCAATGCTCTTAACCACTGCAGTCTCTCTAGCCCAGAAATAAATGTTTGAGAAGAAAATATAACCAGGTTTGAAAGTGACTGAATTGATAGCCCTCTAGACAAAGGAGATATTTTGAAAATACCAGCTTGAAAAGATACTTTTCTTATCCCTTTGAGAAGCCGTCTTTGTAGCCTGGGAAGATGTGCACAAACTTTATTCTTGGATTTAAGTGTTGATCATATGTATACAGCCAGGTATAACACTAACACCTATATAGCATGTAAAGTTGGATAGTATGAAACTGCTAAAATGCGATCGTTTCCGGCTGTCAATAGTGGCAGTTTCTTATAGTTGAACCTGATGTTTTAGCTCACTCCTTAGGTAAGTAATTGTCCCTCCACCCTTGGGTAGAAAGCACTTTGGTTATTTTGTTGGAGTAGTTGGGAAATTCACATTCAAAACTTGAATCAGACTTCCCTTATTGCCCTCTCTCTTTGTGTATCCTCTGGTCTATCATTCCAGATAATAATGAACAGGCTATTTATATGCTTAATTTTCCACTTCCTGATTGGCAAGTTCTCAAATAGCCGAATTTAAAGGTCAAATAAAGTCACTGGAGTAAGTTTAATTTCACACATAAAGAATAACTCAACTGTTGTCATTCTTTTTCCTAATACCTGTCCTGATTTCTGTTTTTATTGACATTATCCAAAGTAGCTATATGATCCAAGAAATTCAGGTTTGTATGAGAAATCTTTTCCAATGACAACCTCTAGTTATCAATACATGGCATGGATTGTTGATTCAAATACTGCTCTATTGTTCAAGCATGCATAATTACAATTTTTGTTCCCTTAACATGAAATTTACACACACACACACACACACACACACACACACACACACACACACACAGTGAAGGCAAGAAAAAATAACTACCAGCTTCATGAGTTAAGAATATACAATTTCATCTGACTGTTTAGTATTATATTGCCCCAACTGTATTACATACACACGTGTACAGTTCATACACACTGACATAGAAAATAGCACAACAGTTCTCCACATTCAGCTTCAGTAATGCCAAATCCAATTACTCAAAAGAAGATAATTAACTGTTAGAGCAAGCACAAATCTGGTGAGTTTCATAGAAGATGAGCTTAGAAGAAATAGGGTCTTGTTAGGTAGACGTTCTGTTAGTGGCAAAAGCTTTGTTACCTTTCTGACTACTAGTGAAGAAGTCGCTAGCCCTAACATTTATCTATGCCTTTCCTTTGCTGGTTGCCATCAGTTTGAGGCAATCTATCATGCACGAAAGCCAGTCTATAGTCTTCCTTTCCAAAACCCAATGCTTGAAATAGATACAATCTTGCAATGGCATGCATTTTCTATTTCCTATGGAACGGCTGATGTATGTGTCATTAATCATTTAGCCAATACAAGTTAATAAAGGGTCTTTGAGAAATGACTTTCTGTACAGCTGTAGGGAAGAATAGAAGTACCTGGTAGGTCGTCATGAAATTTTCTTAACTTTGAAGGAGTAAAACACAGGCCTGCTCTCAAAAACTTTGTCATTCTCTGACAGGAATACCATATATTTACACAGTACTTTCATTTCCACTCATACAAAATCAAGTCCTATACACATTACAGGAGCTGGCATTCATTTTTACAAATCAAGAAACTAAAGTTGAAAGGGCTTAAAACACTTGTCCAAAAGTTCTAAGCTAGGAAGCAGTGAAGCTGACCTGGACTTCTAATGACTGACAATGCTAGTTCTACTAAATAATCTGAGCTTGCGAATTAAATCTGAGAAAGAAGTACTCTGAAAAAATGAAAACATGCATTCATTTGCTCATTCATTCATTCAATGAACCCCCCAAAAGGGTGTCACACACACCAGAGGTCTTCAGTTGATATTTTCTCAGTCATAGGTTACTGTTGATCATAGTTTTCTCATATCATATTGAAAGGTGTAAATCTCTAATTAGCAAAAAGAAAATTTATATCTTTAGCTTTGTAGTACTCAATGAAAAAAAAAACTTCAACTTTAAGGTCATGGGAAATCTTTACACTTTCCTCTCAATTTTTCTGTGAAAGCAAAACTGCTTTAAAGAAAATAAAATCCTAAAATAAAGAAAATAATCCTTCAGGTCAAGGTTATCTTTTTAGACATGCCATGAATTATTCCCAAAACTTAAATGCATATGAGAGTTGTTCTCAGAGATGCTTGAAAAGTTTCGTGTATCTCTATACATACAAACATTTAAATACATTTTCCCCATGGAAAGTCAGAGTTTTGTGAAATTCCCTTGAAAGACGCAAACTCTTAGGGAAAATTGTTCTAAAATTAGAGACAAAGTTATTTTATTTCCCAAATCTTGATGGAGAAAGAAACACTGGAGAACTTTTCAAGCTTAGATTCTTGCAGTCAGGCCCTCATTGCCTGACATCCATTAGGGATAATAGTTCCTGCTTAATCCCCCATGGCTTTTTGTTCCAATTATGGTTGGCCACCAGGCAACATTAACCAGGGAAGACAAAGATCAAAAGCTTTTCTGATTAGCTGATGCTCACTTTATCCAATGCACATGGCAAAGCAGGAGTAATAAAGAGAGCAAACCGCCTTCTCCCCAGTTCTGTCATTTGCAAAATATTAAGAACTTAGCATACAACCCCATTCCAAGCAGTGGAGCTGTAGGCAATTGTTAGATGCTGGGAGAGAAAGGGATAGTTTTCTCTAAGAATGTAGAGTCCCTGGTAGTTCTGACTCTCTCCAGTGGAAGACACACATACAAGAATATTTGGGGAGAGCAGATTGGTCTTGAAGAATTAAAAGAAAGAGTACAAAGTTACATGGGTAAGGAAAGGAGGGTGGTTTAGGGAAGAGATGGGGGTGAGAAGGGGTGAATATTATCAAAACGTATTGTATAAAACTCACAAAGGACTAGCTTGGCAGTGGTGGCACATGCCTTTAATCCCAGCACTCAGGAGAGAGAGAGGCAGGTAGATCTCTGTGACTTCAAGGCCAGCCTAGTCTACAAAGCTACACAGAGAAACCCTGTCTCTGTCTCAAAAAGTCAAAAAAAAAACCTCACAAAGGAATAATAAAAACTTAAAAATAATTCCAATTTTAAAAAGAATTTCAAAATATCCAATACCATTTGCTTCTGCCTATTTTTTCTCCTGTTGAAAGAGAAAAAGAACACGGAAATTTCCCTTTATTTTCACCCTATCCTTCTTTAAATCTACAGCAAACTCCATGATGAGAGCTATCCACCTGAAGTTTTTTCTTCAGAAAGACTCAGGACAAAAAAAGTCCTAAGAGAGAGGAAGGAAGGAATTGTGGAGCAGTGTTGCAATAACTCTTCTCGTCAACCTGGTCCCAGTACCACATCAGCCCCAAATAACACATAAAAACTCTATTCGTTATAATGCTGTTGGTCAATGTCTAGGGCCTGTTATTGGCTAGTTCTGTCTTAAGTATTAACCCATTGTATAGTAATCTCTGTTATGCTTTTACCCTAGGACTGGATATGTAGCTTTTCCCACTTTGCTCTTGTTGCTTCACTACAATAGGTTTTAAAGGTGTTTGTTCTTACATTTCCTTCTCCTACAGCATACTTGATATTTGCTATCTTTGTATATAATTTTGTATCAAGCCTAAATCTTTTTCTTCAGACTAAAAGGGGAATTGTAGTGAGAGATCCACCCAGCCCCACCTGTGGCTCTGACCACACATGTTTGGGCATGGTCACAGGTGCATACATGAGTGTGTGGTATTTGGTCTGGGGTCTGGACAGGCTCCTTCTCTCTTGTTCCCGAATCGGGTCACAGAGGGCAGCTGGTGCGGATCCTCGGAGCAGAGACTTGAGGCAGTCATCTGCGTCGTGTGTAAGTGATTTCTCCTCGAATAAACCTCACTTTACTCTACTGAGTCTAGTAATATGATTCTCTTGACATCGGGCACTCACAGAGCAGAACTACCATTGTGTGGCCAGATCAGAGTGGAAATCGCATTGTTGCCCTCTAAAAAGAAATTAATTCTTTGAGAATTTCGTACAATATATTTTCATTGCATTCACTCTGAACACAACTTCTCATAGATACAGCCCCATTCCCTATCTGCCTAACTTTCGGTCCTCTTCTTGTATTTTAAATCCAGGGAGTCTATTTGTGCTGCCTATATACTCATGGGATCTTTCACTGAACTACAAATAAAGTTTTATCAAAACACATATCCATTCATTTACAGCCTGTGGCTGCTTTTGCACTCCAACTGTGAGCATTGAGTAGCTGCAAGAAAGGCCATGTGGTTCCCAAAGCCTAAAATATTTACTATCTGATCTTTTACAGAAAAGAAAATGCTTGGCACCTCCTGCTGCAAATCTACCTTCCCTTCCTTCCTTGCAAATGGTAATAAGTTGTGAGGAAAACATAGCCTAGATTCCCTGGCAAGAAGTAGAAAAATAATGCACTTTTTCCTGGATTGTGCAGGTGATACTTCTGGGTTCCTGACAACCTTGTGCATTTTAAAGATCCCAGAACTGGAAACTATTTGTGGCTTTTCAACAGCAGAGCCTTCTTGCTACTGCTGTCTGAATGCAAGTGAGAGAACAGAGTACCTCAAAACAACTAAATTTTTCAGTTATGGAGATTTTTAAAGATTTATTTACTGTATCTCTGTCAACTGCTCATAAGAAAATTGAGTTATATTTCTATTGAAAGACAGAGGGGGAAAGGAGGGGATTTGAGAGACCTCTTGCAGAGGTCCAGGATTTGGTTTCCAGCATTTATAACCTCAGTTCTAAGGGATCGAGCACCCTCTTCTGGCCCTAGAGGGCAGCAGGCAGGCACATACACACACACACACACATGCACGCACGCACTTACTCATATACACACTAAATAAAAATGAATAGGATATTTTAAAAAACAAATTTAAAGTCTAAAGAGAGGCCTCAGGGAGCAGGTACTGCTCAAGTTTGGTTCCCAAAAGCCTTGTTGGGCCACCTGTAACTCCAGCTCCAGACAATCCTAGCACCTTCTTGTGAACTCAACTGGTACCTGTACACACAACACACACACACACACACACACACACACACACACACACACACACACACACACACACACATAAAAATAATAAAACTAAATCTTAATAAGGATAGATAAATGAGTGACCATGCAAAAAAAAAGTAAGGCTAAATATCCATAGAGATAACACTTTTGTATTTTGCATCATTCACATCCACCATCATAATGTATATGAAATAAAAACAAAGCTTAAGTAAATTATCTTTAGAACTCTCCGTGACAGGTAGAATATTAGAGACAGCCATGTGTTGTCTTCGTTTTGAGCATGCAGTGGGTGTCTGCCTACATAATATCACCACCTATAATATTTTGACTCCACAAAATATGTGGGTGAAGGGTATTATTTTTTTCTTTTTATTTTTGTGAAGGGTATTCTTATTGTCTATCAGTACAGCAGCCTCAAAAAGAAAATACACCATTTTGTTTAGTTACCAGTCCCTGGAAGAGTGTCTCCAGTTTTTTAAACTTTCTGTAAATATATTTCTGAAGAGGGGAAGTGTGTGCTTCTGATGTCTGTCACTGCTTGCCAAGTTGTCTGGCCTATAAAATACATCAGTAACTCCACATACACTGAAATTTCCTTTCAGCTTCCTTTCAACTCCGGTCACCAAGAATAAGAAGTGCCACTTTAGGTCTGTCCCTAGAGCATCATTTAGCTCCTGTATTCAGTGGGAAGATCCTTACATGTGCAGTAGTTCCAGAGTTTATGGTGATTACTCTCTGGAGACAATTGTGTGCTGAGTTTACTTCTTCCCAATGCTGTACCACATCATAAAATCTACTGCCAAAACTCCTCTACTCAGGGAGATTCTGTTTTCTTCTGTTTTAGTCACTTGACTACTTTATTTATATAGACAAAAAAAGAAAGAAGAGGGGAGAAGTAGTCATTCTCCATGCCTGGGGCCATATAGCATGACTTGCTTCACTTTGATTTCAAATCCTTACTTTTTGACAGGTTTAAAATACTCTCATTGCACAAGATAGACCCTCTTGTATATATGTGTGACAAAGAGCCCACTGAGATTTTCCCAGGGAGTGTGAATGTTCTCAGAAAATCTTTCACGGAAAAAGATGGTTTTAAATAAGTGTTAAATATGGCTCTCCCCAGCTGAAAGCAATCAACCTGATAATTTTTATTATTAAATATAGTACTTTAAAATAGCTTTTGGCTGACTGACAAAAACAAATTAAGGTATAAATTTTATCACCTCATAGTTTTATCTCCAACAATAAGTAAGTGAATAAATATACTTCAGAAATTCTAGTTTTCATTTTCAGGTAAGATGATAGCAATGGAAACTGCAGTGATTGTCAGGATTTGACACTTAATTTTATGAAAAAATTATTCCAGCCAGAAAACTATGGTCAAACAAACATCTTTGAAGATCTGTTTAAGCGTATATCATGCCTCACTTTTAGTCATGAATAGACCTGTCAAAAAGAACATGGAGAATTGTTATCAGAACTACTAGAGACTGACTACATGAACGTCTTAAGAACATAACTTTAATGGGCAAGCTCACCTAGACTTTACCAAAGTCTTTTCCTCACCATTGCATAGGTTTTGTTTCTTCCCTGACAATAATTAGAACATTCTTCTGAGATGGCCCCTTTCTCATTGTGTATTGTCTGCTAATTAACATAACAGCCTAGTTCAGCAGGATCATTAGAGACCATTTTAATGATTAAAAATGCCTGGTGAATTTGACTAAGACTCATTCCTGCATCTCAACTGCAGTTAAGAAACTTCTCAGTGCTTCGGCACATTTATTTAAGGAAACTCAATTTCAGAGGAAGTGGAATCATCAAGGGCTGAACATTGAGGTCCAACTCATCAAAGTTGACATCTGTGGTGATAACACAGTAATAAATCAACCTCAAACACTTCCTCTTATGATCCCAACCCAGCTCTTACATTACCAGCCTGCATGGGGCGGGGAAAGCTTAGACTGAGTCAAATAATTTGAATAATTTAGATCTTGTTACACATTGTTTCATATTTTACACTCCTTAATTCTCACTATAAAGACATTTATAGAATCTTTATAAAAAGGAGAGATTTTCAATGGTAAAGTCTTGAAATGCATTGTCATAATTGTTATCCACTTTAACAAACCCATGTAGAGATCATATGGCAATAAGAATTTTTAACTCAATTTGGTATTTATATAAGAACAAAGATGATCAGCTTGATGTTCTTGATTACATTCGTTTTTTATTTCATTCTGTTATTAATTTTTAGATTAGCACACAAATACTGGAATACATCCTTGCATTTTCATGCTTCTGTGCCATTATACCTTGTTTTCAGTTCTGTTTTTTATTTGAATTAGAAACAAGATTGTTTTACATGACAATCCCAGTTCGCTCTCCCTCCCATCCACCCCTACCACCCTCCCCCAACTAAAACCCTACCTATCACATATCCTTTCTGCTCCCAGGGAGGGTGAGGCCTTCCATAGGGGGTCATCAGAGTCTATCATATCCTTTGGGATAGGGCCTAGGCCTACCCCTGTGTGTCTTGGCTCAGGGAAGTATTCCTCTATGTGGAATGGGCTCCCAAAGTCCACACTGTAGATTTCCGAGGTTTCCTCACTGAAACCCATATTCCTGGGGTCTGGGTCAGTCCCATGCTGGTATCCCAACTATCAGTCTGGGGACCAAGTGCTCCCTGTTGTTCAGGTCAGCTGTTTCTGTGGGTTTCATCAGCCTGGTCTGGACCCCTTTGCTCTTCACTCATCTTTCTCTGCATCTGGATTCCAGTTTAGTTCAGTGATTAGTTGTGGGTGTCTGCTTCTATTTCTACCAGCTGTTGTATGAGGGCTATCGGGTGACATAAAAGTCAGTCATCAATCTCATTATCAGGGGAAGGCATTTAAGGTAGCCTCTCTTCTGTTGTTTATGTTGTTAGCTGGTGTCATTTTTGTAGATCTCCAGACATTTCCCTAGTGCCTTATTTCTCTGTAAACCTAAAATGTCTCCATCTATTATGGTATCTCCATTCTTGTTATCTTCTATTCTTCCCTTGACTCAACCTTTCTGCTCCCTTGTGACCTCTGCATCCTTCCTCTTTTCCCCTTCTCATTCTCCTAGCTCCCTCCCCCCTCTTCCCGTGCTTTCAATTTTCTCAGAAGATCTTGACCCTTTCCCCTTCTCCAGGGGACCATGTATGTCTCTCTTAGGATCCTCCTTGTTTAGTAGCTTCTCTGGCAGTGTGGATTGTAGGCTGTATCCTTTACTCTACGTCTAAAATCCACATACCTAATCGCAAAATGACAAACATGTTATGTACTCACCCATTTGTGTTTTCACTTCTTTACTGTGCCCCTTGACCTCCTCTGTCTGCTTCTCTTTCCATTCCTGGACAAACAGAGCAGGAACTTGGGGATAAGTTGGTGTGGGATTTGCTGACATGTGGATAGAGAAAACAGCATACAGAAGCATGAAGACTACATATAATGCCACACTATTGTGTTACAGGATGATATTTTACAGAAAATAGAAAGGAGACAGCCTTCTTTGAAGATCTACAATAGGGAAAATGAAGAGTTCATTGTTCTTGTGCAGATCTTAGAAACAAAGGTGTTTGTGTGGAGGTAGTAAGATAGAGCAACCATAAGACCTCTGTGTGTGTGTGTGTGTATGTGTGTATTCATGTGTGCAGGTATGCACTTGTGGTGACCAGAGGAGGCTCAACAGCCCTCATCTATCATGCCTGTCTTATTCCTGAGTCAGGCTCTTGCATTGAAACTGGATCTCCTAGTTTGGGCTTTGATTTTTTTTCTCAAGAGGCTTCCTAGTCAGAAAACTAGGTGATCCACCTTCAGTCTCCACATCCAAGCACTGGAGTTACAGGTTCATGCAGCCGCATTAGGCTTTGCATGAGATTGCTAATCCAAGCAAGGTCCTCATGTGCTGTACCCCAAGTGTTCTTGTTCACTAAGCCATCTCCATGGATCCAACATAAATTTTAAAGCAAGGTATCAGCATAAAAACGACACAAAAAAGTCAGTTCAGGAGCAATGTCTAGAAGGCCTGTGGAAGATGACCTCCAAAGTCATCATCACTTCTTCTTCATGGATCATGGGATTTATGTTTCAAAGTTTAATAAGTGCCACCTTTTTGGTGAAATGTTCCTGGGCTACTCTGTGCAAATGTTCTCTCCCTGTTTCTCCATCCTATCTGCCTTCTGTATTGTGTTTATTTGTCCTCTTTATCAATGTTCTTTCTCTAGTACACTATAGTTTGTGTTTATGTCGCTTATTGCCCATCTTTCCCAATAAAAGTTCTATAAAGGTAGAGAATTTTATTAGTTTATTCACTACTGTCACTATAGCTTTAGGATTTAGAACATTTTCTGGTTAGTATGAGCCCCTGATGATGCATAGTACTTACACGAATATATCAGTTGATTAGTACCTGTTCCATGACTTGGTTCTTGATAACAGAAATATAAAGGCAAACAACAGACATAGATTCCAGCTCTTACAGAGGTTACAGGCTAGCAGAGAAACCAAAACAAGCAAATAAATATGTAATTCCAGATGGAGAAGTTTTTTCTCAGAGGAAAATATAACAGGCTAATGCAAACATTAAACATCAGATCAGCTACTGTCTTCTTTCTCAAACTGAGTATATAACAATAGGAATGACTATTTTCATTTTAGAGTCCTTACCTCAGAACAATATAATCAGAGTTTCAATGTCTATTATTTTTCCTGGAAAAGACATGGAAACAGCTTACAAAGACAATGCCCTGATGGATGGATTTCTAAATTACAACCCTCAGGCCCTCTAGAACAATGTCATTACCTTGTTTTATTAAGCAAGACTATACACAGCCATTGCGTCCACACATTGCCTGTTCTACTCAAAACAATGGGTCTTTTAAAAATAACTATTGGGGTTGGACACAGATGGTTCAGCAGGGATGCTCTTCTGGAGGACCTGGGTTTCATTCCCAACACTCATATGGTAGTTCACAACTGTATAACTCCAGTTTCAGGAAAGCAAATGCCCTCTTCTGGTCTCTAAAGGAACTAGACCTCCACTGGGTGTACAAGCATACATGTAGACAAAACTCCTGCACATATAAAAATTGATTAACTAATTGTAAAAACAGCTATCAAAAAAGGTTTTCTCACATACCTTAAAAAACCCTACAGATACACATGACCAAGGCTGTAGAAGAAATCTTAAGATACTGAAGCAGTTAAAGAAGATAACAAAAGAGAAAGGCTCTCTCTCTCCAATGCTGATGAATTTATAGAATTAATACTGTGAAACCATGACTAACTTACTGAATCTTATCTATAGATTCAATGCAATATCCATCAACACAACATTCTTCATCACATAACTAGGAAAGGAATACTAAAATCCATACTGAATCAAAAAGACCCTGGGGAATCAAAGCAATCAATCCTTAAGCCCGTGGTTCCCAACCTTCCCAATACTGCAACCATCCAATACAGTTCCTCATGATGTGGTGACCCCCAGACAAAAAAAAATTGTTTTCATTGCTACTTCATAACTGTAATTTTGCTACTGTTATAAATCATAATGTAAATATCTGATATGTAGGATATCTGATATGTGACCTCCAAGGGGATCAGGATCCTTGGGTTACGAACCATTGCCTTGGAAGAATAAGCAATTTTTGAGGACTCAAACTGTGCTTTCAAATTGCACCACCAAACCACAGAACAAATTGGTATGCGATTGGCACACAGTCAGACAGACAAATAGTCACAAACAATGAACCGAGAATAGATACATTCCTACAGCCATGCAATTTTTAACAAAAGGATGAAAAACATAGAGTGGAGGAAAAAACAGCCTCTTTAACTCGTGGTGCTGGGAAAACCAAATATCCACATGTAAAATACAAAACTAGATCCATATCTCTCACCATGCACAGAATCAATTTAAAAAGGCATCAAAGAACTAATCATGAGACCTGGAACTTTGAAACAGTCAGGAGAATTACAGAGATAGACACAAGCCAGGATTTTCTGGAAAAAAAAAACCCATAGCAAAGGGTATGAGTAAAAAACTTAACAAACATGATTATATGAAGTTTAAAAGTTTCTTCAGACAAACAAAATGATCAGCAGAGTTAAGAAACAGCATACAGAATGAAAATATGACTTTTCTGGTAATATAACAGGTGAAGGATTTCTATTCAGAGCATAAGAAAAAAACTGCAGAATTTGAACACCAGAAAAATACTTGCATGGGACTGACCTAGGCCCTCTGTATATATGTGACAGTTGTGTAGCTTGGTCTTCTTGTGGGACTCCTAACAGTGGGCGCAGGGGCTGCCTCTGCTCTTTTGGCCGGCTTTTGGGACCCTATTTCTCCTACTGGGTTGCCTTGTCTAGCCTTAATACAAGGCAAGACGCTTAATCTTACTACAACTTGAGATACCATGTTTTATCAATATCCATGGGAGGCCTGCCCTTTTCTGAGTAGAAATGGAGGAGGAATGGATGGATAGGGGTGCAGAGAAGAGGTGGAGGGAGGGACTAGGAGGAGAGGAGGAAGGGAAACTGTTGTTGGGTGCTAAATAAATAAATAAATACACTAATTCAGCCAATAAGTAGGCTAATTGTCTGAAAAGACAGTTTTAATTAAAAGATGAAACACAAATGGCAAAAGAAAGAAAAACCCTTTTATCTATCAAAGAAACACAAATTGAAACTTCTTTAGGATTCTATCTCACCTGGGTCAGAATGACTATCATCAAGAAAGCAAATTAGGCCACCCCCATCCCTCCGGTGCAGTTCTGCTAAGGCTGGGGCTAGCTAGCCACTGGCCAGTCCGGGCCCTCAAGGTCCTGACTGGCAGGAAGACATCCATGGGCCTGCCCAGCCCCTTGTGTTGACAGGCAAGTGGATCCCATAATGATGAGCAAGTATGTGGTGGAGCAATGGGAGAGAAAGAGAAGCAGAATGATTCCTGTGCTGTGGGAAAAGGCAGAAAGGAAGAAGTGAAGGCGGGGAGGAGTAGGCTGACAGGGGAGGCTTGCTTGCCACTTGGAACTATGAGCTATTTCCAGGGACCATGTCTGGGTCTGTGGCACTGCAGCAGCTAGGGGTCTGGCCCACAACCTGCGATCTTGCTGGGGTCAGAATGCATTGCCACCATCACAGCCAGGCTGGTCTGGGTGACCTGTGCTGCCACCCGGGGCCCTGGTGTTGTCTGGTCCTGGGCTGCTGGTAAAATCTGTGACTGGGCCTGTGGCCCTAAAGCAGCAGGGTCTGAGTTGATGTCTATGGCTCCTGGCCTAACCAATGATGGTGTCTCTGATCAGCAACCAGGGCCTTGTTAGTGCCCTAGGGCCATGCTACAGCTGGGACCCTACAGAGATGAGTGGCACATGCTACTGCCTGGTGCCATGGTGATGTCAGCCAGTGCTGCAGAAGGGGGCTATGTCTGGGTCTGTGACTCTAATGCAACCAGGGTCTGTGTTTATATCTGTGGCTCCTGTTTCCCTTGAGGGCCATGCTCTGGGCCTCTACCTGGGACCATGTTGGTGTCCAGGGACTACATTGCCACTGGGATTGTGCCAATATGGGGTGGTCTTCACCACTGCCTGGGGCCATGCTGACATCCAGACCTGACTGCTGCCAAACACCATGTTTGGTTCCATGGTCTGACTATGGTGGGGTCTGTGCCAAAAATCTAAGTCCTATATTGGCACAAAAAGACACACAAAGCCTAGGTTGGGGCAAAACCCGAGGCCTTGATGGTGTCCAGGGGCCATGCCACTGCCAGAGACATCCAAATCTGAGTGTCCAGTTCTTCTACACAGAGCCAGGAGGTCATCCTGGCCCAAACTGCTACTGAAGGCCATGTCTTGGTCAGTGGTTCTGCTGCAACTGGAATCTGTGCTGATATCTGTGGCCCAGGTCAACTCCAGGGAATGATAGGAAGCACACATAATGAAATCAGTTCCATCCTGAGCTGGACCTGCCCTTCACTGGCCTAGGGAAAGCTGGCCCTGCCTCTTGCTGGACACTGCATCAAGAGAGCTAGCCCAAACCCACACAGGAGAAGTGACCGCTACTCTAGGGAGAAATGGTCCCACCCCAAACCACAAGCAAGGGCGAACACACCCTGATGGCATATGGGCACCGGGGAGCTGGCTCTGCTTCCCTTGCCTGAGGCAGGTGGCCCCAGTGACCTGGAATGACCAGGCCTTGGCTTGGTTCACCCTGGCATCTACCCTGTCTGGGACCTGCTAGAGCTTGTAAGGGTACTGGTCTTGTGCAACAGTGCCAGAAGGATCTCTGTGACTCAGGGAAGCTGTGTGACATCTTGGAAGAGTTCTGGCAAGGATCCAGTGATGATGGTGTGCCAGAAACCAGGGGCCTTGAACCTGACCAGTGATTCATTACAATGAATATTTGATAATGGAACTGATTGGACAGGAGTGTGTACTGTGTGAAATTGTGCTCCCAGTGCCACCAGGACCAAGGAAGAGGTGTTTGAGAAGTGGAAAATGAGAAATGAAGAGGGTTTTTGTTGTTGTTGTTTGGTTGTTTGGTTGGTTGGTTGTTTAGTTGGTTGAATTTGTTTTTTGTGGTTGGTTGGTTGGTTGGTTTGGTTTGTTCTTGTTTTTGCTTTTTGCTAGCTTTCTTTTGGTTTGATTTTTTTAAATTTTCTTTTGGGGGTTGTTCTGCAGAGGGGGGATCTGGAGGTGAGCTGAATTGGGATGCATGATGTGAAGTTCCAAAAGAATCAATAAAGAATTTGTGTTTAAAAAGAGAAAGAAAGTAAACTAGGAACAAATGAAAGTCCTTTTTTGACAAAAAGAATGGAAGGAAGGGAGGGAGGAATGTAGGGGGAGGGAGGAAGGGAGGGTAATTATATAGTGGGGGGGAAAGTCCTAGTGCACAACTGTTTGAATCAATGAGGAAATCAGTGTTTAGGCCCCTCAAAAACTAAAATTCAAACTACTATGTGGCCTAGCTATTTCAGAAATGAATCTAAAGGATATCTAATTATACCACAGAGAAAATTACACATCTGTGTTTATTGCTATGAAAATTAGTCTAGGTATCCATCAGGCTGATAAGTAAATAAAAAAAAATGTAGATCATAAACAGATTGAAATTTTATTCATCCCAAAACATAATGGAAACCAAGACACCTGCAGGAAAATGAATGTAGCTAGAAGTCACGATGCTAAGTGAAGTAAGCCAGACTCAGAAAGTCAAAGTCCACATTTCATGCCATAGGTGGTATATAGATGTGTTATATGTGTGTGCGCGCATGCATATGTGTGTGCTTGTGTACATGTGTGTTCATCTATGTGTACATGTGTATGTACATGTGTGCATCCGTGTGAGTGCACATATGTGTATGTGCATGTGTGTGTATACACAGAGATAAGAAGGGTGCAAGGAGAAAGAGCAAGAACTTAAGGAAGGTCAGACTGGAGGAGAGAAAGGGTGATGGAATGTGTGTAACACGAAGGCCTTCAGGATTGTTTGTTGGGAAGAAGTAGAGCAAGGAAGGGAATCATGGGCACGAATAAGAATAGTACAGTACAATTATATGAAAATGCCATAATGAAAGGTATTACTTTCTTTTTTTTGGTTTTTCAAGACAGGGTTTCTCTGTGTACCTTTGGAGCCTATCCTAGCACTGGCTCTGGAGACCAGGCTGGTCTTGAACTCACAGAGATCCACCAGCCTCTGTCTCCTGAGTGCTGAGATTAAAGGCATGCGCCACCAACGCCCAGTTTGAAAGTTGTTACTTTCTATGCTGATTTTAAAAATTAAAATGAGGCAAAAGATGGGATTTCCAACATAACTTTATATTACTTTTGTATAAAATAAATTTACATGTGTATATTTTTCATGAATTTAAACCCATAAATAAATTTTATATGTTATTAGAGAGCCATGTGATATAGATGTAGTTTTTAACTTTATTAATTACTATTACTCTGTTGAGGTGGCACACATGCCATAATGTACATGTGCAGGACAGAATGGCAAGTCTGTGGAGTCTATTCTCTCCTTTTATCTTTCTGTGGGTTCCAGAGATGGAACTCAGGCCATCAGGCTTGCGTTGTTGGGTAGTAAGCACCTTTATCTGCTATTCCATCCTGCCAGCCCCAACCTTGGTTCTGATAGATCACAATCCAATCAGTTCCTCCAATCCAACTGAGTGTCTTCAAGACCAGATACCTGAGTAACATCAAGAGATGGGACAACAATTGAGGAGACCTTCCCAACCTGAGGTATTGCTCTTGAGGAGGTCATGACCTTTTGAATAACAGACTTGAGGAGAACGGAATTAGAACATTGAAAAGGAACAGAGGAAAACAATTTTTTGGCCTTTATTCAGGTGTAATTGATGATTTACATTATTTTTGCAGATTTTTTTATTTGAATTAGAAGCAAGGTTGTTTTACATGATAATCCCAGTTCCCTTCTCCCTCCTGTCCTCCCTTACCAGCACCCCACAACTAAAACCCTACCTATCACATATCCTTTCTGCTCCCCCCTGGAGGGTGAGGCTTTCCATAGGGGGTCATCAGAGCCCACCTTATCCTTTGGGATAGGGCCTAGGCCTACCCCTGTGTGTCTTGGCTCAGGGAGTATTCCTATTTGGAATGGGATCCCAAGGTCCACACCTATGCTAGGGATAAGTAGTAAACTACTACAGGAGATCCTGTAGATTTCCAAGGTTTCCTCACTGAAACCCATGTTCCTGGGGTCTGGATCAGTCCCATGCTGGTATCCCAACTATCAGTCTGGGGACCAAGAGTCCCCCATGTTCAGTTCAGCTGTTTCTGTGGGTTTCACCAGCCTAGTCTGGACCCCTTTGCTCTTCACTCATCCTTCTCTGCATGTGAATTCCAGTTCAGTTCAGTGATTAGTTGTGGGTGATGGCTTCTACTTCCACCAGGTGCTGGATGAGGGTTATCGGGTAGCATATAAGTCAGTCATAAATCTCATTATCAGGGGAAGGCATTTAAGGTAGCTTCTCTTCTGTTGTTTATATTGTTAGCTGATGTCATCTTTGTAGATCCCCAGACATTTCCCTAGTGCCGGATTTCTCTGTAAACCTAAAATGTCTCCATCTATTATGGTATCTCCATTCTTGATAGCTTCTATTCTGCCCTTGACTCAACCTTTCTGCTCCCTCATGTCCTCCTCATCCCTCGTCTTCTCCCCTTCTCATTCTCTTAGCTCCCCTTTCTTCCCGTGCTCTCAATTTTCTCAGGGGATCTTGACCCTTTCCCCTTCTCCAGGGGACCATGCATGTCTCTCTTAGGGTCCTCCTTGTTTAGTAGCTTCTCGGGCAGTGTGGATTGTAGGCTGGTAATCCTTTACTCTATGTCTAAAATCCACATATGAGTGAGTACATACCATGTTTGTCTTTTTGTGATTGGGCTGCCTCACTCAGAATGGATTCTTCTAGTTCCATCTATTTTTCTGCAAATTTCAAGATTCCATTGGTTTTTTTTCTGCTGAGTAGTACTCCATTGTGTAAATGTATCACATTTTCTCTATCCATTCTTTTGTTGAGGGGCATCTAGGCTGCTTCCAGTTTCTGGCTATTACAAATAGTGCTGCTATGAACATCGTTGAAAAGATGTCCTTGTTGTATGAATGTGCTTCTTTGGGGTATATGCCTAAGAGTGGAGTTGCTGGATCTTGTGGTAGACTGATTCCCATTTCTGTGAGGAGTCTCCATACTGATTTCCAAAGTGGCTGTACAAGTTTGCACTCCCACCAGCAGTGGAGAAGTGTTCCCCTTTCTCCACATCCTCTCCAGCATAAACTGTCATTGGTGTTTTTGATTTTGGCCATTCTGACAGGAGTAAGATGGTATCTCAGAGTTGTTTTGATTTGCATTTCCCTGATGGCTAAGGATGTTGAACACTTTCTTAGGTGTCTTTCAGCCATTTTAGATCTCTCTATTGAGAACTGTCTATTTAGTTCTGTACCCCACTTTTTAATTGGATTGTTTGGTGTTTTGGAGTCTAGCTTCTTGAGTTCTTTGTATTTTTAGAGGTCAGCCCTCTGTCAGATGTGAGGTTGGTGAATGTCTTTTCCCAGTCTGTGGGCTGTCATTTTATCTTGCTGACTGGGTCATTTGCCTTACAGAAGCTTCTCAGTTTCAGGAGGCTTCATTTATCAATTGTTGATAAATGTTCAGGAAGCAGGTGTAATGTTCAGGAAGCAGTCTCCTGTACTAATTAATTCAAGGGTATTTCCCACTTTGTCTTCTAATAAGTTCAGTGTGGCTGGATTTATGTTGAAGTCTTTGATCCATTTTGACTTAAGTTTTGTGCATGGCGATAGGCTTGGGTTTATCTGCAGTCTTCTACATGTCTGCATCCACTTATTCCAGCATCATTTGTTGAAAATGTTCTCTTTGTTCCATTGTATAAATTTGGATTGTTTGTCAAAAATCATGTGTTCATAGGTGTGCAGGTTAATATCAGGGTTTTCAACTCTATTCCATTGGTCTACCTGTCTATTTTTGTGCCAATACCAAGCTGTTTTCAGGACTATAGCTCTGTAATAGAGCTTGAAGTCAGGGATGGTGATGCCTCCAGAAGTTCCTTTATTGTACAGGGTTGTTTTGGCTATCCTGGGTCTTTTGTTTCTCTATATAAAGTTGAGAATTGTTCTTTCAAGGTCTGTGAAGAATTGTGTTGGGATTTTGATGGGGATTGCATTGAATCTGTTGATTGCTTTTGACAAGATTGCCATTTTTACTGTGTTGATCCTACCTATCCAAGAACACCGAGTTCTTTCCATTTTCTGGTATCTTCTTTAATTTCTTTCTTTAGAGAGTCAAAATTCTCACAGTACAGGTCTTTAACTTTTTTGGTTAGTGTTACCCAAGGTATTTTTATACTGTTTGTGGCTATTGTAAAGGGTGATGTTTCTCTGATTTCTTTCTCCACCAATGTGTCATCAGTATATAGTGGGGCTACAGATTTTTTTGAGTTAATCTTGTAGAGGAAAACAATTTTTAAATCATATTAAAAGTCAACAGTGTGAAAAGCTGCACAGAGACCTATAAGAGGAAGGGGGAGGAAAGAATAGTGGAAGAAGCCAAAATCATATTCACACAGTTTTCTCTTCCTTTTCTCTTTTTAAAGAAAACATGTCACTATGTTATACAGGATGTCAACTTCCATCTTCCTGCCTTAGCCTCACAAGTATTGGGATTATAAGCATGAAACACCATTCTCAAAACTGGCTTTGTTTTGTTTGGCTTTTTACAGCACTGGGAATGAAACCCAGGGCCGTGTTCATACTGGCATGTGCCCTACAACAGAGCTGTATCTTTAGCTCTTTCAGTATTACTATTATTTATTATTAGTATTAGTATTAGTATTAATGTTAGTATTAGGTAGCTTTCCAATGCTATCTCAAGTCCTTAAAGCTATGATCCACTTTCTTTAACCTTCCCCGTAGCCAAGATCGCAGGCTGAGCCACTATGCTCAGCTTGTATTTTTGTTGTTGTTGGCAGTGATAGTGGTGGGTATTCTGGGTTGATCTGTTTTGTTTTCAGACAAGGTTTCTCTATGTAGCTCTGTCTGTACTGGATCTTGCTCTGTAGACTAGTCTGGCCTCAGACTCAGAGATCCACCTGCTTCTGCCTTCTGAGTGCCAGGACCAAAGATGTTTTGCACCACCACACCCAGCTCCAACTTGCGTTTTTTAAATGTGAAGAGAACAGAAGCTCTTCCGTTTTTAAATAAACAATTATAATTTCCATTTTTAAGATTTATTTTTATTTATGTGTACGTTGAGGGAGGGCAACAAAGAAACCCAGAAGAAGGCATCAGATCTCCTGGAGTTAATTCCAGTTTGTGGTGAGTCATCCAGTGTGGGAGCTGAGAACTGAACCCAGGTCCTCTGGAAGAACAGGATGTGATCTTAACCACTGAGCCATCTTTTCAGCCCAGTAACTTGAGATAAACTATAAGCCTGATAAGCGAAGACATCCACTGCCCTCAAAAGTAAGGCTTTGCAGGACTGGAGAAATAACTTGGTGTTCAAGAGCAGGAGATATGATGCCTCTGGCCTCTAAGGGCATCTACTCACATGGACATATACACAGACATATGCAGATACACGCGCACACATACAAACACACAGACATGCACAAACATACTCATATATACACACATACACACATACACATACATGCATACACAAACACATACATACATACATACATACATACATACACACACATACATACACAGCCACACACACACTTAGACATACACACAGACATACAGACATGTATACACACATATACATACATATACAAACATACACAGATACACAGACACACACACATATACAAACATACATACACACACAATTCAAAATACTGAGTGTGAAGCTTTCAAATAATATAGGCCTTGTTTTGTTTCTGTCTACAAATAATTTAAATAAAACTTTTTAGTTAGCATGTGTGATCTTTTATGAGGAATTAAAGAATAGGGACAGAGAAGAAATATTCTTGCTACTGTGTATCACCATTTTTGTGATCACACAGAAAAAGCACTTCAAATCCTAACCTGGTCCTTCATTTCCTGAATTACATAATAATTTTTCAAACTCAATCAGTTTGGAAAAAAGTATGATAAGAGAAAATGAAAATATAGATTGTTTTAAAATGTTGGCTACTTGTGAGTTCATATTTCTGGCCCAATGTTTATTTTACTGTAAGATGTTAAAGCTTTTGTGGGTGATAATGAGTAACTTTAATTAATAATCTTTACTAATCCTGTAAAAATGTAATGGGGCTCAAGTGGTCAGAGAGGAAATTATTCTGATCATCAAAAAACAAATAAGAAAAAGCAAGTGAGGCTTTACTCTAGCAATAAGCTCAATAGCAATTCCTAGAAATACATCAGATAGAATATTAAGCCATGTTTTATAATGAATTCAAAAGCGTAACTGTGATTACTAGAAAGTAACACAAATTTGCCAAGAGCAAGAACATTAAATTATGCTTATTTTTCAGTTGGATAGGGTTACCAGCTTTCTGTAGCAGAGTAATAGAGCAGATAAAATGTCTTGATTTCGGCAAAGCATTGAAAAGTGATTTATAAAGTGCTTAAGGAATAGAAAGAGAAATTTCGACAGGATGACAGGACCCTTCATAGACTGACTGTGTCCCTGGCAAAAACTCCCCATAGACCAACACAGCATTGAAAGTAAAATCCAGAAGACAATACCGGGCACTTGAAGGCTCTGAGAAAATGGAGTTGGAAGCTCTTGCTAGGGTTGAATGAATTGAGATGAACATAATAATATATAGAGTAACAAATATGAAGACTTTTGAATCCAAGTGAGCAAAGTCTCTTCATTTGAATTTTAAGTTTGAGCGAGTGATTGTACTTGATTACTAACAAAGAATGGAACTGAAAGATGCACTAACAATCTCATTTCAAAGAGTGATGACAGATGAAAACGTATCTTCATCACTTGCATCATCAGTCATTTGGTTGAGCTTACCCTGAATCATGCAGAAAAGAGTTGAGGCTATTGATGCTCTCTGTGTCTCTCTGTGTCTTTCTCTGTCTGTATCTCTGTGTGTGTGTGTGTGTGTGTGTGTGTGTGTGTGTGTGTGTGTGTGTGTGTGTGTGTCTCTGTCTGTCTGTCTCTCTCTCTGTCTCTCTGTCTCTCTCTCTCTGTCTCTCTCTCTCTCTCTCTCTCTCTCTCTCTCTCTCTCTCTCTCTCTTTGTGTGTGTGTGTGTGTGTATTAATAAGAGGTCTATCTTCCTGCTGAAACAGAAAGCATATGAGAGCACAAACTATGTCTGAATTTAGGGTCTGGTACAATGTCTCTAAACATTTAAGACAAGGACACTGAAGTGGGCAATGGTGGCACACACCTTTAATCTCAGAACTAGGGAGGCAGAGGCAGACAGATCTCTGTGAGTTCGAGGGCAACCTGGTCTACAAAGCTACACAGAGAAACCCTGTCTCGAAAGAGAGAGAGAGAGAGAAGGACAATGCAGGGGGATCAAATAATGATAAGAGAAGACACGGATGTTAGAAAGGAAGAGCATCCATGGACACATGCATCCTTGTTAATAACTGAATGGGCCATTAATAACATGAATTTCAGTTTCACATCTGAGCATCCTAACATCTAAAGCTATGATACAAATATATTCAAAGATACCCATCTTTGTCATTTTTTTTCAGAAGCAATATAGATATTTTTTACAATAAAATACTGGCAAGAATGTTTTATGGGATGCCTCCAGGAACAAATACAATGTGAAATACAGAGAAATTCTCAAAGCATTGGATGTTGGTTAAATGGTCATTATTCTTTTTCAAGGAAAGAGCAGAAAATCAAACATAGTTTAGAAAAAGTAATTACATTAAGGACTAATACAGGCATACTCTCAGGACACAGGCCAGTAGTTCAAATTCACTCCAGGTTCTGTGATGTGGCAGTAAAGAGACAGGAACTAAAGTGTCCTTTATACAGCCCTTTTGAAACGAGAATTTTGCTATTATCTCGGCAGTGGAAATTTTGAACTTGAGTTTCCTGGCAAGAATGAACAGTGGCACTATTTCATGTTGGTAACTAAATGCCAAATCTTTTGCTTACATTGGAGGATCACACATTGTCAGAGTTTCACATCAAGGGATGAAGTGACAAGTGGGTATATTTAAGGCACACTGGTGAGGAAAGTGTAAAATCTGGATATGAGTTCCAATACAAAGTAGACAACAATTAGCCTTGGAATATTGAGTCAGAAGACTGCTGGGGAAGCCAGAGTAAAACCATCCTTATGTACATTAAGAATGCTTGGGGGAGGTAAGAGTGTATATACTCTGTAAATGTGAGCCTAAAGGATCAACAGTGAAGGTTCTCTATGGAGATGTCTCAAAGAGGAAGCAGTTTTCCAAAAGTAGAGCTGTCTGAAATAATCCTGAATGGACATAAAGTAGGTTCAAGACACTAGAAGGATTCAAAGAGAAACAGAACAAATGTCTTTTGAAGATGCTTAAAGATAACCACTATGGGGAGTGAGAGAGGAGCTTCTGTTCACGTGGATTCACTGATCATTAAAGTCAGCTTTTGTCTCAGCATGCCCAAGATTGTGTTTACACACAGTCTAGCCTCTGCTTTGATAGAAGCCTCTTGGAATGTTTATGGGTTCTCAGACCAAATTCTAAATCATTTACATTTGCCAGAGCCTTCTTCAGAAACACAACAAAAAAGCAAAATGCACCATTCCCCAAATCCTCTGGTTGCCTTTTAACACCACATGCAATCTGTCACATCTCAGGTTGGAACTTCACAGAGATTATAGTGATCATTATATTAGGGTATTAAAACACAGGTCTCAAATACCTCACTTTGAAAAACACCCAAATGTCATGTTATGCTTTTGTTGCTTTGCAGTGAAAGGTGAGATGTGGAGACTTCAGGGACAAACTGTGCATCTCTAATGGAAAAAAATATATACCAAGGGCATTTCACAGAGCACTGTCTATAAAGATAGATAAATTTAGGATGCAAGAGTCACACAATAAGCTTCAACCCCATCAATCTGGTCATAAGGCTTTGATTCATTAGACAGCTTAGCCTCCAGGCACATACGTGTTGGCCAGCCAATCATGTAAAGTCACTAATACAGGCATGAATACTTGAGTCATCATAATTGGTGATACATATATAAACATCTACCATATAATATACTAAAGTGCCTAACTCATCATAGCAATACTTGAAATTTTATGAAACACCATAGGTATGGTTAATATTTTTATATAAATGATTCCTGAGGACTATCTTTCTTAAATATTTCTGTATGTCTATTAATCCCATGATCCTATACCATGTAAGACTTGATGATCTACCCTCCTCCAGATGTTTCTTGGAAAAGCAGATAGTCCACCAAAATGCTCACAGAAGAGTGCCTTCTGGGTAGATCAGCAAAGCCTGTTTGTATCTACTGAAGCTCCATGAAATGCCCATGTCAGATATAAGCTCTGTGTCTTGTTTCTGTTATGAATGGAATGGCTAAAGGTGTGTGTGCGTGTGTGTGTGTGTGTGTGTGTGTGTGTGTGTGTGTGTGTGTGTGTGTGTGTGTGTGTGTGTAAAGTAACCTGCTAAGTTTCCTCTGGCAAAGTGTCAGCTGAGCTTTTCTGAGTGATTCATTTGCATGTCATTTGAATTCTATCGAAGTGCACCTGTTCTGAAAGTGCAGGCTTTAGAATCAGGACATCATTTGTTCAAACAAGAACCTGTGTTTCTTAGCTCAACCTTCTTGCTAAATTAAATCTCAGAAATTGATTCGTAATTAACTAACAGAAAAAAGTTGATGGTACTTTTCTTGGCTAAACAGAACAGCCTTGAAATTGGTAATATTTACTTTCTCATAAATGCTCTTCTCATCTTAAAATAATCTTCACCTTCCAAAAGGAAGCTTGGCATAAAAAATTTGGGTAAGCATGAATTTTATCTGAAACAAAATAGAAATGCTTCAGATAAAATAAAAGCCAAAAGCTGTTATGGAATAATCTTGAAGGAATATGTTTATCAAATGGTAGTTTTAAAGTGATCATAAAGGTTACCTTGGCAAGTTGTTGATGGCTATGGAATAAGTCCATCTTTCAGTTTGTGTCCCTGTCTTCCTAACCCTTCACCATAAGCATTTTAATCTTCTGCATGGGTGTATCATGGCTATATCACAAGACTAAGGAAGTCTATAAGTCATTTATTAGAATGTTCTTAAGTACATATAATACACATAATTACAAAAGAGAAAATTATGTTGAAATGCAAGGATTGAAGTATCAAACATGGTTATGATACAGCAAGGCAAACCCTTTATTATTTAATACATTGAAAATAGCCGCTATCCAGGGTCTAATAAATTCCATAATCTTGAAATAATAATTAGAAAAATCACTATTCAAGATGAAGCAAACAAGATTTTATCTCTGGAAGAAATATGATACATAAATATCTGTAATTTCTGAGTAATAAAGTCATTATGAGTACTGCTGATTCCATCACAATGAAAGCTAAAGTCAGACTTTTCCTACCTATGGTCAAAATACCCTAAGTTCTATGCATAGATTACTTGGAAATGTATGGACCTAGACAACACCCAAACAGACAATGGCCCACCATTGTACCCTCTTTTATTCAACTTCCAAAAAGATGCAGTGGGGCAAAAATATTTTTGCCCTCTGTCTCATGAAGTAAAAATTAATGGAATTGTATCACAGACTAGGTGTAAGTACTGGATTGAGAGTCTGGAGCTGAGCATGGGCAAGGTACACATTACCAGAAACTCTAAGGACGTCAGTACTGTCTTTACCTATAGATGTTTACAAAGTGGAGTCAGAAATAGATTGATGACAGGTAGTTTATTAGGGAAAAGTACTCAAACAAGGGAGCCAGTGACCAGGATTGCACCGGAGCAGGACAGACCCTGAAATGTTTCCTAGTCAGCTCACCCAGATGAAAGAGAGCTGCATGAGTGCCTCCCTCCTTCTTAAACCCGTGTTATCTAACTCTGACCAATACTACCCCTATACCAAAGACTATGGGACCATTGTGGAAGAGAGGGCAGAAGGATTATAAAAGCCGGGTTATCAGAACACCTGCTGCTGGATAGTGTCTTCTAGACCTGACAGGCATGCTGTACCCATGAGGTCTCAAAAACAAGTCCTGAAAAATGACAATGTCAGTCAACACACCAGTGTTTCACAAGACCCACCACAACTAGTAGCTGCTAAGGGAGAGGGGATCCATTTTCTCTAGGGGTTAACTCCCTGGTAGCGTATTCAATCCTAAGTGCTCTGCCCCTAATGCATATGCAAATGAGCAACACTAAATGGATTCAGTGGGTTTTATATATTTATACATAAACATGATATATATATATCATATATGTTTATATATCATATACATTTACAGAAGAAAAGGTCATGAATTTGAGAGGAGTTGGGATAAACACAGGAAGTGCTAGAGGAAAAGTGGACATTGGAAATGATGTAAATACATACTTATATATGAAATTCTCAACGATTTGAAAAAATAAGCACTAGGAGGCAGCTTTGAACTCGGACCATAATTAGTCAAGCCCTGGCCAGACTATCGGGGTACTGTGCATCTAGCATGATAAAGGGACTTGTAAGTCTTTTTGGTGCAAGCTACAAGGAAGTAGAGTTTAATTCCTCTGTAATTGGGAAGTACTTATGATATGAATTTTCTGGACACAAGTAATGATGAGATCTAGTCTATAGCACTTCACTAAGGAGGGGCTGATTTGTTTGATAGCTTACATTTCAACTTCAGCTTTGAACAGACTTCCCTTTTATTTGAGATTTTCTGCAGGAGTTTAACCCCCATCCATAGCCCTGCCTTGATCCTAGAAGTTCCATATTCATAGAAACATCATTACAGTGACTGATAAATACTTGATCATTACTTCTGGTCCCTGTCATTAAAATGTGAGGAGACAGAACTTCAAGTCCTTTC
This sequence comes from Cricetulus griseus, assembly GCF_003668045.3. Lineage (NCBI taxonomy): Eukaryota > Metazoa > Chordata > Mammalia > Rodentia > Cricetidae > Cricetulus > Cricetulus griseus. Next base: position 24,441,212 of record NW_023276807.1, read on the forward strand.
CCCTAGCTATTGGCTGCAAGAGCTGCAGAGCGCACAGGTGGTGGAGAAAATCATCTTTTTTTCCCTGTTCCTCCTATCAATATAAAGAAATTACAAATTAGAATCCATAAGCACTATCAGACTCTAGCAATGGGTGGTCAGCTTAGCAATGATAGCATGTGATGCCTGATGTTACAGACTTAACAAATACAAAAGTGTGTTCTACTTCTTAGAAAGCAAAGTGGCTGCAATAGGCATTCCCAGATAGATGAGCAAGAGCCACTCTTCAGTCTTGCTTAGAGTTCCTCTTGGGGGAGGAGTTGTATGGGAAATTCACAGATTCCTAAGTGTTAACATTTAAATACAGCATCACACACCACACACCACAATACAACCTTGTTTTCATTAATAAAGTTGCAAAAGAGCCCCCATTAATACTAGATATTATACTGCATTCTAGTATTTAAAATGCTTAGTAATTATCTATGCCGCTCCTGTTCAAGGGGATCTGGTACTTAATTTGTTTTGTTATGATTCTGCATGGGTCTCATCAAACTTCTCTTTTCTGTTATTTTGCAGTTTTCTCCTTGTATTTGGTTGCTTGATTTTGTCAGTGTTTTCTACTATCCCTGAGCACACAAAATTGGCTTCAAGTTGCCTCTTAATCCTGGTAAGTGAATCATATATATTTATAAATGTATATGTATAGATATATGAATGTGCATAAAGTTTATGTGATGTAACAACTGTGTATAATATTTGTGCTATGCATTTTATCCTATATTTTATCCAGAAAGATTGCCACTGCAAAACATAAAACTGTCAAAGGTTGTTGATTGTAACAGATAGTCAAACATGAGAAATCCATGCAGAAATAAGTAGGATTTTATTAGACAACAATATCATGTCCTGCAGGTACATCACCAGAGGAAGGCAATGTTTAAAGGCAGCTATGATTGTGTTTGCCTCTGCTAATAAACAATTATAACAAAAATCAGCACGCATGTGATTTCTCATTATTGCTAAAGGCTACAGGGTAGAAAGCGTTTTCCAATAACTGAATTTAGCAGTAGCTAAGTATAATTGGCTAAAAACTGTGTGAATGTAGCTCCTCATAGGAAAACAGAAGTCCCTTTATGCTTCTCTCAACTAACAGACTGTATTATGAGTTCGCTGCTAATGCGGTTACCTGGTGAGAAACTGCAGATTTCTCTGTTTCCATTATGCTGTCAGTCCTCAACCACACAGAATTATCCAATTCTCTTTAAAATGGAAAAAGACCCCAAGATATTTTAGTCTGAGTTATTCTGAGCCTTTTAAGCTCTTGTAGTTTCTATTACAATGAACCCATAGCACTTCATGCTCCAATCACATCTGATTGAAAGTTTGGTCCATTTACATCCATTTCAACCTGGCTCACATAGTCCAAAATTATTAGGCTTGACATTCTCAGAATTGTGTGAATGAGCTGGAACAACTCAATTCTGTGAGGCATGGTGTAACAGAGGAAGGAGGGGAGATGGGTTAAAACGGTTTCTGTGAACTAACAGAGATTGGTTGTGTATAAAAATCATTTAAGATGCAAAGATTCTGTGTCATAGAGGTGGGAAAGGAACTCGTGCAACACAAAAGAAGGCAGATGCTTTCCTGACCTTTGCTTTCATATGGCTAACTTGTGCTTAATGTTGCTAAGACAGCACCTAGTCCTTGCATTAAGGAGGAACCACTTTTGAATCGAGAACGATTCAGACACTGGGAGTTTGTTCATTGCACAGTTTCCATTTGGGTAGCAAGTAGGCTTTTAGCTTGGTCCACCCCTCTGCTTATTGCAAATGATTTTTGAAGCCTCAGGTCTACGTCTCAGCTGATTTTAGGTTCACTCAGAACTGGGAACTATAGCTTGAAAATGTAAATCTGACTTTCAGACCTTGGAATAAAATTAAAAGCAAAAAATACATTGAATGAACATATGCTTATGTTTAGAATTATCAGCCACTGGGAATCCCATAAAAAAGTTTAATTAATAATCAGGACAAGAATCCAAAACTCATGAGTTATAGTCTCATTTTGAGGAATGTCCTTGAGCTAGCTGCAGATAGATATTTCAGAAGGGTGCTGCTATATGGTGTTTAGTGGAGAAAAAATTATTAATTTTCCTATTTGCAGGCTGCAGCATTACATTTTCAGGGTGTCAGTTTTAAAGCTAAAGTGTGTTCTAGAGACCTGCCTATTGCAAAGCTAAGATTCAGCACTTTTTCAAAAAAAAACTTTCATTTTACTTTTAAAGAGCAATTAAAATAAAACAATTGAGTTTTTATTTGTATGGGAAATTGATAACTTGAAAGAACATGTATATTTTAATACTTTTCACAATGAGCTAATGCAGCATATATAACAGACATTCAATTATAGAACATTAGAAAACCTGAGAACCTTTAATGATTTAGAAAACCTCTTGCTATACTATAAAAAGTATTTTTGAGATAGTTACTCAGATTTCAAAGACTATCTGCCCTATGAACATATAATCAAGCAGTTCAAAGTATTCAGTTCTGTCTGACTGGGGTTTTGTTGGTTGGTTGGTTGGCTGGCTGGCTGGCTGGCTGGCTGGCTGGCTGGTTGGTTGGTTGGTTGGTTGGTTGGTTGGTTGGCAGGTTGGCTGGCTGACTGGATGACTGGATGACTGGATGGCTGGATGGTTGACTGGTTGGTTGGTTTTAGCCGCCAACATAAAGAATACCTAAAATTTTATTCAAATAATAATAGAAACTATTGAAATATAAACAAAAGTTTACAATAAATTACCCATTTATCAGAGTGACTAGCTGTGTACCTTGAACTGGCTCAAGCAATTCTTCTGCCTTATACTCCTGGTAGTTCATATCATAGACCCCTCCACCATAACCAAATAATGTGACTTTTAGTCCTTTGGTGTATATAGTTGGTGTACAAACACAATACTAGAGGAATATTTATAATTACATTTAAATAGTGATGTACTTTGTATATTTTGCCATGACTCTATTTCTTTTAGGTCTCCACAAAAGTATGTTCATGGTAAGGTTCATGGTATGGTAAGGGGTTTTCTGTAACACCTGTGAAAATAATAGACACCCATACATCTAGAAAGAATGCATATATTGCTGGCAAACCTGGCCATAAACAAACCTCCTAGGGGAGTCTTGGATGCTCCATTTTTCCTCTTCTGGTTTCACTGAGATCACCAGTATAATGCATATAGATCATTATGTATATATTGTCTTGATCACTACCTAGGGTCCCATGAAGATTCCAGCTCTTCATCCCATGACCCAAAGAGGACACTACCAACACACCATCCACAATTGCACTTCCAGTCCTAGTGTAAAACTAAGATCCATAAACTTGTCTGTGGTATAAACTTACTTGATGTTTTGCTAATTTGTTCACTTACTCTTTCTGTTGGGGAAAATGCTATTAACCTGCTTCCTTCAAGGATGTGATACATAAATGTCTGCAGACAGGCACAACTTTATCAAACTCTATTTCAATCTTTGTTTTTCTTTTAGCAAAGTAATTTGTGAAATTAATTCCTCACCAATTGTTTTCCCAGTAAATAAGACTTATGGAAAATGGAAAAATAAGAAGCACCAGTACTGCAACACCCTACCTTGACAACAGCTACATCAGCATTATCTTACGTGACTACTTTCAAAACTCCAAAGTCTATTAAATGCTTGAAAATTCTAAGAGAAGCTTAAGACAGTTGGCTGTAATTAATTTCAATTTCAGCCCTTAGCACAGTGAGAGCTCTGTATCCACTATGCCCAACCAATTTCAGGCAACCATCCCTGTGTTCTAGAAGTAACTTTCACCCTGTTTACAGGATCCAGGTTGAGCAAAAATGATCTTGCTCAAATGTTAAACATTAGGCTCTAATTGTCAGTTGCTGCTTCTGATCATAGATCAGGAGGGGAAAGTAACAACTCTTTTTGTTAAAACTCCTTCCTACACTAATGCTATCTGTCCAGCTAAGGTTACTTCTGGGGAATATAAAGGTCCTTTTTCCTATGTTTTTCCTGGATTTAGAGCACATTCTTTATGAATGTAATTGTAGCATCAGCATCTAGAAACAGAGACAGAGCCATGAAGGACCAGAGCTTTATGGATCATCAAAGTTACTTTGCTGTAAGTTCAGATTAGTCACACAACTTGAACATGTTTCTATGGTAACCACCAAAAGGTAGCTATAGGATAGAGAAAATGCAAAAAGAGTTTAATCATTTCACCACCAAATAAAAATTATTGAAACACCACAGAAAGAAATGATGTAGGAAAGAAAATGATGTAGAAAGAAAAAATGCAGTGTACATAAAACAAAGAATGATGTGGAAAAGGAAGGCAGTCACTAATCACTAATTTCTTTAACTGTAAATGGGTCAAAATTACCTGGAAAATACAGAATTTTGAAGAAAAGATTTTTAAACATATACTGATTACAAGAGACTCCTCTAGATCAAAGACAAAAATATTTCAATAATAAAAAGATCCAAAAGGTACACCATGCAAATAGTAACTGAAGGAGAGCAGAAATAGATACACTAAATGGAATGGATGGAATATACTTCAAAGCAAAATAGGATTGTATGAAATAGAAATATTTTATGAGAGGACATTATATAAAGGTTCAAAGTCCTGTTATAAAAACATAAATTTTAATCATATAAATGAGGTACAGCAAAGAAAGAAGGTGTAAGATTTGATGCCATGTACCTAATAACTACAAAATACATCATGCAAAAGCTGGTAACATTGGAGAGACAAATAAGCTGGGAGTAAGGAGATATAAATACCCCACTCTTAGTAACTAGTAAGAAGAGCAGGAAACCTGAGACACTGCAGCAATGAGCCAACTAGATCCAACAGGCATACACAGAAGACTCTAACCAAGAGCAAGCATGAACATTTTTCTCAAAAAGTGTATATGGGACATTTTTCATGACACATTAACATACAAATCAAGTGTCGGTAGATTTAAAAAATGGATATTAGAATAAAAAGTATCTTCACTTCCCATGGTGGAATGAATTTTAACACCAGTACAGGAGGCAACAAGAAAATGTTCACAGATCTGTGGAAAATAAGCAATGTACTCATAAACAAATAGTTGAAGGTGGGGTTTAAATGAGTTCACCAGACCAAGATAAAAGATAAATAGGTGTTTTATTGGGAACAACTTACACAGATAAGAGTAAATAACAGCCTCAACCCTCCTGCTCAGGAAGATGAAGTCTCTGCCCTTCTGATGTTCTCTGAGACCCAAGAGAGTATGAGTGGCTCCTCTCTTTAAGGGGGTAATGTCTACACCTGAAACCACACCCAAAGGGTGTGACCACTACTGCAATTTCACTGGCAAGGCAAGATGCCACAATTCCCCTTTTAGTCTAAAGAAGCAGGTTTTAAGCCTGATGCAAAAACTATATACAATGGTAACAAATGTCAAGTATATTCCAGGGAAAAGAAAGGTAAAAACATACACAAATTAAGACCTTCAACCAGCAAGAGCAGCATTGAGCAATAGAAACATACTCCAACTGGTGGGTTAAAGAAGAAATCACAAAAAGGAATGAAAGAAAACACAACTTATCAAAACTAATAGGACACAATGCAATCGGGGTTAAGAAACAGCCTGAAATGGAACATGTGTACCACACTTGTTCCTCCCCAAGGTTCGGGGAAACACAGAAGAGGTGGAAAAGTAAAGAGCCTGAGGTGGTGGAAGACTACAAGGAAACTATCTTTGGACACAGCAGGGTTGCTGCACGTGCTAAATCACAGTGGTCATGACAGCATGCACAAAACCTGTGCAAGCAGAATGAAAATGGGAGCTGGGAGTGAAATCTCACCCATAGCTTTAGACCTTTGGACAACTGTCAGCTACTGGGAAGGAGAGAGATATTTTTCTCTGTGAGTTTAAGCCCAGGTAAGTTAACCATGCTCAATTGGAAGACCATCCATCCAAGAATATTTGGGCAGTACAAATTGATCTTGGTGGGTTAAAAGATAGAGGGGGAATGAATAGTGGTGATCTGAAGAGAATTGGGATAGCTGAATATCATCAAAACATACTGAACAAAACTCTCAAAGAATTAATGTTTTCCAATTCTGGGGCATTTATTTTAAAGAAATAATCTAAAATACAGACATATAGGCTGCATATATTTAACCTAGAATTGCCTTTTTTCTTTTTTTGAGATTATAATTTAATCACGTTTCTTCCTTTCTTCCCTCCAAACCTTCCTCCATACTTCTAACTCCCCTTCAAATTGTTATTGCATACATATATGTACATATGTTAATAAATATAACCCGTTCAGTCCATATAATACTGTTTGCATATATGTTTTCATCTGACCATCTGGCACTGGACAATGACTTCATGTGCACATCCCTGGAGAAGACCACGTCTTCTGCTCCCAGCTTTCCTGGGTTGCCTATAGTAGGGTTGTGGCCTCATGGACTTTTCATTGTCCTCTTTGGCATGTTCATTGGTGTCATCCTTTTTAAGATTGAGTTTTGGTGGTCATGTTGGTGAGACTTTATGGATGTTGCTTCTGATATTTCTAGAAGACATAGTCTCACAGCGAACCCCTTGATCCTTTTACAATCTTTCTACTTTCTCTTCCTTATGTTCTGGGAGCCTTAAATGTAAGATTGTTTTGTAGCGGTCTGCACTGAGACTGGGCTCCGCTACTCTGTATTTTGACTGGCTGTGTTTTTCTGTAGTAGTCTCCATCTTCTTAGAAGAGAAGTTTCCTTGATGAGGGGCAAATACCACACTTCCCTGTGGGTATAAGGACAAATGTTTATAGACTGTCAATAGTGAGTACGCAGTTTAGGTAAATCAGTGGCTTTAGAATCATTATTTTAAAAGAAGGAAATATATCTATAAACACATTTACAAACAACAAAGTTCTCACATCAATAACCCAATTTTATAATTTATAAAAGATTATATTATATATGTATTTATACAACATATATATGTTAAAATATGCATTAATATATACATATATATATATATACTCCAACTTCATAACACTGTTATGAACATTAGGTAAATTGAAACCTTAGAGATGGATTCAGAACATAGACACTTCTAGGAAAGTTGACAACTCTCATATAAGTGGTTCTTTCCTATATGAGGGAGAAAAGTATAGGTGAGCTATGGAATTATTTTAAAACAAAGCATTTTAGAAAACATTGACATTTTAAAATGGAAAACAAGTACATTTAAGGTATTTCTTACCACATCCCACTTTTAATTATTGCAGGTTTATATATAAACACATTCATCTAACCAAAAATGACTCAGTGGTACACATTCAGCATGTAGACTGTGTTATTGTAGCTTTTTGGCCCTGTATCAGATTACATGCTTGCACAACTGGACTGATACACATAGGAACTCACAGAGCCTACGACAGCATGCATAAGACCTACACAGCTTCAAGACATGCAAAAACCCAGCACTGAAAGGGGCAAGTGGACAAAAGGTCCCACTCCTAACTAACTTGGAGTATTGTGAAAGAGAAAATCATTCACTGAGTATTCCAACCAACCAGGGCGGGCCCCATGTCCAGGAGCAGTTAGCAAATATAAATGGGCTCCATGTTTTTGGGTAAGCTTTTTGTTTGGGTTGGTATTTTTTGTCTTATTGTTCTTCTTTCTAGAGTTTGTGATATTTTGTTTGCTTAGTTGTTTGATTGGTTGCTGTTGATTTTTTTTTTTTTTTGGAAAATATATTTTCTCAGTGTTTCCCCTCCCTCACATTTTCTTAGTTCTTTCCCAACTTACCCACCAAAATCCACAGTTTTTTGGTCTCTCTCTCTCTCTCTCTCTCTCTCTCTCTCTCTCTCTCTCTCTCTCTCTTTCTGTCTCTCTCTCTCATTAGAAAACAAACTGGCATCTTAAAAAAGAAAGAAAGAAAAAGAAAAGAAAGTGAAAACAAACCTTGATAAGACAAAACAAACAAACAAGGAAGGAACTGAAGAAAAAATATAGACACAGAGACATACACATTTGCACACAGAGAAGTATCATAGAAACACAAAATAGGAAACCATAATATGTAAGCAAAAGATCTATAAGATAAATACATAAATATAGAATGCTCAGCCAAAGAATTGTGAGCTCAAATAACCTCCCAAAATAACATTGAGTTCATTTTGTATTGGCTATCTACTACTTGACATGGGCTTGTTTCCTTAGCGTCCTCCATTCCCTCTGACCCTGTAGTCTTTCCACCTCTTCTTCCATGGGATTCCCTAAGGGGACAGATTTGATGGAGACATCCAGTTTAATCTTGAGTGTTCAAGGTCCCTCAGTCTCTGCTCATTGTCCAGCTGTTGGTCTCTTTAATTTGTTGCCATTTACTGCAGGAGGAAACTTCTACGATGGTGACTAAGCAAGATACTGATCTATTAGTATAGCACAGTATCAGTAGTAGTAAATTTATTACTACTTTCCTTTAGCATAACAATAATATTTGGTTTTCTACTGGGTCCATGGTGTATCTAGTCTGAGGTTGACAAAATGAAAATTGTTCTTCCAATTTCCTTTGAAAAGTATTTTGGGGTTTTGATGGGGGATTTCATTGAATCTGTAGGTCGATTTTGGCAGAATGGCCATTTTTACTGTATCTATGAGTAAGGGTGACTTTTCCATCTTCTGATAGATATCTTCTCCAATTTCCTTTTCCAGTGTTTTAATGTTCTTATTATACAAGTTTTTCACTTGCTTAATTAGAGTTATCCCAAAATATTTTTGAGGCTATTGTGAAAAGTATTTCTCCCAGTTTTCTTTTTCAATCCATTTTTAGTTTGCACATAGGAGGGTGATGGATTTTTTGCATTAATTTTGTATCCTGTTACTGTGCTGAAAGTATTTATCAGCTCTAGAATTTTCCTTGTAGTTTTTTGGGGCCATTTATGTATACAATCATGTCATCTAAAAGAAAGATAATTTGATTTCTTTCCAGTTTGTGTGTCCTGGTCTTGTTGCTCTAGCTAAGATTTCAAGCACTGTATTTAATAGGTATAGACAGAGTGGACAATCTTGTCTTGTTCCTGATTTTAGTGGAAATGCTCTGAGTTCCTCTCCATTTAAGTTGATGTTGGCTGTGAACTTGCTGCAAATAGCCTTCATTATGTTGAGGAATGTCCCTTGTATCCCTAGTCTCTAGGAGTTTTATCATAAAAGGATGTTGAATTTTGTCAAAGGCCTTTTCTGCATCTAGTGAAATGATCACTGTGGTGTTTTTTTCTTCCATTCTGTTTATATGGTAGATTACATTTATCAATTTATGTGTATTGAGCCATCCCTGCATCTCTAGATGGAAGCCTACTTGATCACGGTAGATGATCTTTTTAATGTGTTCTTGTACGATGTTTGCAAGTTATTTATTGAAATTTTTTACATCTGTATTCATAAAGGATTGATTGATCTGTGATTCTCTTTTTTGAATCTTTGTATGGTTTTGGTACCAGGGCAATTGTGGCCTAGAAAAATGGCTGGGACAATGTTTCTTCTGTTTCTATCTTGCAGAATAACTTGTGGAATTAATTGGCATTAACTCTACTTTAAAGGTCTGGGCATGAGTCTGTGCTGAATCCATCTGGTCCATGGCTTTTTATGGTTGGAATATTTAATTACTGCTCCTAGTTCACTACAGGTTATAGGTCTGTTTAAATCGCTTACCTGATCATGATTTTACTTTTTTGTTTAGCTTTGTTTTGGTTTTAATTTTACTTTAATAGGTGGTATATATTAAGAAATGTTTACATTTCATTTCAGTTTTCGAATTTGGTGGAACATGGGTCTTTAAAATATGTCCTTATGACTCTCATAAGGACATACTCTCTTGGATTTTTCTCAATTTCTTTTGTTATTCCCCCATTTTCCTCTCTAAATTTATTAATTTGGATTCTCTCTCTCTCTCTCTCTCTCTCTCTCTCTCTCTCTCTCTCTCTCTCTCTCTGCCTTCTTGTTAATTTCGGCTTATCTATTTTACTGATTTGCTCACAGAACCAACTCTTCATCTCATGGACTCTTCGTATTGTTTTTGTTGTTGTTTCTGTTTTATTGATTTCAGTCCTGAGTTTATTTCTTAATGACTATTACTCACCTCTTAAAACTACCTTCACTGTGTCCCATAGGTTTGGGTATGTTGTGTTTTCTTTTTCATTGAATTCTAAAACGGTTTTAATTTCTTTCTTAATTTCCATCTAGACCCATCTTCGATTCAGTAGGAAGCTCTTCAGTTACCTTGAGTTTGTAAGTTTTCTATTGTTTCTGTTGTTGTTAATATCCAGCTTTAATCCAAAGTGGTCAGATAGGACCCAGAGAGTTATTTCAGTTCTCTTGTGACTTGACTTGTGTCCAAATATGTGGTCACTTAGGATACAATCTCATGAAGTGCTGAGAAGTTATATTCTTTTGTGTCTGGGTAAAATATTCTGTAAATGTCTACTAGGTTTATTTAATTTGTGACATCATTTATCTTGAGCATTTCTCTGTTATTTTTTGTCTGGAAGACCTGTCTATTAGAGAGAGTAAAGCACTGAAGTCTCCTCCTATCACTGTGTTAGTGTCTATGTGTAGTTTTAGCTGTAGTAGTATTTCATTTACAAATTTGGGTACCCTTGTGTTTGGCCATAAATGTTTAGAATTATAATATCCTCTTGGTAGTTATTTCCTTTTATGAGTATGCAGTGTCCTTCCCTATCTCTTCTGATTAGTTTTGGTTTGAAATCTATTTGTCAGATACTAAAATGGCTACACAAGGTTGCTTCTTGGGTTCATTTGCTGAGAATATCTCTTTCCATACTTTTACATTCTTCATGTTAAGGTGTATCTCTTGGATGAAAGAAAGTTATGGATTTTGTTTCCAAATCCAATCTGTTAGTCTGTATCTTTTTATTGGTGAATTGCAACCATGAATGCTGAGAGTTATCAATAAGCAGTGTTTGATGATTCCCATTATTTTGTTATTATGGTGTTGTTGGTTTTTGTTCTCGTTTTTGTATTGTTTTTCTGAAATAGGGTTGCTGGATTCTGGTGAAGACATATTGTTCTGGTGGGTATTGATTATGGTTTTTTGCTGGTGTCTAGGCATCTAAGTTTGGGATGATTATAATTCTAGATGTTTCTAGCTGGTCTTGTCTTTCTTGAGTGATGTTACTTTCCTTGGTGTCTGTTGCCCTCTCTGGACCTTAGAAACACATGGTAGCTGTGGTAGTGAGTGCTTCGGGGTCCATGCTAGGTATGGCTATTGGGGTCCTGGGTGGATCGAGTTTCTAGGTATGAAGGCCTGCAACAAAGGAATGGGGATGGGTTACAAGTGGAGGCTGAACATATTCACAGGAAGGAGGAAATCTGGGACTGCCATGAAGTTTGAAGGAGTCCCAGGCAGTTGAGTCAAAGAGGAAGGATATGTGCCCCTGTTGGTGAACTGCGGGTGGGACATAGTTTGTTTGATGTTTTGGTTTGGTTTGGTTTTTGTTTTCCCTGGTTTGGTGAATTATTATTATTATTATTATTATTATTATTATTATTAGTCTAAAGGAAAGAACACGAAGTTGGGAAGTTGGATGGGTATGGAGGTGGGGAGGATCTGGGAAAAGTTTGGATAAGATAAAGAATATGATCAAAATATATAATATGAAAAAATTTAAATTAAAATTAAATAACTGTGTGTGTGTCGGGGGGTGTATGTGTGTGTTAACATAAGCATTGGACAAGACAACTCTGGATCAAATCAAGTTGTTTATTGTGTTCTCCCTCTAGTGATAAGTTTATGATTCTATAGTATATATTTATGTGTTTGCCCAGATTTCAAGGTAAATTAAAGTGATATTAATTCTCTATATTTTAAATTTTTCAACCAACCTGAAATGGAGCTGTAGCATGTCAATATTGTTTGCTTGGCTCTTTTATTCCTTATTTAAACAAACAAACAAGCAAAGATCCTCAAATGGAAATCTCCCCCTTTTCAGTTTTACCATTTCTTAAGTTAGCCATTTGGCTAATAAATAGTGCTAAATAAATGCCTAGTACAAAACAAAGCCGAGATTTCAACCTAGAATTTATCAACTAAATGCCACCAAGTAAAATACCTGTTGTCTTCAAATACACAGATGATTCTCCTCTTCTGCCTTCATTCAAGACTACCCAATGTGCCACAAACCAGTGAAGCTTAATGTCCAAGGTCTCTTTGTAGTGCCAAAAGAGCCAAGGGCTTCTCATCACGCTTTTCCCTACCATGAGTGAGTTTACTTTCTTATAAAGAGATTCACTTACAAAATTATCACAAATGGCTGTATCAGTTAAGACCACTTTAGAGCAAGAACTCTAAAAACTGTTTTGCAGTTAATCACCAGATTCATGGAGTAATCAGGGGGTATAGTTTCACCTTCTAGCCCCAGCTAACTTTGTTCAGAGGTGCTTGATTTGTTAGGTTATTGAGTGAAACTTCCTACTTCTAGACAAGACTATGATAGAAAGAATTGCTGTGTTTTGTTTATTTTGTTAGCCTGAGGCTGTACATTTTAACATTCATTTCTCCTCTCCCTAAGAACAGTACTATTTAAAAATGTATTTCTAACCTACTGGGTAATTTCTCACCTTCTAGATTAATTTTAAATTCTTTATTTTAAACTTGTAAATGAAAATTTTTCATCCCATTTAAAGCAGACCACCTTCAATTCAATGAAAGTGACATATTATTTCCAAATTTTTGATTGAAGGTGGTCATTTATAAAATGAGCAACAAAGGGATGGCAGGGTCAATTTCAGTAAGATATCACAGACCATCTTTGTGTGTTTTCTCAATTACAGTCATATTTTTTTATAGACTCCAGACACCATCTGGATACAACCTATACAAATAGCCAAATGTCCAGACCTTTCCAAGATCTGAAGACTTGACCTCTTCTAAATAGAACCTGTATGTATTTGCTGCTTACACATAAGACAGCAAACTATGGGTTTATTGGGATTTTCTTTTTTTTTTTTTTTTGCATAGTGATTTAGTTCCAGAAATGTGTAAATTCTAAATTAGGCAGATCTAATTATATCTTAAACACACTAGTAACACTATTTAAAGAAAATTTTCAGTTAATCTCTTTATAAAATGAAGAAGCCCTTTGAACAGGTGATAACAACAACATAGTTAATCAGTGTTATCTATTTCCTTTGTAATTGTGGGAGTGAATGATTTTTACTTTTTGTGTGACTATCCACTGTGTACCATAGTATTGAGGAATTAGATGCCATTGCCATTTTCCACCTTCCAGAATTGGTACACAGCCACAAACACATTAGCCAGTCTGGTGATGTGAAAAGGTTTGCACATGAAATTGTTTGGAGTTCATGTAGAATGAGATTCCATTATTCTTTGCATTTAAACCTTCTGGTACTAATCATTGTGAGAGAAGATAACAGAGTGTAAAGATAAGAACCCATTCAAGGGTATAAATCATGTAATTGTAACAGAAGTGACAGACACTGAGATGCCAAGCAACCACGTATGAGAAATGAGTGATGCTTTCTGAGGATCCTTGCACCCCTGTAATTTACAGAAGAAAGCTCCCAGAATATCCCAATGAACACTGAAAACTGCAATTATTTTTCCGAGCTTTCCTTTCATCAAGGAAACTGAAAGTAAGCATTGGAATGATTCATGGAGACTAACGTCCCTCATCAATCCACTGATGACTGAAAAGGCAGGAGTGGTTAAACACCTACACAGGACCATCACTGAGAGATAATAATATAGTAAGTAAGTTTCTCTGGGAAAGGTATTTCAGATACTAGAGGGAAGAGTTGTTGGGTTCAAGCAAATGAGGCCTTGCCTGAAAAAAAGACTATTAAGAAAGAAAGAAGTTTCTACATTGCTGGTCCAAGTATTAATATTTAACCAAACAATGGATGCATGTCACAGGACTTATCTATAACACAGCCCAGCAAATACTATTAGCATTATCAATGAGCTACCACCAGCAGATGATCTATAGAGATGCTTAGATGCTTTGAGCTCTGCAACAGTACATTCAACTATGGTAGACAAGAACAAGCAGTAAGGTAACTTTACAAGCTTTTCGAAAGTACCAGAATCAACACCATTAACAATAAAAAAAAAGAGAGAGACCACTTCTTTTTATTAGTCTATTTGAATTTTCCACCATCTCCCTTCTCTCCTGGAATAAAATGTCCCTTTCTCTAGCTTTCGTTACCCCATATTCTTCACACTATGTTACCTTCATTATTCATTTCTATAACAAGTATATAAAGTATGGGATGGATAAGCAAAACTTTCTCTTCTTTTCATTTTTTATTTTATGTTATTCGTATTTTGTCTCTATGGATGCCTGCCTCTATCACATGCATGAAAGTTCCTGCAGAGAGGATCCGATCTTCCTTGTTTGGAACTATAGAAGGTTGTAAACTGATATACAAGAATCCAACCTGAAAGAGCATCCAGTACTCTCAACCACTGAGCCATCTTTCCGAGTCAAGTCTGTTTTTAAGAGCTATAGGGATTCCCAAGAACAAAAGAGTCACAATCTCTGTCTTTGTGAAGTGTCCCTTTTTGTGTGGAAGATGTACAGTGAACAGATAAATAAAGTGGTATTTTCAGAATAATTGGGGGCTGGAGAAATGGCTCAATAACTAAAAGCACTTGTTGATTTTGCAGAGGACTCAAGGTTAGTTTCCCAGCATCCACATGACATTCCACAACCATCTATCAATCTATAACTGCAGTTCAAGGAAATCATCAGATGTCCTTTTCTAACCACTGTGCACACTAGGTGCAGGAAATAAACTCACATACATAACAGTTTTTGAGAAAAAATTTGAAAAAATTAAAAGCAAGGCATGGTGGTGCACACTTCTAACCCCAGAATTTGGGAGGCAGGAGCAGGCTGGTTGATCTGTAAGTTTGAGGTCTGCCTTGTCTACATACTAAATTCAGGTCAGCATAGTAAGATGATATAGGTGTGTGCATGTCTCTCTCTCTGTCTGTCTGTCTGTCTGTCTCTCTCTCTCTCTCTCTCTCTCTCTCTCTCTCTCTCTCTCTCTCTGTGTGTGTGTGTGTGTGTGTGTGTGTGTTTAAATGTTAAAGACAAAAATGACATATTTCAATAGTATATTTATGTTTAGAGGGATACACTGAAAAACTAACATTTCATTGGAGAGTTAAATAAGGCAAAGTGGCAAGCTACACAGCAATATTAGGAGAAAAAGCATTCTGGGCAGGTGGAGTTTGAAGCCTAAAATCCCCAGACAAGACACTCACTGAGACAATTATGAACAAGAAAACCACAGAAAGGAAACAAAACAGTAGGGAGAGGGATGTGGAGAAAGAAAAAAAAAGATGCACCTGCTCCCTGGTAGACTATAAATTTCTTGGGAGTAGAATTCAAAGCTGAGATGAAGACATTTAACATAGGGATACCTGCCAACAAATTACAGTAGATATTAGATCCAAAATGACCAAATTTTAATTCATGCTGAAATTATCAGTGTAATTAGTAGTGTTAGATTAGTAGTGTTAGATTGAAAATGATTGTCTATGATTTCAATGAGACATTTTGAAGATGATGAGACAAGAACATTTACTCTTGTAGATTTGCTTATAGTAGAGATTTTAAAAGTTGAAAAATAAAAGCATTTATCTATCCCCTGTGTTTTAGCATTCATTATCTATAAATTCATGATGTTGAGCTTCTTTATTTACTTCTTTTTTGCTAGAGCAAATGTTACTGTGCATAGCAACAAGGTACAGACAGTTATTCTTCCCAGCGAGGGCAATGTCTTAACTATATTTGGGATTTTTCATCCCAGCACAGAAGCTGTAATATAGGGGACATGTTAAATATGTTGGAATTACAACAACAGTCAGTTAAGTAAGAGGACCTGGAAAAGTTAAGAGGGAGATTAATAGGCAGGAACCATGAGAATACCAGACTATATCAGTAGAAATCTGGAGTTGGTGCTCATAGGTCAGTCAGAGAAGGTAAGTCAGAAAGGCAATGAACTAAGATTCACAGATAAAGTAGGTGTCTGGCAGAAGACAAGCTACTGGCAGCCGTGTGGTAACCAAAGGGGCAGGATAACCCAAACAATTATATAATTAGGATTTAAAGCTTTGTTTTTTTCCCCCAGAGACAGGGTTTCTCTGTGGGACAGTTTTGGCTCTCCTGGAACTTGCTTTGTAGACAAGGATAGCCTCAAACTCATTGAGACACATCTGCCTCTGTCTCGAAAGTACTGGGATTGAAGGCATATACCACTACTACCCAGTTAGGATTTAGAGTTTTATTTTGACCTCTAAACTGTAAACCTTCTTCAAGGCTTCTCTTCCCTTGGATTCACACTTGCTTCAATTGAGTGTAGGTCTACAGTGTTTTCCAGTGACTGACTTCAGTGGTTTTCTAGATAGTTTGCAGTCCACAACTCTCCTGCTCAGTTCATTCTCAGCAGCAGGATCCCACACATCCGGACACTTTGGAGGCCCCAGTGGCAGTTCTGCCTTCATCCACTGGCCCAGGTAGGCTAAGGGCTGTCTGCAGTTCCAGTTCAGCGGGACCCAACACACCCGGACACTGCCAAGACCCTAGTGACACTTCCACCTCCATCCACGACAAGAGGACAGACATTGGTGTATTGGAACTGTTTGCATCTACCAGAAGGGAATTTGGTCCCATACACACCAGGAGAGGAAGAGAATACTGCTACACACATCAGAAGAAAAGATGAGAAGAGGTCAATGTAAAAGCACATTCAACAACAGAAAACCCAATATGACACCAATGGAAACTAGAAACCATACACCAGCAAGACCTGAACATCACAATGCAGATGAACCAGAAGAGAATGACATTAAAAAAAAATTTCATTAAATGATAGAAGACCTCAAAGAGGACAGGAGAAAATCCCTTAAAGAAATGGAAGAAAAACAAACAAAAAATACAAGATATCAACATATCTCTCAAGAAAACAGTTCAAGACCTAAAAACTGAAATAGAGACAATAAAGAAAGCACAATCTGAGGGAATGCTGGAAATAGAAAAGCTGGGTAAATGATCAGGAACTACAGATGTAAGCATAACCAATAGAATACAAGAGATAGAAGAGAGAATATCAGGAGTTGAAGACACATTAGCGGAAATAGAATCATCAACCAGAGAAATCTTAAATCCAACAAATCCCCTAACACAAAATATCCATGAAATATGGGATACTGTGAAAAGATTAAACCTAAGAATAGGTATAGAAGAAGGTGAAGAAATCCATCTCAAAGGCTCAGAAAACATATTCAACAAAATCATACAAGAAAACTTTCCCAACCTAAAGAAAGACATGCCAATGAAAATACAAGAAGCCTACAGAACACCAAATAGACTGAACCAAAAAAAATGTCTCCTCGACACATAAAAATCAAAACACTAAACATATGGAACAAAGAGAAAAATTAAAGACCAGCAAAGGAAAAAGGTCAATTAACTTATAAAGGCAATCCTATCAAAATTACACCTAATTTTTCCATGGAAACTCTGAAAGCCAGAAGGTCCTGGATAGATATTCTACCTACACTAAGAAACCACGGAAGCCAGCCCAGACTATTATACCCATCAGAGCTTTCAATAAATATAGATGCAGAAAACAAGATATTCCATGACAAAATGTGATTCAAACAATACATATCCACCAATCCATCCCTACAGAAAGTTCTGGAAGAAAATCTACAACCCAAAGAAGTTAATTACAAACAGAAAAATATAGGCAATAGATAATCCCACTTTACCAACAGCCCAAAGGAAAAAAGGATAGAATCCCACACATAATTTTGCCACCATCACCAAATCAAAAACAAACAAGAATGAACAATCAAAAACAAACAAGAATGAACAATCAATGGTCACTAATATCCATCAACATTAATGGTCTTAACTCGACTATAAAAAGACACAGATTAGCAGAAGACAGAAGACAGAATCCGTCATTCTTCTGCATACAAGAAACACACCTCAACTTCAAAGACAGCTGGTACCTAAGAATTAAAGGTTGGGAAAAGATTTTCCAATCAAATGGACCCACGAAAAAAACAGGGGTAGCAATGCTAATATCCAACAAATTGGACTTTAAACTAAAATCAATCAAAAGAAATGAAGGAGGTCGCTTCCTACTCATCACAGGAGAAATCCATCAGGATAAAGCCTCAATTCTGAACAATTATACCCCAAAATAAAAAGGCATCCATGTTTGTAAAAGAAGCATTATTAAAACTCAAATCACACATAAACCTGCACACAATTACAGGGGAGACTTCAACACCCCACTCTCACCACTGGACAGGAACACCAGATAAAAACTTAACAAAGAAGCAAAGGGACTAATAGAAGTTATGGCCCAATTGGACTTAGCAGACATCTATAGAACATTATATCCAAATACAAAACAATTTACCTTCTTCTCAGCACCACATGGAACCTCCTCTAAAATCGACCACATACTTGGCAACATAGCAAACTTCAACAGGTACAAAAAAACTGAAGTAACCCCCTGTGTCTTTTCAGACCACCATGCTTTAAAGTTAGAATTCAACAACATCACGAATTACATAAAACCTACAAACCCATGGAAATTAAGTAACACCCAATTGCACAATTCTTGGGTCGAGGAAGACATAAAAAAAGAAATTAAAGATTTCCTAGAATTCAATGAGAATGCATGCACAACATATTCAAACCTATGGGACACTTTGAAAGCAGTGCTAAGAGGAAAGTTCATAGCGCTAAATGCCCACATGAAGAAACAGGAGAATAATCACACTAGAGAATTAACAACACAGCTGAAAGCTTTAGAAAACAAAGAAGCCAATATACTCCAGAGGAGCAGACACCAGGAAATAATCAAATTGAGGGCTGAAATCAATAAAATGGAAACTAGGAGAACAATACAAAGAATCAATATAATGAAGAGTTGGTTCTCCGAAAAATCAACAAGATAGACAAACCTGCATCCAAACTTACCAAACAGCAGAGAGTGAACATTCAAATTAATAAAATCAGGAATGAAAAGGGGGACATAACAACAGACACAGAGGAAATCCAGAGAACCATTAGGTCATAATTCGAGAACCTATATTCCTCAAAATTCAAAAATATAAAAGAAATGGACAATTTTCTGGACAGATTTCACTTACCAAAATTAAATCAAGAACAAATAAGCAACTTAAATAGACCTATAACCCCCTAATGAAATTGAAGCAGTCATCAGAAGTCTCCCAACCAAAACAAAAACAAAAACAAAAACAAAAAACCCAGGACCAAATGGCTTCAGTGCAGAATTCTACCAAAAATTCAAAGTACAGTTAATATCAATTCTCCTCAAAGTATTCCACACAATAGAAGCATAAGGGTCATTGCCAAACTCTTTTTGTGAGGCT
The DNA here is from genome assembly GCF_003668045.3 of Cricetulus griseus. Classification (NCBI taxonomy): domain Eukaryota; kingdom Metazoa; phylum Chordata; class Mammalia; order Rodentia; family Cricetidae; genus Cricetulus; species Cricetulus griseus. Next base: position 24,460,683 of record NW_023276807.1, read on the forward strand.
TCAATAACCTTGATACCCAAGCCACACAAAGACACAACTAAGAAAGAGAATTACAGACCAATATCGCTCATAATCACTGATGCAAAAATTCTCAATGAAAAACTGGCAAATGAAATCCAAGAACATATCAGAGAAATCATCCACCATGATCAAATAGACTCCATCCCAGGGATGCAATGATGGTTCAATTTACAAAAATCCATCAATGTAATCTACCATATAAACAGACTGTAGGAAAAAAAAAAAACATGATCATTTCACTGGATGCCACAAAAGCCTTTGACAAGATCCAACACCCCTTCATGATAAAGGTCTTGGAGAAATCAGGGATAACAGGAACATACCTCAACATAATAAAAGCAATATACAGCAAGCCAACAGCCAACATCAAATTAAATGGAGAGAAACTCAATGCAATTCCTCTAAAGCCAGGGACAAGACAAGGCTGTCCACTCTCTCCATACCTCTTCAATATTGTCCTTGAAGTGCTAGCTAGAGCAATAAGACAACAAAAAGAGATCAAGGGAATACAAATTGGAAAGAAAGAAGTCAAACTCTCACTATTTGCAGATGATATGATAGTCTACATAAGTGACCTGAAAGACTCTACCAGGGAACCCCTACAGCTGATAAACACCTTCAGCAAAGTGGCAGGATACAAGATTAACTCAAAAAAATCTGTAGCCTTACTATATACCGATGACATACTGGTGGGGAAAGAAATCAGAGAAACATCACCCTTTACAATTGCCACAAACAGTACAAAAATACCTTGGGGTAACACTAACCAAAAAAGTGAAAGACCTGTACTGTAAGAATTTTCACTCTCTAAAGAAAGAAATTAAAGAAGATACCAGAAAATGGAAAGATCTCCCTGCTCTTGGATAGGTAGGATCAACATAGTAAGAATGGCAATCTTGCCAAAAGCAATCTACAGATTCAATACAATCCCCATCAAAATCTCAACACAATTCTTCACAGACCTTGAAAGAACAATTCTCAACTTTATATAGAGAAATAAAAGACCCAGGATAGCCAAAACAAACCTGTACAATAAAGGAACTTCTGGAGGCATCACCATTCCTGATTTCAAGCTCTATTACAAAGCTATTGTCCTGAAAACAGCTTGGTATTGGCACAAAAATAGACAGGTAGACCAATAGAACAGAGTTGAAAACCCAGATATTAACCCACACACCTATGAACACATGATTTTTGACAAACAATCCAAATTTATACAATGGAACAAAGAGAACATTTTCAACAAATGGTGCTGGCATAACTGGATGCTGACATGTAGAAGACTACAGATAGACCCAAGCCTATTGCCATGCACAAAACCTAAGTCAAAATGGATCAAAGACCTCAACATAAACCCAGTCACACTAACCCTTTTAGAAGACAATGTGGGAAATACCCTTGAATAAATTGTTACAGGAGACTGTTTCCTGAACATTACATCAGTAGCACAGACACTGAGGTCAAGAATTGATAAATGGGACCTCCTGAAACTGAGAAGCTTTTGTAAGGCAAAGGACACAGTCAGCAAGACAAAACGGCAGCCCATAGACTGGGAAAAGATATTTACAAACCCCACATCTGACAGAGAGCTGATCTCCAAATTATACAAAGAACTCAAGAAGCTAGTCTCCAAAACACCAAACAATCCAATTAAAAATGGATTACAGAACTAAATACAAAATTCTCAATAGAGGAATCTAAAATGGCTGAAAGACACATAAGAGTGTTCAACATCCTTAGCCATCAGGGAAATGCAAATCAAAATAACTCTGAGATACCATCTTACTCCTCTCAAAATGGCCAAAATAAAAAACACCAATGACAGTTTATGCTGGAGAGGATGTGGAGAAAGGGAACACTTCTCCATTGCTGGTGGGTGTGCTGACTTGTACAGCCACTTTGGGAATCAGTATCGTGACTCCTCAAGAAAATGGGAATGAGTCTACCACAAGATCCAGCAATTCCACTCTTAGGCATATACCCAAAAGTATAACATTCATACAACAAGGACGTTCATACAACAAGGATTTGTCATACAACAAGGACATCAATGATGTTCATAATTTGTAATATGAATATGAATATAATATGTAATATTTAATACTATTTGTAATAGCCAGAAACTGGAAGCAGCCTAGATGCCCCTCAACCGAAGAATGGATAGAGAAAATGTGGTACATTTACACAATGGAGTACTACTCAGTGGAAAAAAACAAGGAATCTTGAAATTTCAGGAACATGGATAGAACTAGAAGAAACCATTCTGAGCAAGGTAATCCAATCACAAAAAGACAAACATGGTATGTACTCACTCATATGTGGATTTTAAACATAGAATAAGGGATTACCAGCCTATAATCCACACTGCCAGAGAAGCTAGTAAACAAGGAGGACCCTAAAAGAGACAAACTTTGTCCCCTGGGGAAGGGGAAAGGGTCATGATCCCCAGAGCAAACTGAGAGCATGGGAAGAGAGGGGAGGGAGCTACGAGAATGAGAAGGGAAGAAGAGGAAGGATGCAGAGGTCATGAGGGAGCAGAAAGTTTGAGTCCAGAAGAATAGAAGAAAGGATATGTGACAGGTAGGGTTTTAGTGGAGGGGGTGGTAGGGGAGGACTGGAGGGAGAAGGGAACTGGGATTGGCATGTAAAACAATCTTGCTTCTAATTCAAATAAAAAATCTGAGAAGAAAAAAAAAAAAAAACAATGTAGAAACAAACAAAACCCTGCATTTCCCTGTGTAGACACGTGTCAGAACCTCAATGAAGGTGAGGAGATCCACCATGCAGCTGCAAAGTAGATTAGAGAAAAAGTTTCCAAGCTGGAAATGGCAGCTTGACAAACAACATTACAGTCTAGATTCAATGAAAACACTGCCAAGCTGGCTTCCTTTGTGCAGTAAGTCACAGTGAATCTGCAAAGCCTTACTGGAAATGGAGGATGGAAAAGACACCTTGCAAGTTCCTCAGGCTTCCAACACTGACTCTCTCATGACTATTAGAGAGATTCTGGACCATGACATTTCAGTGACTTGGGAAAACCTGAAAATCCCTGCTAGGAAAAGAGCCTTAACAAAGCAGTAGAAAGTCTAGATGGTGATACCTTTGAGGGAGATGACAGGGTGGAAAGTGTGAGCACTATCCTAATGCTGCAAAGTAAAAGGGAGGACTCACTCTGGGTCTCATTACCATCACCTGCTCCCATGAATATAATTCTGAATACAAGGTATAATCAAGTGTAAAAATCAACATCAGATGTAACTTTAAGCAAAAGTGGCACTCTAACATAAATCAGTGGGTTCTAATGCCTATTAAGCATTCCTATTTTTAATGGTTATAATGATAGGAAAAGCCATTAATTAATTGCACATCCATGACTCTTGAAGGTTCTCTGGCCTCAGCTAGTCAACTCAAAGGTTTCTTTCATCAAGCTACCCACTACTGGTCTTAGCTTGTGTCTCACAGCAGTGGTGAATTGGAAGCCCAGGGTCACTGTAGCTAGGCAATGAATGAATGACAGACATGAACTGACTGAGCAAAATGAGTTGTATGATGAGGTCAGGACTCAGAATTATAATCTAGAAAAGAGCCTTGAAAAGTTCCAGGCTGAAAGTGGGTCATCAGGAAGCCCAGCACTGTAAGGACAAACATTTCCTTGAGTCAACCATTCAGACTAGAGGATTTTTAAAAATCTTAGATACTCACTGATCCATTCATTAAATTTTAAAAATCACTGATTCATTTATTAATTTGCTTCCTTATAATGTATTCATCAAGCAACTACTAAGTATCCTGTTAGTCAGAGGAACAGTATACATTATGTGCCATCCATAGACTGAAACATTCATATGGTTCCCATCCTTAACTGTGATGGTCCTTTTTGAGCTTCAGTGTCTCTCTAAGAGTAATGCTCTCTCTAAGAGGGTAGTTCTCTCCTTGAAGGGTAGTTCACACCCACCACTGGAATTTTGATGTAATGGCTATGGCTTCAGAGACCTTCTTTTGTTTTTATCCTAATGCTGCAAAGTAAAAGGGAGGACTCACTCTGGGTCTCATTACCATCACCTGCTCCCATGAATATAATTCTGAATACAGGGTTTCTCTGTGTAGCTTTGGAGCCTATCCTAGCTTTGGAGCCTATCCTGGCACTCGCTCTGGAGACCAGGCTGGCCTCGAACTCACAGAGAACTGCCTGCCTCTGCCTCCCGAGTGCTGGGATTGAAGGCGTGCGCCACCAACACCCGGCATCAGAGACCTTCTTTATCTACTCATGTAGTATACACTATTTTTATTACTTTACTTTTAAATCAACTTTTAAAGTAGAATGTTTCCTTGTAGCTTTTTCATATATCCTTAGTTTGGATTAATTCACACTTCTCCCTCATTTCCCTGGACCCCCACCCCCAATTGAAAGTTCTACTTCTAATGTACCTTATGTGATCTCTAATATGTGTGTTCTACTATTCTCTTACCTCTGAAGCCTCATTGTTCCCCTCTCATGGCCACTTTACAGCATCTTGGTCTCTACAAATACTCAGATACAAATGCATATGTATAAAAACTAGAAGCTATGTTACACATATGAAAGAGATTATGAAGTGTTTTACTGAGTTGGATTAGGTTACTACATTTAATACAATATTTTGTCCTAATCACTTACCTGCAGATTCGTGTTTTTTCTATTTACAACAGAAACAATTCGTTTGTGAGTGTATGTCACATTCTCATTATCCAATCATCAACTGATGGTAGCTAAGCTGGTTCTATTTCTTAACTGTTGTGCACAGAGAAGCAATAGCATGGATATGCAAGGCTCACTACACTACAGTAGGATAGTGAGTCCCTTGGGTGCATGTCTGCAAGTGGTATACCTTGGTCGTAGAGTAGTTCAGTTTTTAGTTTTTTTTTTTGTCAATCTCCATATTGATTTTCATGGTGGCTGTACCAGTTTACACTGCCAGCAACAGTCAAGGATGATTCTGAATTCCTCACCTTCCTGCCAGTGTTTGTTATCCCACATTTTCCTTTTTTTTTTTTGTTTGTTTGCTTTTTATTTTAGAAGCACTCTTATTTATATATCAACTCCCCTATTCCTTCAGCCTCCCACCCTCCCATGCTCCCCTACTCCCTGCCAACCCCCCAACCCAGCCTAAACCCACTCCCTAGGCATAGTGAGGCTTTCCACGATGGGGGAGGAGAATCATCAAAGTTTCTCACATCATTTGTGGGAGGGCACAGACCCTCCTTGCTGTATCTGGGCTGCAATAGTATCCCTCCATAGGAAATGGGCTCCCAAAGTCCATTTGTGCTCTAGGGATAAACACTGGCTCCACTGTTAGAGGTCCCATAGACTGCCCTGGCCTCCTAGCTGGCACCCAATTTCAGAGGGCTTGGTTCAATCCAATGCTGGTTCTCCAGTTTTATGACTAGGGTCTCCTTGTTCTCACTAGTTCAGGTCTACTGTTTCTGTGGTTTTCTCCAGCACCATCTTGGCTCCTTTACTCATCCCTCCTCCTCTGAAACTGGATTCCAGAAGTATGGCTCAATGTTTAGCTGTGGGCACCTCCACCCCTTTTTTAATTGGAATTGTTTGGTGTTTTGGTGGCTAGCTTCTTGGGCTCACTGTGTATTTTGAAGATCAGCCCTCTATCAGATGGGGGATTGGTGAATAGATCTTCCCATTCGGTGGGCTGCTGTTTGGACTTGTTGACTATGTCCTTTGCCTTACAGGAGCTTCTCAGTTTCAGGAGGTCCCATTTATTAATTGTCGATCTCAATGTCTGTGCTACTGGTGTCATGTTCAGGAGCAGCCTCCTGTACCAATTTGTTCAAAGGTATTTCCCACTTTCTCTTCTAAGAGGTTCATTGTGGCTGGATTTTTGTTAAGGTCTTTGATCCATTTTGACTAAAGTTTTGTGCATGGCGATAGATATGAATCTATCTGCAATCTTCTACCTTTCCAAATCCAGTTACGTCAGCACCATTTGTTGAAGATCCTTTCTTTTTTCCATTGTATAACTTTAACTTCAATATCAAGGGTTTCAATTTTATTTCATTGGTCTAGGTCTACCTGTCTATTTTTGTGCCAATACCAAGCTGTTTTCAAGACTATGGCTCTATAATAGAGCTTGAAGTCAGGGATGGTGATGCCTCTGGAAGTTCCTTTATTATATGGGGTTTTTTGGTAATTCTGGGTTTTTTTCCCATATAAACCTGTCTTTTCAAGGTCTGTGAAGAATTGTGTTGGGATTTTGATAGGGATTGCATTGAATCTGTAGATTCCTTTTGTCAAGATTGCCATTTTTACTATGTTGATCCTATATATCCAAGAGCATGGGAGATCTTTCCATTTTCTGGTATCTTCTTATTTCTTTCTTTAAAGACTCAAATTGTTACTATAGAGGTCTTTTACTTGTTTGATTAGTGTTACTCCAAGATATTTTATGTTTCTGTGGCTATTGTAAAGCGTGATGTTTCTCTTTTTTTTTTCTCGGCCCATTTATCATCTGTATATAGTAGGGCTACTGATATTTTTTTAGTTAATCTTGTATCCTGCCACTTTGCTGAAGGTGTTTATCAGCTGTAGGAGTTCCAAGAGTTTTTAGGGTCACTTATATAGACTATCATATCATCTGCAAATAGTGAGAGTTTGACTTCTTCCTTTCCAAATTTTATCCCTTTGAACTCTTTTTGTTGTCTTATTGCTCTAGCTAGAACTTCAAGTACAATATTGAAGAGATGGAAAGACTGGACAGCCTTGTCTTGTTCCTGATTTTAGAGGAATCACATTAAGTTTCTCTCCATTTAGTTTAATGTTGGCTATTGGTTTGCTGTATATTGCTTTTATTATGTTTAGATATATTCCTGTTATTCCTGATCTCTCCGGGACCTTTATCATGAAGGGGTGTTGTATTTTGTTAAAGGCATCTAGTGTGATGATCATGTGGTTTTTCTTTTTCAGTTTTTTTTTCTGGATAGATATCACTTACCAAAATTACATCAAGAACAGATAAGGAATTTAAATAGTCCTATAACCCCTAATGAAATAGAAGCAGTCATCAAAAGTCTTCCAACCAAAAAAAAAAAAAAAAATCTCAGGGCCAGATGGTTTTAGTGCAGAATTCTACCAGAAATTCAAAGAAGGGCTAATACCAGTTCTCCTCAAATTGTTCCACAAAATAGAAGCAGAAGGGACATTGCCAAACTCTTTTTACAAGGCATAATTACCTTGATACCCAAGCCACACAAAGACACAACTTAGAAAGAGAACTACAGATCAATATCACTCATGAACATTGATGCAAAAACACTCAACAATATACTGGCAAATCAAATCCAAGAACACATCAGAAAAATCATCCAAGTATGATCAAGTATGCTTCATCCCAGGGATACAGGGATGGTTCAACATAAGAAAATCCATCAATGTAATCCATCCCACATTTTCTTGATGACATCCATTTTGATAGGGATGAGATGTGATCCCATCATGGTTTTAATTTTTATCCATGATGGCTGAGGAGATTGAACACTTCTAAAAGTATGCATTGGTCATTTGCATTTCTTCTTTCAATAACTCTCTGCTCACTCTGCAGCCCAATAAAAAGGGTTTTTTCCTTTCTATTTAGTATGTTATTTCTTTGTGTGTTCTATACGCTAATCTTCTGTCACATGAATAGCAGGCAAAGTTATTTTTCTCCAAATTTCTAGTCTGTCATCACTTAATTAGCTGTATACTTTGTTGTGCAGATGTTTTTAATTTCATGAAGTTCAATTTGTCAGTGGTTGGCCTGATTCCTGAAAGACTGGACTTGCATCGAGAAATTACTTATGTATGCCTATATCTTAAAGTATTTTTCCAATTTTTTTCCCTTATTAGTTTCAAACTGTAAAGGTATTTGATCCATTTGGAGTTGTATTTTTGTACATACCGAGATGGAAGGACCTCATTTTATGGTTCTATACATAGATATCCAATTTTCATAGCAGTGTTCATTTAAAACAGTGTCTTTTGCTCCAATCAGTATTTGTTTGCATTTTTGTCAAAGCTCAGATGGCTGTAGCTACATGGATTTTTATCTGGTCTTCTATTCTGTTCCACTGAGTTACGTATCTGTTGTACCAATACCAGAGACTCTCAACTGACGTATAGCTCATCAAGCTAGCTAGGCTAACTAACTCGCAAGCAAGAATTGGAGAGCCAGATGCCTCCATGTCACAGTTCTGATATTACGAATGTGAACCACTACCATGCCTATATGTATATTCGTGTGTGTGTGTGTGTGTGTGTGTGTGTGTGTGTGTGTGTGTGTGTGTGTGTGCTCGCGCGTGCACGCACGCATGTGAATTTGGGGTATTGAATTCAGATCCTCACACTGTGCAGCAAAGCATCTCACCACATGAGGTATATCCCCTCCCCCACCCATGATAGGCATTTTCCTAGTTAAAACAAGTGAGGAATCTGCAATATTAGCAAATAGTCAGTCTACCACTGTCTTAGTCATTGTTCTCTTGCTACGTAGACACACCATCACCACAGCAGCTCTTATGAAGGAAAACATTCAGCTGAGACTGGCTTACAGTTAAGATTATCATCATAGTGGGAAGCATGGCAATACATGATGCTGGAGATGTAGCTGAGAGCTATACATCTGATCTTCAGGCAGCAGGAAAAGCAACTGATTGCTGGGCCTGGCTTGAACTTCTGAAATCTCAAAACTCACCCTCACTGACACACTTCCTCCAATAAGCCAAACCTATTCCAACAAGGCCACACATCCTAATCCTTCCAAGTATTGCCACTCCCTATGAGCCTATGGGGGCCATTTTCATTCAAACCACCACAACCAACTTGCAGCAGTTGTAAATAAGATAATGGTGTCCTTGCAGCCCAGAAATTAGGAGTGATTTTTTTCTCAAACTATAAATTTAGCATGAAGTACCTGCCCTTGCCAAATACAATACTGTTCTTATCCATTGCTTCAATTTGGATACTTGAGTAATTCTGGAAGTTACTCATAATGCAATCCTACCCAGTCACTGTACAAAAGGCATGAACACAGGATGACAAACCAGAACAATTCCTCCTTTGTGCCAAACAAATACCTCTTTTTCTCCTTGTGACTTAAGAGAGGGTGCTCCATAGCTCTGTCACTCAGTAGCCGGCCCACTTCCTGATGAACAATTCTGTTAAGCTCTTTTCACCCTGTGATGGCCAGAGTTTCTACAGTACTTCATTGCTAGAGTTGGACATATCTTGTTAAAGTTATTCTGTTGCATTTTTAGTAAGGCTATAATACACCATTACATACTGTATATAGTATGTGAGAGCTTCAGAGTACAAATCTGAACCTGTCTTTTTAAAACTGCATGTATCTCATTGTTTTTCTTGGAGCTCTGGTTTCAAAGTTTGCTGCATTCACAATGCTTTGCTCTCATTATATTTTTATAATAATCCCCATCTTTTGACTGTGAAATCCTACCTATCCAGGCTTTTCAAGAATGCTTATATTGCCTTGTGTTACTTTGCCTGGTCATACAAAACATTGGATTCTGTTTCATTTTGTTCTTTCAGGGTGAAAAGATGAGTAACACAAGTAGTGGTGCCATCCTTATGTCAAGTAAAAAGGAGATGTGATCAGATGAGATGACAGTTTGAAATATTAATCAAAATTAAACTTTTCTAAGTTTCTCTTTATCAGGCTGTACTAAAGTTTTCAAACAAATCAATGGATCAAAATTCATGTTAATATACATATATGTATGTAGTAGGAATAATCAAAAAAGGCTATCAATTTGACAGTGGGGGTTATGGGAGGAGTTAAAGGCATAGTACCTTGAAGAAGCCAGAGGGAGGAAGGAAAAAGAGAAAAAGTGATACAATGCTATTTTAATTAAAAAAGTGTTAAAAATTAAAGTCCATATTTTAAGTTAGTCTAAATTTTAAAGAAGGAAACTTCTAGATACTTGGATTAAAAACACAATATCAAGTAAATAAAACTATATATGCATGTGTGATGGAATTTTATCCAGCTATAAAGAACATAATAACCATGAATGGAATGAATAGAACTGGAGATCACTGTGTCAAACAAAATAAGAGACTCAGAAAGACAAATACTACGTGTTTTCTCTCATAGCAGAATTGAGATTCATGCATTTATGTTTCATATAGATAAGGGCATGAGAGTTTATTATTCTGAGTGTTTCAAACAATGTATACATTAACAAACATCATTATCTTTTCATATGCCAAAATGATACCTGCAAAATAGCAGCAAATTGGGCCAACTTTACAATTCCTCTGTTTTTGTTTTGTTTTGTTTTGTTTTGTTTGTTTGTTTTTCCTTTCATGTCAAAACTCGAGATTCTATCTGAGGTACCTACAAGTAATGCTCTTGTTCTTGTGTAAATGTTGCCATGTTTATGCTCTTACAGCTTTTATTTTGATCTTATTTTGTCTCTCATTTCTCATGTGCCCTGATAGTTTAGCTGCCACCTTTCCAGAAGCTAGCATGCAATGAATTGTGGTGATAACTTCATCATTCACTATTATAAAAGGACATCAGAGTAGAAAGGTGACCATTGAGAGGAGAAAAAAATGAGAGTGGATATATTTGTATGAAAATGGCAAAATAAGTCCCATGATTTTTTATAGTATTTTTGTTTGTTTATTTGTGGAAGTTTTGTTGTTTTGGGTTTTGGGGTTTTTTTTGGTTTGGTTTGGTTTTTTTTCTTTTTTCTTTTTTGAGATGGGATTTCTCTTTAGCCCTATGTCCTGGAACTCACTATGAAGACCAAGCTAGCCTCAACATAGAGATCTGACTGCCTCTGCCTCCTGAGTTTCTGGGATTAAAGACCGGTAATTTTAAAAACTTGTGTGGGCATCATTTCTTGCACCTGTAGTTCAAGCAACTGAAAAGGCTGAGGCAAAGAAATAATTTAGCCCAGACTCTGGAATTCAGCCTGAGAAACAGAAGGCAATCAGCCCCAGTCATAAACAATTAATATTAGGTTCCTGGTAGCTTGCGGTGATCATATAGTGTTTAGTACTCTGCACTGTGGTAAACAATCGATTATACATTACCAAAGTCAATAAAGAAATGTAAAGCTTTATTATTAACCAAATATTTTATATTTCATTTGAAATATAATAAGAGTCTAGGGCCATGGCTCAACAGTTAAAAATACTCATTCCTCTACCAGAGGACCCAAGTTCACTTCCCAGCACCCACAGGGCAGCTCACAACCATCTGTAATACCAGTCTCAAGGGAATCTAGTACCCTCTCCAGGCTTCTTCAGGCACTGTGCAATGACTTGCTTGTAGATGGTACACAAAGAATTGTGAAAACTAAATAATCTGGCCATTCCATCGGAAAATAAATTAGCATGTACTTCTGTTTTGTCTTATGGCATTTGTCATTGTTTGTTTTTGTCTTGCTTTATTGTCACTGCTTTTCAGTATTCGTTTCTGACATCTGGAATATATGCTCCCCAAGAGTTCATCCTTGTTTTATTTATAGATTTAGCCTCCAAGCCCATTAGAAAGTAAATGCTCCGTGGCTGGACCAAAAGAAACCTGAGATAAAACTTTCAACTACATAAAATGGATGACTAGATCTAACATACTTGTATTAAGCTTTTAAATAAATTACTATGCATATTCAGTCCTCTCTGAAGATATTAAAATACTCTGGTTTCAATTAACCTTGTAATTTTAAGAATATTCAATTTCAAAAACAATTTTTCACTAATTCGGAAGTCATATAAAGACAAGTATAATTAAGTATTGTGGAACAGCTTTTAAAATGTAAAATCAAGTGACTATTTGTTAATTTTGCCCTTTTGAACGTTTTCTCATTTTCTTTTAACTTCTGAATCTTAGCTAATAAAGTATTTACATTATTATCACTAGCAGTATCATCAAATATCAAAATTTAATTAACACTGGAGAATAATAATATAACACGTCTGTAGCCAACAGTAAAAATGTAAAGGGTCACATGACAATACATAGAGTAAAGCCATAACCACTCCTTTAATGCTAACATAATGTAAAGTTATTTAGTAATGACTGGGTCATTCATTAATGATCTAGAGGAAAGAGAGAGTGAGAGTGAAAGAGAGAGAGTTCTGTGTGTGTGTGTGTGTGTGTGTGTGTGTGTGTGTGTGTGTGTGTGTGTGTGTGTGTGTAAGGGAGACAACTTACTCTAATGTCATCTTAGATCAACAGAACCTAATGAAACTCAGGTGAGTCTATTACTCCCCCACCCCAACTCAGGTGAGTTTATCACTCCCCCCTCACTCTGATCTCATGGCAACTTCACTGTGTTTCAAATTTTCAACCATGCACATTACTTTCTTGAGTTTCTACTCCATTCAAGATTCAATGTTTTACTTTATCCTTGATTTCATTCATGATTAAATGAGAGGACCAAAAGTAAGTGGAATTAGAGACTATGTGGTTCATAAAAATGATGGAATGAAAAAGAGCAATTGATTATAACAGAGGAGATGATTCACTCTCTACTTGGGGATTGGAAAAGACTTCTATATGTAGTGGCAATTTAAACTATAACTACAAGAAAAAGGTTGGAGTCAGACTGGCTAAAATATATGGAAGCAGTGGTTACACAGAAAAACTCAGATGAATGTTGTAAACATTCTTTGAACTTACTTTACTAAGTAGAGTAGTCCCCCTGTTTCTGTGCTTTTTGTTATTTATGATCAACTGCCATCTGAAAATATGAAATATGACTCCTGAATTTCATATTGTGTGCCAATCTGAGTCTGTGATGAAACTTCGCCCTGTATCCTGACCCTTTTGTGACATGAGTCATCCATTTGTCCAGGCTATCTGCTCCGAATGTGCTACACTCTCATTACTAATTTTTCAACTATCTTGAGTGAAGATCCACTATCATATTTACAGTAGTAAGTTAACCCCTATTTTGCTTAATTATGTCCCTATAACATAGGAGTAATGTTGCAGGAAATGTGTGTATGTCAAAAGTAAGCTGTAAAAATACTTCCTTTAACTGAAAAGGTGAACCTTCCCAATTTAATAAGGAAAGAAAGATTATATGGTAAACTTGTTATACCATTCATCTCAATTCAACTTATCACATAGCCTCTGTATCATCATAATCAATGCAATACAAAGACAAATAGGTACAGTACAAGACACTTTAAAAGAGAAGGTGGGGCACTGGAGAATGGCCCATCAGTTAAGAGCACTGGCTGATCTTCCAAAGAACATGACAGTTAACAACTTTCTGAAAGGATCTCTTCTGGTCTCTGTGTGGTATGCAGATATAAATGCAAATGAAACGGCCATTTACATAAAATAATGTTTTAATTTAAAAAAAAAGAGGATGAAAGAGAGAATCGAGTTTCCATAAATTTTACCACAGGCTATTGTTATAATTTTTTAGTTATAAATTTTCATTTTTATCATGTTTAATTTATAAATTCATCCTTAACATAGAGCTGTGCATAGGAAAATGGTATATAGAAGATTTGTGGCTATCTGCAGTTTTAAGCATCAAGTAGGAGACTGAGAATGTATTCCCTTTGGGGAAGTTGTTTGGAGTGCATTCTGGCAGTGACAGACATTGAAGGAGGGGGGTTGTCAGTAGTATTATAAGCAGACCAAATTTTGAGAGCCCTAATTCTAACTACTCCATGGAGGAAGAGTGAAATGGAGAAGGATAGTGGAGGACAGAAATGAAGGCAGTTGCACCGCGTGGGAGTTGTGTATGGAGCATCTGAACCAAAGCAGAGAAGATGAAAAAGAAAGGGCAAAATCAGGAGACCTCTCTGAGACCAAGCCAGTGAGACAGGGCATTTGGGATGCAAGATAGGAGATGAGAAAGTCAAACTTTACCACCTGCTGAGACTATGAACATGAGACATTGGGCATGTTTGGAAACTCATTTTCAAACACCTATTATGTTTAATCTTTAGACATTTCATTGCAAACTTAGGATATGATTTCTCTGCATCATCTTTAGCTAGCCCTGACACTGAATGTTTTAGACTATCTGCCTCTACACAGCCTTCATCCAAAACTTTCAGCCCTGGATGACAGAATCAACATGTGTACAATGAAGCAACATCTGTGCAATGAGGCAACATCTGTATACTGAAGCAACATCTGTGCAATGAGGCAACATCTGTATACTGAAGCAACATCTGTGCAATGAGGCAACATCTGTGCAATAAAGCAACATGTGTACAATGAAGCAACATGTATATGATGAGGCAACATCTGTACAATGAGGCAACTTCTGTGCAATGAAACAACATGTGTACAATGAAGCAACATCTGGTTCAATGAAGCAACATTGTTACAAAGAAGCAAAATGTGTACAATAGCTCCATGAGGCCTGTTGCTTTACCTGGGTCTAGGATTCAAAGCCATGGAACTTTACAGGAACTTGAATGCACCTCTGTGCACCCATTTTTCTGCAGAAATGAGGGATGGAATTAGGAAGAGAATGGGACCTGAAAGGCTGAGTTTCTTTTATCTACGTAAATACCCAACTCATGTGGAATCAGTGGCCTTGCAGCAATTTGGCATCCTCCTAAAAAGTCACCTTTCCTTCCAACATACCTCTAATATACAGTGGGTAACATCCTGCCCTTTTCAGAAGCACTTGCCTAAGCTGTTGTGGATTAGCGAGAGCAAGCCTGTCTGCCTGAGCCACTGAGACCCCTGTAGTAATGTAATCACTGGCCCAACGAAGTGCCTCCTGAAAACAGGATGGGCAGATGACAAAAGTTATCAGAGTCCTTGCTTCACTTGATGCTTAAGAACCTCCCCCACTATGTTGTTGGATAATCACTAGAAATAAAAATAAATTCAAGGCTTGGGATTTCAGATGAGGGCAGGAAGACAAAAGAGACCAGGGCTAGAAAGTCTCCAAGAAGAAACAAATCCCTGAGATGAGGGGGTTGCTCCCTCGACTCAGTAACATCCAGCAACAGAGGAATGAATAAAGTTTTAATATAATTTAATTTTAGTCAGAACCAGAATTCATGTTTCTGAATTCTGTCAATTGCTAACTTCCAAAACCTTGTAAGATATTTCTTTTAACCACTGCAGTGATAAGCCACTCTCAGCTTTGCGGATGAGCTAGGGTAGTATTCACATGGATTCACTTGCATAAATGAAGCAAGCAGCATTATCAGCCTGTTAATCAGGTACTGGCCTGTGAGTATTGAGCACACTGTATTTGACATCTGTGCCCACTGGGCTTTTTCCCACAGCATAGTCAGCTTGAAACACTCAAAGATTTAAGTAACTATTAATTATATGCTGTAGGAGAAGCTGTAGCCACGCCTACTTAGGGGCTGGCTACAGGTATGTCTGACCACGACCTCGGAGGCGTGGTCAGAGTGATGTAGACTGGGAGGTTCAGATGGATGTCTTTCACTTTGCAGAATTTGGAAATTTGAAATATATACATCATACTATAGACACATTCTCAGGGCTACTGCTCTTAACTCTGAAAAAGCTAATTCTGTTATTACACACTGCTAGAGGTGATGTCAGTTATGGGTATACCTGCACAAATAAAAACTGACAATGCTCCAGCATATGTCTCCACAAAACTGGACCAGTTTTTCAAATATTATAACATAAAGCATGTCACCGGTATACCACACAATCCTACGGGACAAGCAGTGGTTGAGAGATCTAATAGAACACTAAAGGAGATGCTCAATAGACAGGCTTGGAAGACTAAACCCCCCAAACATAGGTTGCATAATGCTTTATTAACGCTAAACTTTCTTAATGCCAATGAGAAAGGACAAACAGCTTCAGAAAGACACTGGACTATGAAAAAAATGCTTAACTAAATCAGCCGGTATACTTCAAAGATGTACTAATCTCTGTATGGAAACCAGGACATGTGTTACGTTGGGGTAGGGGTTTTACATTGGTTTCCACAGGGGAAAAAAAAAACTTTGGATACCATCAATGTTGATCAAGATTCGAGTTGAAAAGGAAAAACCTCTCGACGAGGAGAAATGACAGGTATTCTACTAAGGTATATCTTATAAACTAAATAGAAACCTCCCAAAGGAAAGGGAATTGTTTTGCTTTTATCTTCACAGGAAAACTCATCTCCAGAAGGCAAAGGACACTTCATGGGTAGATACTTAGAAAAAGGTAGCTATAACCATCAAACAAAAGGAACATGCCATACGTTAAACTTTACAACTGTCTCTCAGATAACTCTATTTCTCTTTATTTTTCTAGTCCCTATTCAATTAAACCAATGCTGGATTTAGAGGTGGATTTGGCTTTCCTCCCCTAAAATCCAAGCATGTTGTTTAGCTAAACTTTAGAGTTTCTATATTGTATCAAGAAGCCAATTGATGTAATACAGAATAAAAGAAGAATTTGGGGACTGTCTTTTTCTTTTCTTGGCTCTTTCTTTCAAGATGTGCACCCTCTCATAATTGATATTCTCCCATGGTTGGCTTTCCCAATATGTGTACATACACAAGCAAACATTTCTCTGCTAACTTTTTATGTTTGAGTCCTAAACAGCCAATGAAGACCTGCCTGACATCAATCCCTGGACACCCCATAAAGAAAATGGGCCACACCTACTCGACTGCACTGGATCCAACTCGATCCATTTCAACTGACACTCCCACGAGAGCTTCAGGTACTGACTTCAATCAAGTTGAAGATTTCAAGAGAGATCTTCAATCAATCAAATCCCATCTAACATGGACTAGATACAATACATTCAAGACTTTTACTATACTAACATTTTCTTCCTACAAGATCCATTCCACAAGGATATCATTGTCCCATTTCAGCAGTAAATAACTTGGAGGATGCTACCCCCCCTTCCCCCCATTGTTGTCACTTAGGATAGTGTATATACCTAGTTAGGGATAGCTTCCTATTGTTTATGGTTGGGATTGGAAGGAGGTGTTCAGGCTTGGACACCTCTTTCAGATGACTTTAGGGTTTAGTTAAAATAGATAGTTAGGATGTGACATAAGCAGATTGCTGTGTCTTCTTATATTTCACCTTTGTCATTGTTAATTTTGGATACTTTACACTGTTAAGTCTTAATCCTCTTTTAGACTAAAAGGGGAATTGTAGGAGAAGCTGTAGCCACACCTACTTAGGGGCTGGCTACAGGTGTTTCTGACCACGCCTGCGAGGGCGTGGTCAGAGTGATGTAGAGTGAGAGGTTCAGGTGGCTGGGTTACACTTTCGGTTTCACCTATTGACTTGCTGTACAGACTGCTGCTGCACTGGCTGGCTAGGTCACCCTGTAAGTAAGGCTTTTCCCTATTAAATACCCTTGTATTTCTACCTGACTCCACATTGGTAATTTCCCACTTTAATATGCCATATACCTTTCTTTGTACCTTGAAAATGCTTAAATGTATCACTGACATGCAATGATTTGTTACTTCGTCTATTTATTAATTTTCTCACTCTGTGACTATACTTCCTTATATGCAGCCCCAAATGCAGACAGTAAGAGACAACTGAAGTTTCTCCTCCTAAAATTTAGTCAAGCTGCTAGGAAAAGTTAAAAACAATCGGATTCTCACTAACCAAGTCATTTCTCAACCCTTCTGAACCGGCTTTGAAAACAAGAGTTAGCAGTGTTGCCAAAACTGTCACAGCATGATTAATGCTGTAGACTTCCTTCAAGAATCAGACTGGCAAAGGAGGACACACAATGGATGTAGGGCTTCCAGTCAAGTTTTTTTTTTTTTTAATTTTTCTGAATTTCCATTTAAGTTCATCTTAGAAATAAAAATCAACATGAGATGCTGGTCTTCAGATTTGCTTATGATATCTTATTCCTTTAGTGCCAATGAACGATATCTGTGCTGGTTGGCTTTTTTGTCCACTTGACACAAACTAGAGTCACCTGGGAAGAGGAACCTCATTTGAAGAATTACCTCCCTCAGATTGGCCTGTGGGCTTGTCCATGGGGGTATTTTCTTCATTAATTATTGAAGGGGAAGAAGATAGCCCACAGCAGGTGGATACATTCTGGGGCTAGTGGTCCAGGATTATGTAAAAAAGCAAGGCAGTAAGTATCTTTCCTCATGGGTTGTGCTTCAATTCCTGCCTCCAGGTTCCTGTTTTGAGTTCCTGTTTTGCCTTCCCTCAGGGATGAACTAAAACCTATAAGCCAAATAAACCCTTCCCTTACCTGAATTACTTTTTGACCTATCATAGCAAGAGAGAAGCTAATTAGAACAATATCAAATCTAACAGAGCTTCTTATATCATCAAAATCCCTCTTGGAAAATCATTTGTATGTGACCATGTTGAAGAATTGAAATGACGATCTGTGGGTTGGCACTTGGCAGTGAGCAAAATAGTGGGTTCCATTCTGAAGGCTCTGACAATTATGGAAAAGCATTTGATGAAAACATGATATATTTATATATTTCAAGATTCTTGTTTTAGAGTGTGTGGGGAATACCTTGTTCTCCACTGAGATTCTCATTCCTATTCTCCTGCTCCAAAGATGTATACAGATGAATATTTTCCCAGCTTCCATGTTATGCTCATTGGGTCATCTGTGGATAGCTGGTTCTTCTTGAAGAGATCTCCCATCTTTATCAAAACAAGATAAGGGCTAAGCCCAGGGAACCCATTACTCATACCCTCAGTAAAGGTTGGAGTTTGTACAGTTACCTAAAAGAACCTACAGAGGCTGTTTCTCATTCCCACCTATCCTGTTTCTCAAGTTTTTCCTTGCAGACTAGTTTCCTGTTCCTTGTTCACATCTTAGAGCTAAACCCCTCCAGCATCCTATTCTATAAGTGAGCTGCTTTAGCAGTTTTGTGTCTGCTTGGAAACATCCCTTGTCAATTTCCAGATTAAAGCTGAAAATCCACTTTCTCCTCACAATCCTCTCCCCTTTGTCATTCTCTATAGCTTCTAGCTCCCAATGTGTATCGCCTGCTTCCCTGACCAGAAGCATCTGGAGCAGGGATTCTTCACTCTAGTTATGTCTTTATACACAAAGTCTAGAAAAAGAACCTGACACACAGAAAGCATTCCAAAAGGTTTCAACAGATAGATTTTTTAGATTTATCATACTAAATAAGTGTAATGTGATTTCTGTATGTTAGGCACTGGTTTGAATACTATACAGGTGTTAACTTAAGTAAACTGGCAATAGGCTAACTTAAACTCTGGTAACAATCCTATTTAAACTCTAAATACGATCTCTATTTAATAAGGGTTTTTTTGTTTTATCTCTGTTTTATAGAAAGCAAAACTGAAGAAAGGGAGGGTGGGGAAAATGTATAGCTCAATAAAAAAATGGCAAAAAATGAAAGAAAAAGAGAGAAAGGAAGGAAGGAAAGAAGGAAGGAAGGAAGGAAGAAAGAAAGAAAGAAAGAAAGAAAGAAAGAAAGAAAGAACAGAAGACTGAAATATAGAGGGGCTTCAGTTAAAATGTATGTGCTTTGTGAGTGAGAAGGGGGTTTAAGTTAACTTGTGTGTGCTTTATGAATGGAAAAGCCACTCAGTTGCTAAGCCCTGATGGTCAATTAAGCGAATAAAGGAAGTATGGTCAAAACTGTTTTCTACATTTCTTCTTGAGTGATCAGAGTGAGTCTGACACTAGCTTAATGCAGTCATTTCACTGTCCTTGGCCTTCTTGAAGCTTACAGCTTACAGAGGCTATTATTAAGGAGAAAGGGACAAGGAAGCATATATACCTATATAAGTCTATATATCTTTTGATAGAGGTAGAAAAGGTAGCACAAGAAGTCATGCAATTTCAGAGTAAGGAACCAGATGGGGTGAGACTGCCAGAAACAGATCTCAAACCCTTATGCCATAGGACCAATGGGTTGCCTATAGATTCTTCCCTCTCCTTAGGGTTGTCATGCTTCTGCTAGGCTGGGAGCTGCCTCTATAGATCACAGGATCTTCAGGGCCACTCATGGGACAGACTGGTGCATATTTATAATTCACTTTTTTCCCCAAATAGTTGTAGCTTATTGAAATAATAACCTCCAGTGCTTGGGAAGCACTAAAGATGCTTGGAAGGGAAATTTGAATGGCGGGGGAGGCCTACCTCTTACAACTACCATTGCATTGATAATTAGGGAATCTCTGCTAACCAACTGTTGCCAAATGAACATCCTTCTGGGTTCTCTTTAATTAACAAGATGGCTTGGCTGCAATTATTCCATTAATTGTTTAAATGCAAATAAGTGCTATTTAGGCTCTTGAAAAAATGTTTCCTCTTAAGTATGCTAAGCCCCCACCCTTTCCTTTCATATCTGTTCTAAATATGTCTGACAAATCCTCTTTTTATTCATGGTTCAAAAATAAGTTTTGTTCAAACTCTAGTTTAGTTAAATTCTGAAGTAGTAGAGTCTGAATGGAAGTGATGAGTTGAATATGTGTGCCTAAAAAAGATGGGTTTCCATTGAAACCATGTTTACCGTGCAAAAAATAAAACCAGAGTGAAGCCATGAACAAAATCAAAATGGGAGCTTTCTAAAGCAAAAACCATTTATACATTGTGATGAGATAACAATCTTGGATACATGAGGCCGGTCTTTAGTTACTCTGAGATATGTGTTCATGTTTGGAAGCAGCTTGCTCACACTCTATTCTGTATTTCAAGAGAGGAGTTCTGAGTTTCAAACATCAGGGGAGCACGCATTCCTTTCTCACCTACATAGAGAGTCTTGTGTTTCTGTCATGACAAGAGAAAGAGGAAAGGAGAAGGGGAGGTGAAAGACAACATGAGGGATTAGGAAGGACAAGAAGAGCAAGGAAAGAGATATCTTAATAGAGGGAGCCATTAAGGGCTTAACTAGAAACCTGGCACTAGGGAAATTCCCAGGAATCCACAAGGATGAGAATCTAAGCAAGAGTAGAGAGACTCCCTTAAATGTCCTTCCCCTATAATGAGATTGATGACTACTTTAAATGTCATCATAGAGCCTTCATCCAGTAGCTGACAGCTGGGGCATCTGCCTACCACCAAACCAGGTCCCCTTAACATGAGTGTCAGTTGGGAGACTTGGGAAGTCTATAGGGCTGCTGGCAGTAAACCAGTATTTATCTTTAGTGCATGAATGGGCTTTTTGGAGCCCATTTCTTATGGAGGGAATATTATCTCAGACTAGATACAGGGGGAAGGGCCTGGATCCTAACTCAAATAATGTGACAGACTTTGATGATGCCCCATGGGAGACCTCACCTTCCCTGAGGCAGGGATGAGGTGTGGGATGGGGGGTGGTGGGTATGGGAATGGGATAATGAGAGGGAACTGGGATTGATATGTAAAATAAGATAGCTTTTAATTTTAATATAAAATAAAAGAGATTATAATGGACCCAACAGATTTCCCAAGATGGCCTAGATACAGTTTCTTCCATGAAGGCTCCAAGAACAAGCCTGGGATGAAAAACAAAGACTTAAACTGAGATACAATCAAGAGAGGGGTGAGAGGACTGCTTCTTTGTCAACCACAAAAGTTTCCCAGAGCCCTCTTTGCTTCAAGAGGAGAAGGCAGCCCTATAGGCTCCTCCTCCCTTTTAGTTCCAGAACAAGACTCCTAGCCCCACCCCCACCCTCACATTCACTTTAACCAGATGGTAAATTTATTTCCAATCCACTTTGCTCCAAGATTCCTTTTGTCTACATTTTACAAAAGGTCAACCTGACACTGCTGTATCACTTTGCATCTATTCAGCCATCCTGGGCTGCCCAGGGAAAGGGAGGAAGTACGCTCTCTCTCTCTCTCTCTCTCTCTCTCTCTCTCTCTCTCTCTCTCTCTCTCTCTCTCTCTCTCTCTCGTGCCTTCTTTTCTGAGGCAGATTTTACCTTTAAGCAGACAATTATTTTTGTCCAGCACCCACTTCTTGTTAAGGTCCCATGGAATCCACAAGCAGATAAGCCTCTGTTTCCATGGCTCGGATCATTAATTGTGTTCAGGAGGCTTTATTGGTTAGCACTGTAGCTCAGTCTTCTTGCGTATAATTATACCATTACTGTGAATTTCAAAACAAGCATCATGTTGCCAGGTAGGAATAAATCTACAACCAAAGAAAAGGGCAGGAGAGCAGAACCGTTTCAAGTTACTGCTGCATATCAGTTGCCTCCTCCACTGAGTGATTTTCCAAATCAGTCCAAATGATAGCAATTCATCCTGCCGCAAGGAGGCTGCCACCCATCAGGAGTGGCTTGGCAGGTGTGTGTAATCAGTTTGAGTAGGCAGTGGCACGTGAATAAAGAGATGTGGGTGATGTGAGATGTGACAGTAATATGTTCCCAAATACTCATATGGACAAAGAAGATGAAGAAGAGGCCATCTCCCTGTAAGACAAAGGGTAGTCCTAGCAAGATAAGGTAACTAGAGAAACAAATGGTGATCAGAAAGCGAATTCTGTGAAAAAGAAAGGAAAGAGGTGGCTGGTGATGGAGAGAAAGTGGCACTGTGCCGATATATATTTGCCATTTAGGATGTTATGCTTAGGGTTACTAAAAGTTGGCATTGCAAAACACTTGAAAAACTCCCAGAGAGTGTCTCACTTTTAAGCATCATCTCCATTTTTCTTAAGCCAGTGGGTCCAAAGGGCATTTACTCTCCATGTGCTGTGTGGTGGTTCCAACGAACAGGCAGGAGAAAACATTGAATTAGCTCAGGAGAATCTGCAGCCAAGGCCTTGTTCTTGCTCAGAGGAAAAGTTGACTTGATTTATAGCTTGACTGGTTTTGAGTGATTTTGATGGATGACTTGAAACAATTAGAAATATAAGTAAATATCTCAGAACTGTGACAGGTTTCATAAAGGATAGACTATGAATAGTTACAAAGATAATAGAATTTAAGCTATAAAAATGAATGCACATATATTGAAAACTTCTTTGTCATTGAGATGTTCAAAATGATAGAAAACTTCAAATGTTCCTTCACTTTAAGAAATGTTATTAATGGAATATTGTTACCATGACATTGATGTATGTACTTTGAAAATAGTTGAGATTACACTGAAATCTAATATGTACTTTGTTTTTGTGGGTATGTTTGATTTGTAGAACCTCTGTAGATGGGGATTTTCTTTTTAAAATATTTTAAAATTGTGTGTGTGTGTGTGTGTGTGTGTGTGTGTGTGTGTGTGTGTGTGTGTGTGTGTGTGGTATATCTGTATGTGTTTCATATGTGTATATTGACCTGTGTGTTCAGGTGTACTCACTCTTGCATGCATGTTTTGAGGCCAGAGGTCAGTCTCAGATGTCTTCTTTAGTCTCTCATCACCATTTTTTACTGGAAAAACAATTTCATACATTATATTCTGATCATGGTTTCCCTCTCCCAACTCCTCCTTAATCCTCTCTCTCTACCTCCTCACCCATCCAACTCTCTGACTTCTCTCTCTCTCTGACTTCTCTCTCTCTTTCTCTCTCTCTTTTCCTCTCCCTCTCTCTCTCTCTCTAGAAAACAAATAGGCATACAAGAAAAATAAAAACAGCATACACACAAAAAAGAAAGCTAAAACATAAGAAACATACACAAGAAAACCCATAAAAACACAAAATTGGAAGCCATAATATATAAGTAAAAGATCAGTAAGACAAATAAATGCCCAAACAAAGCAATCTGAGACAAAAATGTCTGCAAAAATGCCTTTGAACTTTGGGAGCCCATTCCACACAGAGGAACACTCCCTGAGGCAAGACACATAGGGGTGGGCCTAGGCCCTATCCCAAAGGATACGATAGAATCTGATGACACCCTACGGAAGGCCTCACCATCCAGGGGGGAGCAGAAAGGATATGTGATAGGTAGGGTTTAAGTTGGGGGGTTGTTAGAGGAGGACAGGAGGGAGAAAGGAACTGGGATTGTCATGTAAAATAATCTTCCTAATTCAAATTTAAAAAATCTGAAAGAAAAAAAAATGTCTTTGAGTTCATTCACGCAATGGTTAATATACCCAGTGAGAACCCATTAGAGAAAACTAAGTTTTTCTTTGTAAGCAGGTATCATTTGGAACTAGCTTATTGGTTAGGAGTTAGAACCCATATCCACTTGTCCCTCTCAGTGCTGGAGCCTGGCTTGAACTTGGACAGGCCTTGTGCATGCTGCCACAGTTTCCATGAGTTCATATGTTTTATCAGTTCTGCTAAAGGAACATAACAATAAAATGATTCCTAATGACATCCTGCTATACCCACTGATCAGTGTCTCACTCAGCCATCATCAGAGAAGCTTTCTCTTACAGTGTATGGGAACTAACACAGAGACACATAACTAGACAATATGCAAAGAATAAAAGATTTTTGAACATTCAGACCCAAATGGGATGCCTTCATCAGATCTATCTCAATTTTTGAGACCGTCTCTCTGTGAACCTGGAACCCGATACTTCCACTAGACTGACTGGCCAGTGAGCCTTTATGATCTGCCTATCTCTGCCCTTTCCCATCAATGGGGTTGCAGATGCCCACTGCTGTCACCACCTTTTATGCTTTCTGGGGCTCCATTCCCAAGTCGCCACTCCTACTCAACAAGCACTTAACACACAAGCTGTTTCCCCCAGCCTTTTCTCACCCTATAGATTCACATTCTTCCATTTTTGACTAATCTGTTTGTATGAATCTAGTTGGCTGTGTCCCAGCATCGGGTTCTGAAAAGTTTTGTGCCTACAGGGGCACATGTAGTGTGAACGTAGAGAAGTGTGTGCTTTCTTACCTTTAAATTTTACCAAAGGATATAGTGTTCACATGAAGTTCCTTAACAACGGCAGCACATGCTAGAGTGATGGGCAAGCATATATACTTTTAAATAAAAGGATGCACTTTCATGCTTATACGGGAAAACAACAACCATGAGTAAGAGATGAGGGAAGCTTTGAATCAAAATAGCTCCTATCTTACAGGAGACCTAGAATGAGGGTCATGTGACTTGGGAATTCCTGACGATTTCTTCTCCTGGTGAAGTAATAAAGTTCTGTAATGAGTCCGAGGGAATGGGATAAATGCCATACAGTAAATTGTTTCTGCTTTCTTCTATTCTTCCACAGTCTCTTTCCTCTCTGGAAGCCATGTTCTCTAAGGCTTATGCCTACTGTGTCCATGTTTTACCAAAAAGCACATCACATTCTTACAATAAACTCCCAGGGTTTGGTCTGTCCAGTGGCCACAGCCTAGGTCCTCAGTGAGATGAAAATAAACAGAGGTTCCTTTTGTTTGGCCTTCAGGAACTACTTTACTGCCATCTTGAAGTTCTATTTTCTCCAAAACTCAAGACATTTGAGAACTGTCTAAAACATGTTCAACATGGGAAAGGTAAACTGTCTCACTTTCTTTCTTTCCCACTTGGACAACCTGTGGTAAAAATCTATCTTATAGACATGATTACACAGCTTCCTTTCTAGAGGGGACATCTCAAAACGTGGAAAACTCAAAAAGCAAAAAGATACTAAATGAAATGTAAGATTTAATTACCCAAAAGAGGGAAGATTGACAGACACTGTATTTTTCTGATTCTAAATTCACCTAGCTACATTTTCCCATGTCTTTCAGTCAATGGGGTGCCTTGGTTATGTGTTTCAAAACTCTCTGAAGCATTTGTTTTCCACTGGAAGCCCTGGTGCCCCTTCACACCTCATTCTACTTTCTCTGTCCGTATCTCACTCCTACTGCTGTGTCCTCATCCACACACCACCACCCACAGGCTAAGCACTTTAGGAAAGTTCCGTTGTCTGCTCACCACCACCTCCACCATGCAGACCTGATTTGAAAGCATCCATTTGTCTTCACTCCAGAAAGAATTCTCTTCAGTAAAACATCAGCTCCCTCTAGTTTTCAAATACACTAATAGTATACATTATAGTTTGTACCTCTAAAGTAAGAAGTCATTTGAAAACTAAGCTGATAATGGTATGCGATGTGCTGAGTGGTGTTCAGTAGCCATGTTTTCTTTTTGATTATTTTATAGATGGGGTGTTTTGCTTGGTTGGATGTCCATGTACTGTATGAGTGCAGTGACTGTAGAGGACAGAACAGGGAGTCAGCTGCCCTTTAACTGAAGCTACAGATGGTTGTGAGCTGCCATGTGAGGGCTGGGAATTGACTCAAGTCTTCTAGAAGAGTAGCATGTATCACAAACTACCGCGACATCTCTCCAGGCCCTAGTAGTCATGCTTTCAAGGGCATTTTTCCTGTTCTCCAGAGAGGCAAAATTCCAAGAAATGATCAGTTTTTGTTCATTTATCTTTATATTCAAATTTAAGCAAAGGGCCATCTCTAGATCTTCATATCATCCTTTCAATATGTATTATTCTGGAGGAATTTTCCATGTTACAATGACTATAACCAGCAATCCTTCTGACTGAAGCCTTTCTTCACCATCTATGTCACAAATTCACTTCCTGCAGGGAGTATGTGAGAAGGCATGCTGGCCCACTAGCTTTGTGCTGCTTTAAATACATTCACACACAAAGAACTGAGCAGAATGGCTGAAAATCGATGAGGGCAATATTCTGAATAGAAGCAATAGTTACATTTTGTGCATTTAATTAGCCACAGCTCTTTAAGAACTGCTGTAAACGTCAGGAGGTTTGTTAACGCTGGCGGTTCATCTTCACAAACAAAGAAAATGCCATTTGATGGCAGAAAACAAGAAAGAAGTAACTAATAGTCACAGCAGACAGCTTGTAAATTAGATATAGGTCATTGTTGTAATTAACAATGCTGTTGTTGGTTAATGAGAAAACAACTAAAACATGGGCCTTTAGGAATCCTGAATTTGTACCAAAAATAAATAAGCAAATCTTCACCAAAAACTGTTTTAAGAGTAACTTCAGACAAACTAACTTCAGACAAACTTTAAGAATAGACTGTAAACATAAACCGACATACAGCAAACTCATCTTTATCAATGTCAAGCTATCATGTGGATAGACTTCCTTATTATCTGGGAAGGAGGGTTAACGATAGGTAGTCTCAAGGACCAATGGATGGAATTCAGGACTGTCTGTATCACTGCCTCTTAGGTTTCTTGAATTTTCATACACATTTCCTTAATATTTTAAAATGAAGTTAGTTGGTTGATTATTTGTACAAGGATGGATGGATTAGTGGGTGGGATCTGTGCCTGGTCAAGTGTACGGAAGCCATATGAAACTTTAAAGAGCCATTTCTCTACTTCCACCATGTAGGTCCTAGGGACTGAAATCAAGCTGTCAAGCTTGGCAGCAAGTGCCTTTAACTACTAAAGCTCCTAACTGGCTCCTTTCTACTTAAGGAAAATAAGAAATCTGTCCTATGTTTATGAAAACTGGGTGATGCATAGTGGTGAAACAGGACAATCCTTCAAAACGGATGATAAAGATATTTAGCATTGTCCTTGGATCTGCAGAAGGCTGTCAAATACAAGCTACTAGGGGCTTCAGTAGAGGATAGATCCAGTATTAGTAACATCAATTTTATCATAACTTTTCCTCCAGGAAGATCAAGTACTTTAAATATTATTCCAAAATCTACATACAGTCATTTAACTGAGTGATAGACAATTTGTTTCAACAAAGTGAGAACTGATTTAACCTAAGCGTGGACAGGAAGGCAGGAGGACCTGTCTCCTAGCTGCCGAAAGAATTGCCTAAAACTCCAATCATCCTGTGTAAACATTTGAAGTCCTTTGGATCATTTCAACTGATCAGAGCTTCAACTCATTTAAAGAGTGACATAGAGAGTGTGTTGATCTGGCACATGGTGATATGATAGAGAATACTAGACAACTGGACATGAAGAACAGATTCCTTCTAGTGAGTCTACCCCATAGTTTGATCACTGAGAATGGCCTTTTCAATGAAATTTTCATCAAGGTAATTATAGACTCACATGTAGGAGTAAGGAACAGTACACATACCCTGTGTCCACTTTATCTATTTTCCACAAAGAGTAACATTTGGTAAAAATGTCATATAATATCACAACTAAGGTAACAGTATTACTAGACTCTATGGATCATATTCATGTTCCTCTAACTTCATATTGTTTGTATATATTACAAGTGGAGGCTTGTGAACTTAAGGAAGCAGGCTAGGTTCTGATCATTTTCATCACCTTGAGGCTCGAGGACCTCTCAAGTTGCCTCTATGTGGGGTGAGTGAGTGTGTGTGTGTGTGTGTGTGTGTGTGTGTGTGTGTGTGTGTGTGTGTTTGGTTACATAGGTACAGCTGTGTGTGCCTGTGTCTAGAGGCCAGAAGGCAACGTTGGGTGTCATTCTTCTGGTGTATGGATCTTGATCTTGGCGGGGACAGCTTCTCTAATTAGTCTAGGACTCACTAGACTAGGCTGGCTGACCAACAAGCCCCAGGTCTCTGTTTTACCAGCACTGTGCTTAGAAACATATATGTTCTAAGGACTGAACTCTGTTTCGTGAAATTTTGTGACCCAGCAGGCCCTCCTCTGCTCCAAAGAAACAAAAAGACACTATATTAATATAATCTGTTGGCTCCCGACTTGGGCCTCTTATTCTTAACCCATAACTACTAATCTATGTATTTCCACATGGTCTTGGCTTACCTGCAACTCCTTTGCCTGCTACATCAAGATTGTTCAATGTCTCCACAGAGGAGAGCAATTTCCTGTTTGTCCCTGCTTATATTCTGATTCTACCCATTATGTCATTTACTGGGATCACATGATAACTCCTTTCTGCCTACACTTCCCAGAATCCTCCTCATATCTTAGTCCCACCTATCATGCTGCCCATTGGCCAACAGTGTTTTATTCATCAACCAATAAGACAAACATATACACAGAAAAACATTCCCCATCAGAACTCAAGTCCTACTGCACTATCCCATCTTCAAGTGTCCGTTTTGTAACAGATCCTTCCCTTCCTTGCCTTCATCCACCCCTTCCAACAACCCACCCACAGCAATGCTAGTATCTATTTATAAAGTGCTTTTATCTTTTTTAAATTACTATAAATGGGACAATGAGGTGACACCTGATAGAGCTTTTTTCTACTCAAAAACACTCCCTAGTATTTTTCCCAATTGTATATATCAATTGGTTCATTTTTATTGTTGAATGGTATTCATTGATGTCAGTATACCACATATAGCTTCTTTAATGTCCTTACAGTGAGAGATCCCTGAGCTGTTTCAGTCTTCAGTCATTATGAGTAAACCTGCTGTCATCGTTCTGTTCCAGGTTTTTGTATCTGCCTGGTTTTGTTTCATGAATACCCAAGAGCACAATGGCTGCTGTAGGTCAACTCTGTTACTTCAGTGAGAGATTACAATCTGAATTCTCTGCCAGCAGTGTGTGAGTGATCCAGCCACCCCATAGCCTCCTCGACTAGTTACTAATCATTATTACTATTTCTTTGTATTTTAACGATTCTGAGTGCTATGCAGTGATTTTTCATTGAGGTTTTAATCTGCATTTCCATGATGACTAATGATGCCAAATATCATTTCAGGTGTGTGCAATATATATATATATATATATATATATATATATATTATATTCTTATACATACATATATATATATGTATGTATATAATAGTCTTTGCTGATCTTGTAATTGAATTTTAGACTTTATATTATTAATTTATTATGTTTTTAAGTCTCCTAGATTCTAGCTCCTCATCAGATTCATAGGTTGCAAACTTTCTCCTCGTCTATAATTTATCTTTTCATTTTTCTGACCTAGGCTTTTTCCAAGCAAAACATTTAATTTTAACATAGTGCAAGTCTCCTTATAATATTTGTGGTTTTAGTGTCAAGTCTAATAACCTTTTCTTGGTTCAAACATGAAAATTTCTATTTTAATTTTTCAAAATTTTATTTATTATTTACAAGTTCATACAATGTATTTCAATCATATTCTACCCCTTCCCCAACTCCTCCCAGGTCTTCCCCCAACTCCTTACCCACCCAGATTCATGGTCTTTCTCTCTTAAAAACAAACAAAAAACTAACCAAAAGAAAAAAAAGCACACACACAGAAAAGCAAAACAAAACATGGAGTTGGGGTTGTTTTGGCCAGGCATTCCTGAGCATGATTTTTCCTCTATCATCAGCTAGCAATTGGAAATAACGTCTTGCTAGAGCTAGGAATCTGTGTACATTTCCCTTCTTTAGTGCTGGGGTCTTGTCTGCCGTAAGCTTGTGCAGCTCTTATGCATGGTTTTCACTAAGTTTTATGGTTTTAATATTTATGCCACCCTTTTGAGACAAGGTCTGTCTATGTAGCTCTAGCTGGCCTGCAATTTCCTTTGTAGACTAGGCTGGACTTGAACTGGCAGAGATCTGCCTGTCTCTGTCTACCAAGGGCTGGGATTAAAGGTGTGTTGATTCTTGTAGTATAAGCTGTGAGGTACACACTCCGGAGTTGTCTTGCTTCCTCCCCTCCCCTTTCTTTCCCCTTCCTCACCTTCCTGAGCTTACCCCCTCCCTCCCATCCTTGCTTGCTTACTTCTGTCCTTGCTCCTTCCTCTCTCCCTTCCGTCTTTCCTTCCTGTCTATTGGTGTGGTGTTGAAAGCTTATTCTTCCTAGGGTGAATTCTCCTTGTGCCTTTAACAAAAATCAGTAGAGCATATTTGCATTTTTCTAATTCAGAGGTCTCTTATCTCATCCACTGCTCTGTCTGTCTGCCCTTCTGCAAATATCACACAATCATGGTTTCTGGAGCCAGATAATAGACTTTACTATTGTGTAAAGTGATTCCTTTCATCTTTACCAGACTCTCAAGATTTCAGAGGCCTGTAGCTTTCTATATACAGTGTGGAATAAGTGTGAATCCCCAAGAAGCTTTTCTGAGATTTTGGTAGGATGCCTTTCTATTAATTCTGGTCTTTCTGCCCACTTACTTAAGTCTTCTTTCATTAGTAGTTTGTAATCTGCACTATATATAAGCTGCATATGTTCTGCTAAGTGCATGTCTGAAGGTTATTTTTTATTTGAAATGGTTGTAAATAATATTATATTGTGAATATGGGCTGCAGCATGCTCACTGCATATGCTGGGGTTTGGTGCAATATAATTGACATTTGTATGTATTGACCTTTCTATACTAAACGTACCATAGACTGTATCCATAGACTCCTTGGCATGATAGAGTCAATCATGTCCTCAAATACTACAAACCATTTCTGTTTGTCTTTCTAAACTGTACCTTTTATTGAGTTAATGTGCTTCATTTCAATCATTACAACTTACCATAAAATCTTTAATTAGAACGATAAACATAGACACCTTGCCTCACTCTTAGTTTTAAAGAATAGCATTCAGGTTTTTTTGTTTGTTTTGGGGGGTTTTAATTTTACTTTTTTAAAATTTAAATTAGAAACAAGCTTACATGTCAATCCCATTTCCCTCTCCCTCCTCTCCTCTATCCCCTCATCCCATCTCTTTTCTGCTCCCCAGGGGGGTGAGGCCTTCCATGGGGGAATCTTCAAAGTCTGTCATATCATTTGGAGCAGGGCCTAGACGCTCCCCCAGGTGTCTAGGCTAAGGGAGTATCCCTCCCTAGTACATAAATGGACTTTGGAAGCCCACACCAGCATTCAATTTTTTAACCATTAAATATGTTAACTGTAGAGGATTTTGTGGGTGATATTTATCAACTTGATGCTATTAATCACCTTTCTTGATTGTCAAATATTTTATAAGGAAAAGACGTCAAAGGCTTTTTCTGAATTAATTGATATATTTATGTGAATGTTTATCTTCATTTGTTGATGTAATGCATTGTATGAGTTAGTTTCAAACACTGAACCAGCTTTACATACCTTAAATAAAGTCTACTTGTCATTTTTTTTACATACTAATGGGTTTGGTTTGCTAATATTTTATTGAAGTTCTTCGTATCTAAGTTCATGAGAGAGATTTGTTTATAATGTTAGTTTATTTTCTTTTTTAAAAAAGCCTTATTATTTCAAGTGTGTGTGTGTGTGTGTGTGTGTGTGTGTGTGTGTGAGAGAGAGAGAGAGAGAGAGAGAGAGAGAGAGAGAGAGAGAGAGTTATGTGCACATGAATGTGAATACCCACAGAGGTCAGATGTGTGAGATCCCCCTGGAGCTGGGGTTACAGGCAGTTGTAAGCCACCTGGTGTGGGTACTGGGAATTGAATTCAGGTCTTCAGCAAGAACAGTATGTGCTCTTAACCACTGAGCAATCTCTCCAGCCCCTAGTTTATTTTTCTACTAACTTTAGCCTTGCAGAGTTTGCATGCCACTAGTTTCAGCTATCCAGGAAGGTATGGCTTTAGGTCAGAAATTCAAGGTCAGTCTAGACACCATAGCTATCAAAATGTCATTTCTTTAACAACTGAATTAAATACAGGGCATCTGTTGACACATGCCTCTAGTCCCAGCACTTGGGGCAGAACAGTGGGAGTCACAAGTTCAAAGCCAGCCTGAGCTGCTCAGTACACAGTAGTCTCCAAGCCAACAAAAGGAATTAGGAATGTTTCCAATTTTCTGGAAATAATTATATGAAGTTGGATAGAAAAATAGAATTTTTTCTTTGTTTTCTGTATTCTAGGAAAAATTGTGTGGAACTAGCATCATTGTTCTCTACCTATTTGGTTGATTTCACTATTGAAACTGTTTATCCTCAACATAGATTTTGCAAAAGATTTTTAATTATGTATTCAAATTTTTATAAATTATAAAACTATTGAAATTATTTTTTGTGTTGTGTTCATGGCTTTTGTCCAATTTTCTGAATTGTCAAATTCATCTGCACACCATCATTCCTAACATCCCTTTAGTGGTTTTTTAATTACTTCTTTTATTTTTGAAATTATAATTATATCATTCTCTCCCTTTCCCCCCTCTCCAAATCCCCCTTTTTCAAAATTATGATCTCTTGGTAATCGTTATTACATGCATATTTATCCCTAAATATAACATGCTCAGTCTATTTGCAACCTGTATGTATGTTCACAGGCCTGACTGTTTGGTACTGGAAGATGAATTGGTGTGCTCTTCCTTGGGAAGACAGTTTCTCCCATGCTTAGCACTCCTTAGTTGCCTTTAGTTCTTCATGCAGTGTTGAGGCCTTATAGGCTTTTCCCCATCCTTGTTCAGCTCATGTTTAGGCAATCATATGAGTAAGACTCCCTGGTTTTATGAACCACACAATGGCTAGC
This sequence comes from Cricetulus griseus, assembly GCF_003668045.3. Classification (NCBI taxonomy): domain Eukaryota; kingdom Metazoa; phylum Chordata; class Mammalia; order Rodentia; family Cricetidae; genus Cricetulus; species Cricetulus griseus. The sequence goes on from NW_023276807.1 coordinate 24,493,854, forward strand.
ATGGCACAATAGCTCTAACGATGCTGTAGTGGCACACACACCTTGACAGTAACCAATAGCTCTCTAATTAGATTTTAAGACCTACTCAACAAGAAGAAAATCATGCTTGATATCGGAAACCTAGCCAACTACTCAGGGCTAGTGAAGTCACACCACTTTACTAAATCAGTTTAATTCTTAACTACATTCCAAATATTTGCCCTTATACCCACAGGAAAGTGTAACTTTACCCCCCCACACAAAGAAAACCAACCTCATTACAAAAGATGGAGACCACTATAGAATGCCATAACCAATCAAAATGCAGAGGTATGGAGCCTAATCCCAACAGATACATGTACAAAACACTCCTACACCTAGGGTTTAAGGAATATTGCTGTATAAGAAGGGATGGAAAGGTTGTAAGAGCCTAAAAATCAGGGAGATTGCTGTGAGACTGTGTCTTCTGGTACAATCAGAAGCTACATCCATAAAGACTCCTTACTGATTTCTTTCACAGCCACCATGTCTCTGGTGACACCCTCTATTACATTCCTGAGATTGGTGACTTTTATCAGCTTGCAAAAGGATTTGCCAATTTTATTTATTTTTTTCATAAAACCAGGCTTTTTCAGCTGACCTGAACATCAGGGAACTCTTGCTCTCCAGACTGATAGCTGGGATACCAGCATGGGACTGAACCAGACCCCAGGAACATGGGTTTCAGTGAGGAAACCTCAGAAATCTACCAGACCTGCTCTAGTAGTTCAGTAGTTATCCCTAGCTTAGGTGTGGACTTTGGGAGCCCATTCAACATAGAGGGATACTCCCTAAGCAAAGACACACGGAGGTGGGCCTAGGCCCTATTCCAAAGAATACAATAGACCCTGATGACACCCTATGAAAGGCCTCACCATCCAGGGGGAGCAGAAAGGATATGTGATAGGTAGGGTTTTAGTTGGGGGGGGGTGGTAGGGGAGGATGAGAGGGAGAAGGGAACTGGGATTGTCATGTAAAACAATCTTGTTTCTAATTCAAATTAAAAAATCTGCAAAAAAAAAAAAAAGAAAGAAAGAACCAGGGTTTTTTTGTTTGTTTGTTTCATGGATTCTCTGTTTGATTGCCTTTTATTTCATTACTTTCTTCTTTTCTTATTATCCTAGTTCCCTTTTCTGCTTTCTTTGGGCCAATTCTACTCTTCTATCTTCAGTTTTTCAACTGCAGTCCTAAGATTATTCGTCTGAAACCTTTATTTAGAATGTGATCATTTTGTGATACAGAAGTAACCCTCCTCACTACTGTGGTTGCACCTGTACATTTTGTTAGGTTGTATTTTTATTCTCTTTTGGCTATTTATAGTTTGTAATTTTCACTGAGATTTTCCTTTGGTTGATAAAATGCAAAAAAAGGTGTATTTTTAAATTTTCTACATGTCTAGAGATTTGCTTGTCTTTTTACTATTATTTATGATTGAATTCTCTTGTAATTCATCACACTGTCCATATGATTTCATTGACTGCCTACAGTGTGCTCTATCTTGAATTTCTTTAGTGAGCAAAAGAATTAAATAACAAAACTTGTAACATGCAGATGCACGTTCTGTTATGGTTGTGGAGGAGGTAAACTGTCTAGATCCCATTTCTTTCTGTTATTCAGAGATTCTTTAGACTTGCAGACTTTCTCTCCACTAGTTCTGTCCTAATACTTCTAAGAGAAGTGGACGGTGATGCCCCAAAATATAACTGGGATTCCTCTGATTCCTGTGCAGCTCTACCAGTTTTTGCTTCATGAAGAAAACATTGTTGGCATTTCTCCCTAATCTCTTTTTTAAACAAAACCAGAAAGCATCAATCCATATTCCTGGATAATGGGCATTAGATAAAGAATTTGTACACATAATTTATCCTTCCTCACTGCAGAAGAGAAATAGAGCAGTGATTTTAACAAATTCTTCTTAAGAACAGTGCTTATGTATCTATCAGTGTTTTCTGTGTTTTTTTTTCTCCCTCTCACCTGTGGCTCACTGGGGAACAGAGGAGGGAGACAGAGTCAAGACAAGTTTGCCCAGAAGAACACTCTGGAGAATAAATAGCATTGATGTGCAGATATAGTTTGATGTATATGTTCACTGGTATATAAACATATATTATTCAATCAGCTAAAGCCATATGGAGTTACTGTCCAATGAGTCCAAATGTCACACAACCTGCATTAGGTGAGGGAGTACATGGGGTCGGGTGGGGGGGCAGTATGTCCAAGCAGTGTATCTGCAGACAAAGGTCAGGAAGCAGGCAATGCCCTGGGCTTTGGCACCAATTAGAGGGTCTCCAGTTACCTAGGACTTCATTATGAGTTTGAAGACTCATTTGAAAGACTCAAGTCTGTTCAAACAGCCACATGAGGTGATAGCACTTCTCACATTCCTGGTCTTTTAGTGACACCATCAGAACAGAGACTGACCCGCTCCGTGAAACAGAAGCATCATTATATGGTGGTGTCTGTGTATTGAGGCCACACATCAGAATTTGTGGGAAGAATATCTTCTATGATACAACTTCTCACAACTGGAGTACTGAACTTCCTGGTCGTAGTAGGACTCCAGGGAAAGAATAATGGGGTGGGCTGCTACTAAACTTGGGTTGTGCACAAGCTTAGATTAATGGGCATTTTATACTTGAGCATGGTTTGAATGTGTTGGAAAACGTGCTGTTAAAAACAGATGATGTAACATTTTGACACCTGAATAAATGAATAGACTCTACTTACATAAGCTTTCAAACCCAAACAAGCCAAAACTAAATAAAAACCCTCATCATCACCATTGGTATATTGACCATAGATGTGCTCATCTGTGCATAAGTCATTTGCAGATATTGCTCCAAGAAGTAGTTATAAGTAATGTGAGTAATGGTGCTATAGGGGATTTATCTTTCATCATGAGAAATGTCTGTGGATTCCTTAGTGAAGCACAACAGGAGGATAGAATAGTGTGCCTGGGAGGCGTTTCAAATGTAAGCATATCACCACATAAACTAAAGACATGTTTGCATGAAGCATGCACCAAAGTGTAGTTTTCATGAGTTCAGTAACAACTTTACCATAATGAAAAATGGGTTGGAACTTTGATATTTCTCCAATCTACATTTCTGTGACATAAAGCATCTTTAATATTAACTGTGCATCTATTTTATAACCCATTCATTATAATAAAGTTGCTTAATATGCATCATCTACAGTATAAATAATGGCAGTCCTTGTCTTCAAACAACAAAGGTAGTTGTCTTTTAAAACAAACCAATTTTAATAAACTCGGGGATCTGTCCCTGTAGGAACAAGTAAATTTGCTAGACTTATCTAGAATTATTTTCTTTTACAGACCTCCTCTGTGACTGACTGTTTAAGAGCTGCTGTCTTTGGCCTTTCCCCAGGGTTAAAGCACAGCTCTTCCTCAATAATCTCCAAGTCATTTTGCTGGCACAGGTGTTGTTTTCCAGGCAGCTATTGCCAAAGGGCAGCATGCTAATTAACAAGCTTCAGATCTGGAGGGTTCTGGGTCTCACTTCTGACAGCTGATACATGTGTCACACACATAGTTATCCATCTGAAACTGCCTGTGTTTAAAGATTCTCACATTGTAACAAAAGACTGAACACTCCTAAAATTTCTACTCTCTGAGAGCAACTCTTAAATTTAGGGATTATGTCATTTCTTGTAGCACTATGAAGCTCTAGTGTCTACAGCACTTGCCATTGTATTTCAGGAGTCACTCTTTTCATGATACCAAGCCCTTAAAGCCAACTATGCTATATATCCCAAGTGAGAAAACATTACTATTCAACCTTCACATTTCCTATTAAAACTGGCACTTTCACAGTGTTAAGACTTGAGAAGGCATGTATCCTCATGATAGGAGATGTAGAATATAGGAGGCTTCAGTAGTCTTCAGGCTAGTTTTCTAGAGAACAAAGTTTTTTAGACATCAATCAGATGCTCTAAGCATAGTATGTAAAGGTACAGAAATAGTCACACCAGTTCTTAGAGTAGGTTACTCTACAGTGCTTCTCTCTGACATCTGTTCTGATGTTTTAGGAGTTCGTGATGATCGTTGTCTTTGGCTTGGAGTTCATCATTAGAATCTGGTCTGCAGGCTGCTGCTGTCGTTATAGAGGATGGCAAGGAAGACTGAGGTTCGCTCGAAAGCCTTTCTGTGTTATAGGTAAGTATCAGTCTCCAGATTTATGGTACTGCATATTTTCTTCTCCTCTTGCTTTACAACATTCAGGTGATATTAGAAGGGCAACACCCAGGAATTACTGACTGTGGACTAGCTCTCTCTCTCTCTCTCTCTCTCTCTCTCTCTCTCTCTCTGTGTGTGTGTGTGTGTGTGTGTGCATGTTAATTAGCTCTACAATATACCATGAGGTATATCATTCAAATGGGCATTCATGTTAGTAGCACCCTCTAGCATACATGGAGGTCACGGTGTGGCTTATGCTCTGAAAACTTTGTCTGACCCTGAGTTCTACGCTCTGAAATATGTTTCACCCACCCACAGTTCCTATACAAAGCAGACTTTTTCATTGTCCCTAGCTTCTGTAGTTCTAAGGGGGACTTCATTCTGTTGAGACTCACTTTGAAATTATGCCTCCCGATGAAGATGCTGTAGAGCCCTGTGGAGTCATGACCTGGCATCCCTTAGTATTTTATTGAAAATCATATCTTAAAACTGAAAACCCTCCATATCAAAACTATTATTAGGTAGCTCAATTTGGTTTTCCTGCTTTTTTGCCTTTCTTTCTTGCTAAGCAACCATTAAAATCCAAATGTTGGAAGTTCTCCTGGGTGAGGCTTACTCCAATTATTTCCAAAGGGGGATTTAATTTACAAGATAGTTTACTCTCTTGTTTGAGGAGTTAGGAATTGCTGAGTGATCCCTTTGATCACATCCCTTAATCTTTGTCCTCATTGTGAGTGGGGAGAACAACAGAGTGCTTTCAAGCAGTAGAGTTCTACCTCTTCAGGCTTTGCTAACACCAACCTCTCTCATCTGGAAACCATCATGCTCAGGTATAGAGAAAAGCAAATGGCTTCTTACAGCCCCACAGAGCAAGACAGTGAGCATTTGACTTCCCACCCCCCCACCCCCTGTGACTTTCTCATTCTGAATTCTTTACTCAAACAAGGATATGAAGGATTGTCACGAAGTGAAACTACTGCAAAACAAGGACTCTCTGCCCCATGAAAGACCCAAACAAAACAATTCACAAGGCAGGTGGTTGGCCAAGATGCACTCAACTTCTACGTTCATGGACGACTACAGGGGTGTCCCAATCCAGATTTTAAAACTAATTAAAATGTGGTTGCATTCCCATTCCAAGCGCAATGGCAATGCCAATGTATTTCTGCTCTTGAGCGTAGAAAGAAAGTTCTGTCCCAGATGCCTGCTGCCTCTTAGTAGCTCTTTCCAGCCATGGATGCATCAGCACATGGTAGCCCTTTAATCTTTCTCTGTCTGCCTCAGCTCTTTGAAGGTCTTGCTTGGAAAATAATGTTCTGTTCTCTGTCACCTCACTTGACTCAGCGCACCTATCAGTGGTGACCTTGCAGATTTAATATGGTATGATAATGACGTTATTTGGAATTTGTTAACTTCAGGGGATTTTTGTTTAATTAGAGATTTAACATCTAGAAAAATAACTGCTTTGTAAGTTGTCATGGATAAATATATAATGAATTCCCATTAGAGCATAGATCAAATGTTCACTTGCAGTGAAGGTAATCGTGTGTGACTTTTGGCATTCTGCTTAGTGTCCATGTGACAGTTTGATCTGTGTTTCAACTGAATTGATATAATAGTGAAATATTCAAATGTGGCTTATTAGTTTTAGATCCCTGGATTTGTCCTACACAGATGAATCAAATGTTACCTATTGAAGGCAAGGGCTGTGCCACACCATTGTTGAGATTCTTCCTAGATCTTTTTAGTGGTCCATAAAAATGCTGTATAAACTGGTAAAAATAATAAAGTAAGCCCTATAGTCCCCTTGGTCAACCAAATTAACACTGCTGAATGCAAAATGGAATACTGCACCTTTCTCATCTATCTGTAACATGTGTTCTGAGCAGGAAGAAATCTAAAATATACCAAAACTTATTAATTCTTGATATGTTTGAAAGATTAGACTACTCTGGATATGCCAGATACACACTCAATTTTTTTTTGAAATCTTGAACATTTAAGAATAGAATGTGCAAAGGATGACAGCTCACCTGATATACCTTCACTATTAGAAATGTTCTCTCTGGGCACACTGTCCTAGGTAGCGTTAGTTATCAACTTGACACAGCCAAGTTATCTGGTAGCATCTCCATTGAAGATCACCTCCATCAGATTGTCCTATGACAATCTGCAGGGCATTTTCTTGATTGATGTTTGATGTGGGAGGACCCAGCTCGCTGTGGGTGATACCCTGTGCAGGTGGACCTGGGTTGTGTAGGAAAACAAGCTGAGAAGGAGAGAGCAAGCCAGTAACCAGAGCTCTTAGATGGTTCTTCTCCAAGTTGTTTGTAGTCAGTGTTTTATCACAGCAATTGAAAGCAGACAAAACACAACAAAGTTGTCACTTCATATTGCAAGCAAACAGAAGCTAATACCATGGTCATGCTTTGCATAGCATCCTTGTTTACCAACCAGTAATATCTGGACACTATTTAATAGAGGTCCCATGGGCTGATTCCAAAGACTGACATTTCCTCCTTCAGAACCACCAATCCTCTATTAATTAAAGTGATCATACAGTCATTACACACTTGTTTTTGGAAAATATATCATAAGTGCTTAACTCTAAAAAAGTTTGTGTTTTTTAAAAAAAAATTAATGTTTTCTTTCATTACTATTTGGATGTACAATTGTCTGTAGAATTGTAAAACTCATTACCCCTACATGTCTAACCAGCTCCATCCCTGTGACTCTGCTGTGAAAGCTTTGGCAAACCCCTACCTTCCTACCTCAGAGACTTAAAGCACATCTGTAGTACCTACCTGGGTCGGCTCCCTGGTGACTTTTCTGTATGCCAACATAAACCCTGCCTTCTGTAACATGAGTAGTGAGATGTGTGAATCACCCCCAAGGACTGGTAACACAGCCGTTCTTTTTTGCCCAGCGTTTTCTTAATGGCCTACTTGAGAATCGCAAATAGTATCAAATGCTGCTACTTAGACTGCAGTAATGAGCCTGATCTTTCGGGCAGCCTTAACTTCAAATAGGAGCTATTTTTTGATTCCTTGGTGAGTACTTTGAAAAACAGTCATAACAGGGCTGTAATTTTTTTCAGTGTGTCTCAGTGCAGCAGAAAATGCCAGCCTGTTATTAATCTTGTATCTATATTTGATGTTAAATGTAGGTTGATTTCCTATCGTTGTCTTAACAGTTTCCTGTGGCACTTCCACAGGAGAACCAAGGGGGTAAACCACAGCTCAGATATTTCCCAACAACTAATCATGTCTGTATTCCACTTGAAGTAACAGCTCCTCAGGAGTGTGCCAGCAAGTGTGTGTATTTTTTTTTATTAGAAAATGTAGCCAGCTTCTTACTTGGCTCAAAGAAAATGGAAGACTTTATTAGAGTCAACCACATGACTAAGTCTATTCAAATGCATGTGTGAATTCATCACATTATAAGGCAAGTTGTTAATGCGTTCACAAATTAGAACAGAAACTCTGAGAAACACCACTGGCTTGCAAACTAAAATTTTTTTTCCTGCATCTTTACCATCTCCACCTTTTACTGGCATAGACCTATCTTGACCTGAACCTTCAAAGCTTTTATCACCTTTAATAGAAACTCATTCCCATAGGCTATTGCTTAACAGTCATGTATTCTGCAAATTCTCACAACATTCATTCTCTTCTGGAACATGTAGTTTCGTTCCTATGCTTAATTAAGGACAGCTAAAACCTACTTAATCAGACAATTAAAAGGATTTCAATATCTTTCTAGTAGCATTATTTACTGAAAACTATTACACGCTACCCACTGTTCCAAGTACCTTATAAATATTATATTATTAGTATTACATATTATAGTATACTTGTGAATTTTTTATTATTATCTTTTTGTGTGTGTAACTTGTTTTGCCTTCATGTATGCCTGTATACCACATGCATGCCTAATGCTACAGAGTCCAGAAAAAAGGGCATTGGATCCCCTGAAACTGGAGTTATAGACAGTTGTGAGCCACCAAGTGAGTGTTGGGAATGAAACTTCGGTGTTCTTAATTACCAAGCAACCGCTCCAAACACTAATACCCCATTTTCCACATGAGGAAGTAAGACAGTACTTAGCAAACCTTGCAAAGCAAGAAAGAAGGCAAGAAAACAAAAATAAAGATAGGATTCTTTTCATATGGCTCTAGAAAAAAATGATCCTCTTTTGACATTTACTGACAATTTAAAATTAAACTTGGTTAAACTTTCTCCATCATCATCAACTGATGTCCATCATTAGAAATTCAAAAAGCCATGGCTTATAAAATCACATTAATATTAAGATAAGCTTCATTTTTAACAACTACACCTATTGCTGCTCTCTGGCTTGAAGGAGAAATTAGGGAATAAACAGATTTCTGTGCTGAGTATCTACTTCTTGCACTTTTAAGTAATGTTATTCTGAGGGTCCCTGGGTATTTGCAAATTGGAGGCGCCTTCTAGGATAAATAGTCTCATTCCCAGGAATGCCTCTAGCTGTTCATTAACAGTATGGTGGTTGCTTAGACAATAGTTGATGTGGTATGCAAGCTTGACTGATAAGGAAACATAAAATGCTATTATTTGACTGTACAGAAAGTATTCTAAGAGGGAAATGAAAAACTGAAGATGTTTCCCACTTATTCTATAAACTTTAGTAGACCCCATGACATATTTTACTAATATTATTTGTATCTTATGTTATATAAGAAAAAATCAAAGACAGAATACTTATGTGCTAGACACACTCAGTACAAAAGATGCAAATATGAATACAAATAGTCCCTACCTGTAAGATTACAGTCTCATGTATCGTTAGAAAGGGGAAAGCCAAAAGGAAATTGAAGAGTTATAGGAAGAATGATACAGACTGTCATGACTCACTGCATAAGACAAAGGAGCAAAGATCACCTCTGGCTTGAAATTTAGTCATCCAGGAAAAGTATTATGTAATTTTTCAATGCCCAAACATAATTCTGGATGCTGGGAATAGAAACTTAAAAAGTGGAAAGGAAATACCTTAGATAGTGCAGTCCAGGAAAATCTTCCAAGTGGTAGAATATTATATTGATCTTAAAATTTTTAGAAAGGAGTAGGTCTTAAAAATATTTAAGCACGTATCTTTCCAATCGAAGGAAGAATACCTGCAAAGTTTCCTCAGATCTTCTAAGTTTGACTTGTGCAGGAGTCACTGAGTATTGTGGCTGGAGGTCAAAAAGAGTAGGGAGATGGGGACGGGCAGAGGTCACAAACTCTAGAACAGCCATTCTCAACTTGTGAGTCGAGACCCACAGTGCTCAAATATCAGGTATCATGTTTATCAGATCTTCCCATTACAATTGACAACTGTAGCAACATCACAGTTATGAAGTAGCAATGAAATAACTTTATGGTTTGAGGGTCACCACAGCATTAGGAACTGTATTACGGGTTGCAGCATTAGGAAGTTTGAGAACCACTGCTCTAGACACACCAGCTTCTAGAGAATGATACTGACAAATGCCCTGAAAGTTGCAGACATATGAATGTTTGAGTTAAAGACAACTAAAGTTTGACTGTGTAAGGCCCTGGGGCTTTTAGACCTCTATGCCTACTTGAACTTTATACAAGTAATGTGTAAATTACTACACATTCTAAGAATACATTATAGGGGGATAATTTGCAAAGTAACATTCCATGACTTTTCCGTGTATGGATGGGTCTGCCCTGGAGAACATGAAATTCCCACTTTAAAGGGAAATTGTGTTGTTTTCTGTGTGCAACCAAAATTATGATGTGATGGAAACTTTTTACAACTCCCTTGGCAACCGTCTCTAACAAGCAGTTCCTGGGAGCTTTCTTTCCAAATGACTGTGCCCCAGACTCATTCATTACCATGATTGCAATGCAGATTTATTTCATTAAAGATTATTGATTTCCTGTGAGAACTAGTCCCTTTTGCCTCAAGATGTTATCTAGAAACTTGTGATCAATAAGAAGCATTAAACTGTCACTATGGGGTAAATTTTCAAAGTGGTGCTTAGGATTTACCAGTATGAGTCCCATTACCTTCAGTGGAAGTCCTGCAGTCAAACTATGACATGTGGCTTTGAAAATGTTCCATGGTATATCTTTGCAATGCATTTCCTTTAATTTTTAATAAATATCACAGAGAGACTTGGAGTGCAGCTGATTGCAGTATTTGAGAGTGTAGATAATGCACTGTGTAGTAGGAGGCATTTACAATTCTATTTTTAGGCTTTGTGTCTATTAAGAATCACAATACCTTTATTTCATCAACGGGCACTCATCTATAAAGGAATCTGGAGCCCGATTAGAACATAGAGCTCAAAAAGCAGAATTATATCCCTCTGAGACATTGTTTGTCTCACTCTATAGGTGGAAAAAAATTGAGATACCATGGAATAGGGGTGCTTTGTCCTCAGCTGTAAGTCATCACCGAAACTGGAAATAGAATACTGGCCTCCCAGTAGCTCCCTGCTCTGAGGCACTGCCTCTTGTAAGAGTCAAATTTAATTACATTGTAATCCATTTAATCTACACATGGAATAATAGGAAGGGGCAGGAAAAAAATTCATTAATGGATTAGTGGGAGATTATGTCACATAGATTAGTGACTTTCTTTGGGGGTCCAGGTTTTCAGCCTGTCCTAGAAGGTTTCCAACACGAAATTTAATCTCTGCCAGTTAGCACTGAAATAGAACTTCTTTATTTTCTCACACGGAAACATAAGCAGAGTTTGCACTTGAAAATGTCACAGAATGTTCCTCTTTTTTAATAAACAACCTGATTAAAAATGTAAACATGGCCTTGTGTTATAAACTTACCAGTTGGGGCTGGGAGGAAAGATTCTAAGAGTCAAAGGAATAGGGTGTCTATTATGAGATATCATCTCCAAGAAAGTCAGGGAAGCTACACCCATGAGTTTCATCAACATGGCTGTCTAAACCAGAGCTGAACAAGCAGGGCACCAATAGACATAGTAAGTGGAAGGAGGGAAATCTCATATAGTTCCAATCCTAGATGAAGAATGACAGATAACCACAGAATGCTGAGAGGGGGAAAATTTTCATTTTTCAGGGAAAAGGCCCCCAATTACTTATCCAATACAAAGTGAATACAGTTACCTTTACATCGACTAGACATACACACACACAACACACGGTATATAGACATACACACAAAGAAAACACCCACACATATAAAATTTCACATAACACACACACACATTTGTGTGTGTGTGTGTGTGTGTGTGTGTGTGTTATGTAAGAAAGGGAAAGGAAATAATGGATAATTATTTTTTTATTTTATTTCAAATTTTTTTAATGTAAAACAAAAAAAAATAAGCCTGGGAGCTGAAGAGATGAGTTAGTGTTTAAATACACTTGCTCTTCTTGTAGAAAACTTGAGTTCAGTTCCTAGCACCCATGTATGGTATCAGATAACTGTCCATAACTCCAACTCCAAGGGATCTGATACCTCTGTCTTCCACAGACACGCACATACACTCACAGAGAGACAGTTATAAAGCAGGGGCTGGAAAGATATCTCAAGAGTTAAGACTATTTTGCTGCTCTTCCAGAGGACCCAAGTTCTATTCCCAACACCCGCGTGGCAGCTCAAAGCTGTCTGTAGCTGTAGTTCCTGGGGATCTGATGCCCTTTGCTGGCCACAGCAGGCATCAGGCATGTGTGTAGCATATAGACATACATGCAGGCAAAAATACCCATATACAGAAAATAATAGAAAATGTTTTACAAAAAAAAAAGCCCACATCATGGGAGGAAAAGCGCATGTATGTTCAGCTCCCAGATGACAAGTGTATCTTTCCTCATTTGGCTTCTCATGACTTTTGTCCCACATATGTAAATATAGTATATACACCAGTTCATCCATTTTGTATTTTCTGCATCTACATTGGAGAAAGGACAGTAGCATTACAGTTGGATTTAAATAGGACTTTTCCCTTGAAAGCGAGCATAATAGAAGTTCAGGGCCCAGGCTGCCTAGTTACATCAATGGGGATAAAACGTTATGGTTTTAATCATAAATCATAGATGAAATTTATTTCATATAATTCCTACAAAAGTGAGCAGGGATCAAGATCCTGACTTTATGCCTTAAGAGACTGGAACTTAAGATCTTTCTTACACCATATACTGAAGAGCTAGGGACAGGGGAAAGAGCTGCTTGAATCCTGACTTCGTGACATTTCATTATGCCTCGTGTCGTGGATGTATGGCACAGAGTCAAGTTAATAAAACATATGATGAGGCTTGAATCTTAACCCCTAATCATCCTCCTCCTAACCTGGAGACACTGTGTAAAGTCCAAAAGTGACTACCTATCAGTATCATAAAAGGAGCGATACCTTCTCTAAACAGTTAGTCTCCACTCAGGCTTTTCCCCAGACTTTTTACACTGAAAACATTTGAGTTCTTCTTACAAAAGGTAAAGCTGTTATGGACAGTTCCATGTTAGAATTCCTCCTCTATCTGGCTTCCTCCAACACCATACCGACATGAATGCCTACTGTTAATTGACCGTATTCAGATCTCATCAGTTTTTACATGCACAGGTTTGTATATGTATGTCCCTACACATTTTTATCGTATGGAACAAGTTGTTTAACTACAACTACAATCAAGACACAGAATCTTTCCGTCAACCTACAGCCACATAGGATGCAACTGCTAGCATTAAATTTTTTGCATCACTGTTTGACACAGATCATAAAGTCTGTGATCCACAAGTTTGTTCTCCCTCACTTTCATTTTCTTAACCATAGGAAATTAGTACTGTATTCATACAGTAACAAGCTCTAGAAATTCACTCAAAATGATGGCAATTGTCATCAATAATTCATTCCTTTTTACTGCTGAATAACATTCTGTGATATGGATTCAAGGTAATTTGCTTATCCATTTCCATATTATTGAATGTCATTTAGTTTTTTATTTAGCTACTACTTATGAAACTGCTATGAACATCCTTGTACAGATTTTTTTCTCAGATTTTTTTTAATTTGAATTAGAAACAAGATTGTTTTACATGACAATCCCAGTTCGCTTCTCCCTCCAGTCCTCCCCTAACGCCCGCCACCCAACTTAAACCCTACCTATCACATATCCTTTCTGCTCCCCCTGGATGGTGAGGCCTTTCATAGGGTGTCATCAGAGTCTGTCGTATCCTTTGGGTTAGGGCCTAGGCCCACCCCCGTGTGTTTTGGCTCAGGGAGTATTCCTCTATGTATAATGGGCTCCCAAAGTCCATACCTATGTTAGGGATAAGTACTGAACTACTAGGGCAGGTCTGATATATTTCCTCACTGATAGGTTTCCTCACTGAAACCCATGTTCCTGGGGTCTGGTTCAATCACATGCTGGTATCCCAGCTATCAGTCTGGGGAGCAAGAGTTTCCTGATGTTCGGGTCAGCTGTTTCTGTGGGTATTGCCAGCCTGGTCTGGACCCCTTTGCTCTTCACACATCCTTCTTTGCATCTGGATTCCAGTTCAGTTCAGTGATAAGTTGTGGGTGTCTGCTCCTACTTCTACCAGCTGCTGGATGAGGGCTATCAGGTAGCATTTATGTCAGTCATCAATCTCATTATCAGGTGAGGGCATTTAAGTAGCCTCTCCTCTGATGTTTTGATTGTTAGCTGGTGTCATCTTGTAGATCTCCAGACATTTCCCTAGTGCTTGATTTCTCTGTAAACTTCAAATATTATCTATATCTATTATAGTATTTTCATTCTTGTTATCTTCTATTCTTCGTCTGTCTCAAACTTTCTTCACCCTCATGTCCTCTGCATCCCTCCTCTTCTCCCCTTCTCATTCTCCTAGCTCCCTCTCCCCTCTTCCCGTGCTCCCAATTTGCTCAGGGATCCTTGACCCTTTCCCCTTCTCCAAGGGAGCATGTATGTCTCTCTTAGTGTCGTCTTTATTTACTAGCTTCTCTAGCAGTGTGGATTGTAGGCTGGTAATCCTTTACTCTATGTCTATGAGTGAGTAAATACCATGTTTGTCTTTGTATGATTCGGTTACCTCGCTCAGAATTGTTTCTTCTAATTCCATCCATTTTCCTGCAAATTTCAAGATTGCATTGTGTTTTTTTCCACTAAGTAGTACTCCATTGTGTAAATGTACCACATTTTCTCTATCCATTCTTCTGTTGAGGGGCATCTAGGCTGCTTCCAGTTTCTGGCTATTACAAATAGTGCTGCTATGAACATCATTGAAGAGATGTCCTTGTTGTATAAATGTGCTTCTTTCGGGTATATGCCTAAGAGTGGAATTGCTGGATCTTGTGGTAAACTGATTCCCATTTTTTGAGGAGTCGCCAAACTGATTTGCAAAGTATACAAGTTGGCACTCCCACCAGCAGTGGAGAAGTGGTCCCTTTTCTCCACAACCTCTCAAGCATAAACTGTCATTGGTGTTTTTGATTTTGGACATTCTGACAGGAGTAGGATTGTATCTCAGAGTTGTTTTGATTTGCATTTCCCTGATGGCTGAGGATGTTGAGCACATAAGATGTGTCTTTCTACCATTTTAGATTCCTCTGTTGAGAATTGTCTATTTAGTTTTGTATTCCACTTTTTAATTGGATTGTTTGGTGTTTGGTAGACTAGCTTCTTGAGTTCTTTGTATATTTTGGAGATCGGCCCTCTGTCAGATGTGGAGTTGGTGAATATCTTTTCCCAGTCTGTGGGCTGCCATTTTGTCTTGCTGACTGTTTCCTTTGCCTTATGGAACCTTCTCAGTTTCATGAGGTTCTATTTATCAATTGTTGATCTCAGTGTCTGTGCTACTGATGTAATGTTCAGAAAGCAGTCTCCTGTACCAATTAATTCAAGGGTATTTCCCACTTTGTCTTCTAATAGGGTTAGTGTGACTGAGTTTATGTTGAGGTCTTGATCCATTTTGACTTAAGTTTTGTGCATGGCGATAGGCTTGGGTCTATCTGTAGTCTTCTACATGTCAGCATCCAGTTATGCCAGCACCATTTGTTGAAGATGTTCTCTTTGTTCCGTCATATAAATTTGGATTGTTTGTCAAAAATCAGGTGGTCATACGTGTGGGTTAATATCGGGGTTTTCAACTCTATTCCATTGGCCTACCTGTCTATTTTTGTGCCAATACCAAGCTGTTTTCAGAACTGCTTTCAAAGTGTGCCATAGGTTTGGATATGCTGTGTCCACATTCTCATTGAATTCTAGGAAATCTTTAATTTCTTTTTTTAGTTCTTCCTGGACCCAAGAATTGTGCAGTTGGGTGTTACTTAATTTCCATGAGTTTGTAGGTTTTCTGTAATTCATGTTGTTGTTGAATTCTAATTTTAAAGCATGGTGGTCTGATAAGACACATGGGGTTATTTCAATTTTTTTGTACTTGTTGAGGTTTGCTATGTTGCCAAGTATGTGGTCGATTTTAGAGAAGGTTTCATGTGGTGCTGAGGAGAAGGTAAATTCTTTTGTATTTGAGTGGAATGTTCTATAGATATCTGTTAAGACCAATTGGGCCATAACTTCTATTAGTTCCTTTGTTTCTTTGTTAAGTTTTTATCTGGTGTTCCTGTCCAGTGGTGAGAATGGGGTGTTGAAGTCTCCCACTATAATTGAGTGCGGTTTTATGTGTGATTTGAGTTTTTGTAATGTTTCTTTTACAAACGTGGATGCCTTTGTATTTGGGGCATAAATGTTCAGAATTAAGACTTCATCCTAATGGATTTCTCCTGCAATGAGTAGGAAGTGACCTCCTTCATCTCTTTTGATTGATTTTAGTTTAAAGTCCAATTTGTTGGAAATTAGGATTGCTACCCCTCTTGTTTCTTGGGTCCATTTGTTTGGAAAAATCATTTCCCAACCTTTAATTCTTAGGTACCAGCTGTCTTCGAAGTTGAGGTGTGTTTCTTGTATGCAGCAGAAGGATGGATTCTGTCTTCTTATCCATTCTGTTAATCTGTGTCTTTTTATAGGGGAGTTAAGACCATTAATTTTGAGGGATATTAATGACCATTGATTGTTCATTCTTGTTTGTTTTTGATTTGGTAATGGTGGCAAAATTGTGTGAGGGATTCTATCCCTTTTTCCTTTTGGCTGTTGGTAAAGTGGGATTATCTATTGCCTATATTTTTCTTGTTGTAGTTAACTTCCTTGGGTTGCAGATTTCCTTCCAGAACTTTCTGTAGGGATGGATTGGTGGATATGTATTGTTTGAATCTGGTTTTGTCGTGGAATATCTTGTTTTCTCCATCTATAATGATTGAAAGCTTTGCTGGGTATAGTAGACTGGGCTGGCATCCGTGGTCTCTTAGTGCAGGTAGAATATCTATCCAGGACCTTCTGGCTTTCAGAGTTTCCATGGAAAAGTCAGGTGTAATTCTGATAGGTTTGCCTTGATATGTTACTTGACCTTTTTCCTTTACTGCTCCTAATATTTTCTCTTTGTTCTGTATGCTTGGTGTTTTGATTATTATGTGGCAAGGAGACCTTCTTTTTTGGTTGAGTCTATTTGGTGTTCTGTAAGCTTCTTGTATTTTCATTGGCATGTCTTTCTTTAGGTTGGGAAATTTTTATTCTATGATTTCATTGAATATGTTTTCTGTGCCTTTGAGTTGGATTTCTTCACCTTCTTCTATACCTATTATTCTTAGGTTTGGTCTTTTCATGGTATCCCATATTTCCTGGGTATTTTGTGTTAGGGATTTGTTGGACTTAAGATTTTCTTTGGTTGATGAGTCTACTTCTCCTAGTGTATCTTCAACTCCTGATATTTTCTCTTCCATTTCTTGTATTCTGTTGGTTATGATTGTGTCTGTAATTCCTGATCATAGTCCCAGATTTTCTATTTCCAACATTCCCTCAGAATGTGCTTTCCTTATTGTCTCTATTCCAGTTTTTAGGTCTTGAACTGTTTCCTTGAGAGATTTGTTGATATCTTGCATTTTTTGGTTTGTTTTTTCTTCCATTTCTTTGAGGGATTTTCTCATGTCCTCTTTGAGGTCCTCTATCATTTTCCTGAAGATATTTTTAAGGTCATTCTCTTCTGGTTCATCTGCATTGTGATGTTCAGGTCTTGCTGGTGTATTGTTCCTAGTCTCTGTTGGTGTCATATTGGGTTTTCTGTCATTGAATGTGCTTTTACATTGACCTCTTCTCATCCTTTCTTCTGGTGGGTGTAGCAGGAGTCTCTTCCTCTCCTAGTGGGTATGGGACCAAGTTTCCATTCTGGTAGATGCAACCAGTTCCAATATTCTGATGTATGTCCTCTTGTCATGGATGGAGGTGGTACTGTTACCTGGACCTTGGCAGTGTCTGGGTATGTCGGATCCCACTGCCGAGCTCGGATCCTGCACACAAACCCCTGGCGTCAGATGTTTCTGAGCAGGGCCACTTACCCAGAACCAGAAACCCTTGTACAGATTTTTATGTCTACATGATTTTTTATTTCTCTAGAGATTACTGGGCTGTGTAGTAAGTGCTTTTGTTTAACTTCAGCAATTAAAAAAAAAAGGTTTCCAGAATGTGGATGTTTCTTTTAAAATATACATTCATGAATATAAATTATATATTGGCTGAAATAAGTGGCATTTATGACTCCCTCAGACAAACACATTTAAAACTTCTTCTAAGGCCCAGAAGTACCATATAGATAGTTGGGCCCAGTCTCACAGTTCTTTTGTAACTTATAGAAAGGTCACTTGTTGTCCTTAATTCAACACCTCTCATAGGATTAGGGGAATCTCTTATATCCAAGATTACTTTTTCTCAAAAGTCCCTCTTACTTTTCCCAGGGGCTTCTTCATCATAACCAACTTGAAAGTCTTTTTTCCTCAGAAGTTAATAAGACATCCTTGGGTGATCAGATTCACAGATTTTGACTTACTGAGATGCCTCTTTCATATGAGAGCAACCAGCCACTCAAGTGGGAAAAGGTCATGTTAGAATCTATCTGTCTTCTTGTTGTGACAGACTTTGATAATCCCCTATGGGAGGCCTCACCCTCCCTGAGGAGTGGATGGGGGATTGGATGGAGGGGGGAATGGTAGGGGAAATGGGAGAATGGGAACTGGGATTAATATGTAAAATAAGATTGTTTTTAATTTAAATAAATAAAATTAATTTAATAAAAGAATCTATGTCTATCTTAACTTGAAATAACTCTCAAGTAGTCAAAGATGTAAAACAAACAGGGAAAAAAAAAAAAACAAGTGGGCAGCAGAAATAGAAATCTCTGTGTCGTTGGAAGCCCAGAAGCCTTCTAACCACAACTACAAATACAGACAAAACAACAAAGAATGCTGTATGAGACACAAAATGAAAAGAAAAGCAACACTACGAAAATACTTACAACTCCTATCAAAGATGAAGGACTGATCCCCCTAATGTAGAAAGAGCTCTGAAATCAAAAGAAATCTGTCAGCTCTGTACAAAATAAAGAGTGTGAAGAAGGAGATGAAGACAATGCACCTAAAGGGAAATGCATATGACAGTGTATTTACAATGTCACACTCTTGAGAAAGAAATGTACACAGTCATGTTCTCTTAGCTATCAGGGTGACAAGAATCTATGATTCCACCAGACCCTGTTTCAGGGAGTCTGTGGAATCAAGCCCATATATACTGCCAGTGTGCTAACAACTATTATCACTTTTGAAAAAAAAACATATCTTTAAAATAACATAAGCATTCTTCAACCACAAACTGAGTTCTTAATCTTTTCAACATTAGCGAATACTCACTTTAGCTAAATCAACTAAGGAATGTCACCATGATAAAACACAATTGAGACCTTCTTGTAGAGCCAATGTGTATTAAATGTAAAGGGGATAGGCATAATACATAGTATGCTGACATCTGAGTAAGAAAGAGAAAGAGGAAGTATTTATGTTGCTTCGTATCTGAATTAAAAAAAAAAAACATGGAAAAGATATTTTAAAGTAAAAAGAATAAAAATGTTCTCCTGAGCAAGCACAGATAGGGAGAGACAAAATTTCTCATCGTGTACCTCTTTACATCATCATCAGATTGAAACCATATAAATGTCTGTAGCATCCAAAGACCGAATAAAAAGCCTGGCTCTTTGGATCACAGCAAGAACTCTTAACTGCTGACTGTTATTTTCCTTGCCCATCAGTGCTGTGGTAGGTGGACTGGTCCATAGGAAGTATGGTCCTCCAGAACCTTACTCACTTTGCAGGCATTTCCTCATTACCAAGGACAATGCAAAGGATAACTTACCAGATGATTTTTATGTAAATATTCTCATTCAGAGGCTAAACCAGCAGATAATAGTGCTTTTAACTCTCTTAAACTGCATCTTAAAAGGTGTTCCTCCTGTGATTTGCTTTGGTTTGGCCTCCACGTGTTACATGAGTTTTAAACTTGGAATTTCAGAGTGTTTCAAAAGATTTCCAGGAAAAAATGAAGGAGAGATGAGATGACAGGTGTAAAGAGCATCTCTGAATGCCTGGCATCTAAGCAGTAACTGACATAATAAACCATGAGGATCATGAGTGCTAATACACTCCCATCAGCCCCAGGTCAGTTAACATAAACAGAACAATCAGTTTTCAATGCTGAGTCAGGAAGACTTCTTGAATGTGATTTATTATTTCTCCTCAAACTCTCACTAATACTGTATTCCTAGATTTAAGGGTTTATATGTTAAATAAGAATAAACTTTGTTTCAGAAGAGGGAAAGAGTAAGAACCAAGCTCTGTATTCTTTTTTTTTTTTGGGGGGGGGGGGTAATCTAGAGACCATTAGATGCAGTAACTTCACTGTTTGCAGTAGCTAAAGAATCTTTGTGTTAACTCAAGTGTCTTTTGAAATTAGTTGTTGGATTACAGCTTACCCAGATTAAACTCAGGGAAGGGGAAGGATCGTGGACTCTTCACTAGGTCAACTGTCTCTGCAAGCCTCTCTGGATACTTACCCTTTGTAATTTCCCTCAGCAGAACTCTTTTTATGCTTCCTAGTGTCTCCTCCACTTCATTCTTGTGAGTATAGACAGCATGTCTCTGTCGACACTGGCCTTAAACTATGTATATACCTAGCTCGAAACTCAGGTCCTAGAGACGTCTGTCCACACTCAGTTCAGCTTTTAATGAACTGAAATGCCAGAAAACTGCTAGCTAATAGGCATCTACTAGAGAACATCACCCCTACCCACCATGGCAAAACATTCAAACACACACAGTGAAACCAATACATTTGACATGGGTGAGTGAAAGGGAGACTGTGGCAAGTGACTGTGCAATGCCAGACGAAAAGTGACACCTTCGCCTCCTCACCAGGAGCTTCCAGAGGAGTGACTTTTGCTTGGTTAATCTGCTCCTTCAATTCTATAGTTTGGCCATGTGAATGTGATTATAGTGTTTACTAAAGCCCTTGTTTTACATACTTCATAACTCTAGATTCTTCTACTAGAACTACTCCCATACTGCCTTTGTTTCCTCATTTTTTTCCACTTCTGCCTTTTACAAAATGTTTCAAATATTTGCTGTCAACCCCTTCCCCCACAGACTCCAAATCTGGGCTTGGAATTTGGACATCAAAGAGCTGTAGCTAATCCTTGGGACATTTGCCAACCTATGACTTCAGTACCCTCCTCTTATCGAGTTTCTGTGGTTTTCTGGAGTATTTTCTGTGAGAATATGCACATCTGAAACAATTTTTGAGACATTTCTCCTTGATGCTTTCACATATTTAGTTCCTAGGAATATGTAGCTCCTGAGTGGTTTGAACTCCGTGAAGCCACCTCCAGACTCTTTAGAAGGGAATCCTAGATTGTAGTGTCACATGTTTTCAATAGGCCTTAGAGTCGAACACACACACACACACACACACACACATACACACACACACACACACACACACTTTAAAAGAAGTGAAGCTTTACAGAGAGCTCATGGCCTAAAAGGACAGATAATGAGGAGAAAGTGTATCCCAAATAGAGTTTTACTGATAGCTCTAGCATTTTTAATGAGAATCTGTCCCAAGACTGAGATGCACCTTCAGAGACCAAATACTGTGAGTTCTGAGTCTCTCTCTATCTGAAATAACTTACAACATCAGCTTGTTGGAGCCTCTCTGGCACATGGAGCTTTTTAAGCACAGATAAAAACATAACAGACCAATATGGATCTTAAACAGGTACTACAGAGAAGCTCCTGCAATATTTGGAAGTTCTGAAGCTTTTAATACTAAAGAGGTCAAAGTTTGGCAAATATTTTGTAAATAAAAATGGGGCTTTCAGAGGTAATAAAACACAATTTGTTTGGTTAATAATCCTACTAAAACAACACATGTATAGTTATAACCTGTGTATATCTCCAAATGGGAGTAAATGGGCCTTTCAGAATTAGAGTAAGGGCCAGAAATTTATCTGTGGCTTGTATTTACTCAAATTTGCTTCTTTAAAGCCCTCTCCCTTCAGTCTCCACAGAAGGAAAATTCCATTTCCACACCCCAGTGTTTATCCCCAAGGATTAGCCATGTGCCTAAACTGTATCCATTTCTTATTTCTAAAATAAGAAATAGTGCATTGGAAAAGATTGAGAGGCGGGTGATCCAGGTAATTCTCAATTTCCCAAGATGAAACGTAGAATAAATTCCCACCAATAGGTTTCCTTTGCTTGGTGACATTTAAGCTCAAATCGAAGCTCTGCTGCAAAAAGCCAAATAACCCAGTCCAGTCAAAGAGCTTCCTGAACATGTCCTTTCAAAACCTTTTAGTAGCAGGCGATGATTAATCGTAACCTGCAAGTCATCTGAAAACAAGGGTCAAGCTTCTCAAAGAAAAAAGCAGCATAGCCCAACAGCAGTACACCTAACCATGTGCCAAGACTCAGTTTTCATCACAGAATTGTTGTGCTAAAGGTGGGTCTGAAAAGTGAGACACTGGTGTTTGCAGACTGTGAATTTAAAACTGCAATTGTGTCATTACCTGTCAGTGAACAAAGCATTCAGGTTATGATCCAGTGAGAGATAGTGAGCACTGAATTCTATCTTCGGAGGTCAGGGGATTTCCAGTAGAAGTTTCAACACTGATCTCTCATTGGTAGTAATCCAACTCTCTCTTACAGTGGGTAGTCAAATACTATTTGGGGCTCTGTTCAGGAAATGAAACTGGCTACTGTTTTGACTTTTGGTATTTATGAAAACAGGTGCTAGAAGAAATTGTAAACTACGGTAAACTTGCCGCTTCTAAAAGCTAGTAGCACACTCTATATAAAATAACATAAAACCCAAAACCATATTCTTTTTTTTTCTTTCAGATTTTTTTATTTGAATTAGAAACAAGATTGTTTTACATGACAATCCCAGTTCCCTTCTCCCTCCCGTCCTCCCCTACCATCTCCCCAACTAAAAACCCTACCTATCACATATCCTTTCTGGTCCCCCTGGATGGTGAGGCCTTCTATAGGGTGTTATCAGAGTCTATTGTATCCTTTGGAATAGGGCCTAGGCCCACCCCACCCCCATGTGTCTTGGCTCAGGGAGTATCCCTCTATGTAGAATGGGCTCCCAAAGTCCACACCTATGCTAGGGATAAGTACTGAACTACAGGAGATCCTATAGATTTCCGAGGTTTCCTCAATGAAATCCATTTTCCTGGGGTCTGGATCAGTCCCATACTGGTATCCCAGCTACTAAGCCATATTCTTAATCATACAGATACCTGTGATTTCTCATCCTGTTGATATTGAATACTGATGGAAATATACTGATAATTTACTCAAGATACTATATTGTGTGTTCACCTTGCCTCCTACTTCATGATGCCTCTGGGGGGACAAATACTTCTCTCCTGTCATAAACATAGAAATACAGCTTGCTTATAGCCTCCAAACTGTGACTCATATCTGAAATTAAACATTTATCATCGTACTTTGAAGCAATAGTTTTAATAGATTACTGATAGTAAAGGAAATTAGTACTGTGGTAAAACACAAACAAAAATATTGCTGTAGGATAATCCTTCTGTACACTGTGAATATGTGGAAAAGCCAACAGAGACACAGGGAGAAAGAAGGATGGAGTCTAGAGAGATGCAAGCCAGCCTGCTGACCAAAAAAGAAAGATATGCTAAAGCCACGAACCATGGAGCAATGCATAGATTAATAGAAATGGGTTATTTAACTGTAAGAGTTAGCTAGTAACAAGCCTGAGTTATTTATAATCGACCGAGCATTTATAATTCACATTCAGCCTCTGAGTTGGTTATTTAGGACCAGACAGTCAGGACAGGAAATGTCCATTTAGAAAACATGTTTCCTGTATCTGCCGCCCTGACTTCTCTCTTTGCCCCCCACCCTCATTTGCTATGAATCAGTTATCTGACACACATGTCATATTTAACAAGGTTCAAATTAAACTCTTAATTTGGCTCCTTAAACAGCATTCCTGACTTTCTTCTCCATTCGCAGCGTTTTTCCATAAAGGAGACTTTGCTCACCCACTGTTCAAACTCAGAACCCTGAATGCAGCCTGGGCCTCTTTTATCTCACAGTGAGAACTTAAGCAAGCCTCGGCCTCTCCATGTTCATGTCCCCAGCTTCATTCTGGATGCCTGCCTCTCCACTGTAGCCTTGCTTGTGTAAAGTTGATCTCACCTTTTCCTAGGACATTCGGGACTCTTCAGCTAGCCATCCAGCTTACTCCTATATCAACAAAAATGGTCTTTATAAAATATAAATCTGGTATTCATACCCAAAAGCCTTCTATACCTGCTATCAAAACTTGGTCCTCACTCCACTCAGTCTTCAACTGCATCTCTTTAATCTTGCCTTAGACCTGTGGTTCTCCACCTGTGGGACATGTCTTAGTGACTGCTACTGCCTGCATGACTGTTTACTGACATTTCTGCTCTCTCTGTAAATTACCCAGCAGAAGCTTGGAATGAGATGCAAGCTGGGATCAAACAGCTATGAGTTTGATGCCTGGCTCCACTTACTAACTCAAGACCTTGGCTATGATTCTTAAACGTGTTTAATATCAATCCAGGTCTATAAAGTGATAAGGATGCAGATATATATTTAGCATTTTTATTCAGATTAAGATGTTATCAGGCTACCAAGCACACTAAGCCAGACTCTGGGCTATCTTATTTAATATCCTTACATGAAAGCTTATGAGAAAAGTGACTCTATTCCTTATTTACAGGTGAAAACTCTAAGACTCAGTAAGATTAATAGACCTGAGACCACACAGTTAGCAAGGGGCAGAACTAAGAACTCCACACTCATAACCTCTGGGCCTCCTTGGAGAACAATTATGGGAAGTAATGAAATAGAATCTGTGTAAGCACACCTCACAGGCTCATATATCAGAAGTACTCAATAAAGGTTACCCATTTCCCTTTGCTTTCCTTACCTCTGACTAAATGAATTACCTTGGTCAATATGTTAGCCTTCCTGAGCCATAACTTCTCATTTAAAAATAAAAGTATAGTTCTCCCCCTTTTCATTAAAAGAGCAGTACATACATGCTTGATCTATATCATACTGGACACACACACCCACAGTTTTATACAAACTTCCACCCAAAGACAATCACCACTGAGATAGAAGCCTACATATGTGTATGTGCATATTCGTATATATACACTGAAAGATTATAGCATCCTTTTGTGAAGAAAATTTGAATTATCCTATGTATCCTTCTGTGAAATCAATTCCCCAACATAATGGTATATTGGAAAACAGTCTATCTCATATTCTAAATCATGATATAACTACTCTTGTTACTAAATGATATCTAGTTAATAATGATAGCAATAATAGATTAACTATGTATTGTTGACTAGCATTTATTTCTT
This sequence comes from Cricetulus griseus, assembly GCF_003668045.3. NCBI lineage: Eukaryota > Metazoa > Chordata > Mammalia > Rodentia > Cricetidae > Cricetulus > Cricetulus griseus. Next base: position 24,518,904 of record NW_023276807.1, read on the forward strand.
CCTTAAAGGGATTCCATAGCACAAATATGTGCGTATCTTCATTTTATAAATAAATTGAGCCACAGAAAGTTTCAGTATCTTTACTCGGGAAATCCAGATGATTAGAGGCACAGCCTCTAATTGGAATTGGAACCCAGACAGATAGGCGCCATACTCCTTGCACCTACTTCCTTACTCCTTACTTCCTGGAAAGTACATACCACATTATTTTCCATTCATCCATTTTATTAGAAAACTGGGTTTTCTAATTTTGATATTATAAAAATAGTTGAGTGATGCTAATTATTATAACATACACATCCCTAGGTTACAGTGACTTAAAGTAGGAGTTAATGTTGTACTTGTTTAATGAAGGTGCGTCCTGCTGGGAGCAGAATATAAGGACTTTTCTACTCTACATGGTCACTCAGGAACTGAGGCTGGCAACATGCTGCACGTGGCTTCTCAGAACATCTTTCATCACCACATGAAGCTGATGCATAGGAAAAGAGGAAGCAATGTGTTGGATTGTGCTTCCCCTCAGCCTAAAGGTGGCAAATAGCATGTTCACTCACTTCCTATTAGCTAGAATCATCATTCCATTCAGAAGGGCCAAAGGATAAATAAAGTCCCTTCATGGGCACCCTCATCTCAGGGATACCTTCCTACATTGGAAGAGAAGTCACCTGTGTTAGACAGTCACAAAGACAATCCTGACCACCCATGATCTAAAGAAGCAGAGAGATTAACCAAAATAAAGTATGGAAAAAATAGGCTAAGTCATTCTGGATAACTTCAAATAATGTGAAATCAAGGGATCTTTATACACACACACACACACACACACACACACACACACACACACACAAACTGGCAAAGGTTTATAATATACAGTGTTATGCTTGAAAATCTTAGAATGTTTAATCACATGTTTATCACATAACAAGTAGCTCATTTAATCTATTACTATTATTGTTAGTATTAATATTGCTTTGTATTAGCAGAGAAAGAGAAATGAGTATTTCAAACATTTTTCATGAAAATTAGTGCCATCATTTTGAGGGCATTTTGTTATTAATCAAAATTTAGAATGTAGTGATCTCTACCTAGAAAAAAATTCTTTAAAAGAATTCCCCAAATGGTCAGCCGGGAAAACATACATAAAAGTAACATTCTACAGGCTAAGTAGGTTATATTTATATATTCAGGAATACATATATATACAGATATGTATTCATATGTTTAGGTAGCAACAGTTAAGGAAAACAGAGACCAAAGAGGGATATATGGGAGGAGAACTTGGGGGGCAAGAAAGTAAGGGTGAAAATTATGTAATTATATTATAAACTCCCAAAAACAAAGAAATAATTTTTTTTGTTTTTTTGAGGCAAGGTTTCTCTATATTGCTTTGAAGCCTGACCTGGAACTTGCTCTGTAAGCCAGGCTGGCCTCGAACTCACAGAGATTTGCCTGCCTCTGCCTCCCAAGTGCTGGGAATAAAGGTGTGTGCCACCACCGTAGCAGAAATAATTTTTAATAAACAAATAGATGCACAGATCTACTGACTTCAACAACATTTTAATAGCACAACCAAAAGTAAGCAAAAACTTAATTAATTGATAGATGAAATAAACCCATTTATTCTCTTCTACATACTTATGGTATTTTGGTGTCTTAATAGATATTTTATAACCTTAAATTACATATTTCATTAAAATGACTCAAATTTAGAGTTATTGTAAGACCATTCAAAATAGCTCAAAAAACTGGCACATAAAGGGAGGGTGACAGGGACATTGCTCATAGAATTACTTGTTTGCTATTATTCTGATTTTTCCAGAAACAATAAAATGAAAATAATTTTAATTGGAAGGGAGAAATCCATGATATTAGAGGAAACCTGAAATTTCTGAATTACTGAAAATATGCTAAGAATCTAGGAAGACTTTTAAGAAGCCTAGTACCTTCAGAGTGTCTACGGCTCCAGTCATGACTTCTGTGGCTAACTTCTAAAATTTCTCTCTTCTTACAATTACTGGTATTGAAGTGTCCAGCCATGCTTCTCTCAGTCCTTATAATTCAGTTTGCCCATTGAGCTAAGTCTAATAGACATGTTACCTAGTGCAATTGTGGCAACAAAGCAAAGCCTGTCAAGTACAGATGGATAACTGCCCTTGCTTTAACCCAGGTAGCTGTGCATGTGATTCAGCCTCATATTGAGAGCTTTTGGTGACTTAGCTCCTTTAGACACCATCTATAGTTATTGATTCATATTGATTTTGCTGACTACACAATACTGGAGCTGAGTTAGAGGAGTGTGGTAAGCTCCTTCACATCCCAGTGTGTCTTAAATACCATTATGGATTTTACTTTGTTCAAATCTTTTGCCATTTCCCCAAGTCTCAAGTAAAGATCATTGATAAATCATTCTGAATGACTCAGTATGTTGTGAGCCTCCTCCATAATACAGCATTAGTCTATCTGTATTTCTATTTCTACCCAGTTGCTTAGAATCACCAAGAGGTCTTCCAACATTTTCCAAGGTGTTCATAACCATTTCCCTGGGAAGAAGTAAGCATTAGACCCACAGGATTTCTTTTTTTAATGCAGTCTTGAACTCTTTATTAGCTGTTCTATTTCTTTCTCTAGCCCCATTTTCTCTTGATACATCCACAAAAAGACCATCTGTTCTTAGCATCATTTTATGTCTGCCCAACTCTCCCTGCGTTCTATCTTTCCTCAGTGCTTTATGTGATAACGATTTACTCTTGATTCATTGTACACTTGCTTTCACAACCTCCCACTCCCTCCACCACCAACCTGCCCTGGACTTTACTCAGCCAAAGATGGTTGTAGTATAGCTCTTAGCAGCACAGCTTCAGCAACACCTATGCTACTTTTGGGCTGAACACTGAAGAGTCATTTGTTCTGACATTCTGACCAACTATGAAACTCTGAATAAACTCCTGACTAGAAAAGAGAATTTTCCCTACCCAAGGTGAGGGCAGCACTAATCTGTGAGCATAAACATAAATGTTTAGAAGACTGTATAGCAACATGTCACTTAGCAAAAAAAAAAAAAAAAAAAACAAAAAACAAACAAACAAACAAAAAAAGGTGGTTCCTCTTTAGGGCCCATGGCTTCCTAAGCCATGAGCTTTTGACTAAATTTACAGTACCGGACATAAAACTCCTTCCAGGAGAGCAGGCCTCAAATCCAATCAATGTTAAAGCAGTTGGTTACCCCAGAACCTTTGTGCCACTATTGTACCAGTAAGCACATCTTGCCTGGAATGTTAATATTTTATGATTTAGGGTTGGCCATAGGGTACCATTAATGTCCTTTTTCTCCCAGTGACCTACATAACATATTCTAGCACTATGACAGCTAGTCAGCAGTGAAGACATTTTCATGTCAGTTCCGATTTGAATTCTCTATATCCTGCTACCAAAATGCATTGTATCTTCAGCAATAGAGTCTTACCAGATAGCTATTCTGTGAGCAACCAAGAGCAATGTCAAAAGCTTTGAATGCTCCCTGACCAAAAACTTGGTAAAGATGTAACCCACTCCTGCCACTGATATTTTCATTTAGTAACCCATCTCTTCTGGAGAGCCATTGTCCACTCATGCAAAGTATCTCTGTTCAGCTCTTGTTGTGTTTTTAATTATATATTTTAATTAGCTTGAAAAATAGTAGAGTTTCATATGGGTTTTTTATTACTTTATTATTTATTGGGGGGGTGTCCACAGCATGTGCGTTACTGTCAAGGATCACTTGTGGGAATCAATTCTTCCACCATGTGGGTTCTGGGGATCAAATTTGGGTCGTCAAGCTTGGCAGCAAGTACATTTACCCACTGAGCCATCTCACCAGCCTTGCATTATAAATCTTAATGAGATGTATTATATAAGCTATATTTATGTGCTTATTTATCTAAGGTTGCTCTATAAGTTTCACATTTCATGTGCTGTCCGATTTACTTAGGAGATTTAAAAAGAAAAAAGTTCTCAGGCTACGTAAAAGGGGGAGAACAAAACAAAACAAAAAATAATAATTTGATCCTGTGGGAGCACCATTCTATAAACTAACAGACAACAAACATAATAGAAACATGAATAAAAGTAAAAATTACTCCTAACTTTCACACTATCCTAGGAAATACTGTAGGTGGTGCTGACAAGGAAAAAATGTGTGTTCTGTGTTTGCCATTTGGCTGCTCATTTTACTGAACTCTGGCTTCCTCTTCTGACCTGAATAACAATGAGAGTATTAAATCCAATCTGCAGTTGCCTTTGCATAATTTGTGACTTCCGACATTTAGAGTATGATTCACTGTGTGACTAATCTTAAATTTTCTTCAAATTAACAGTGTTCATTTTACTTTCTCTAGTTTTGCTATAACATGCTAACTTCATAGCATGCTTTTAGAGGTATTAGTCTAACAATGGATTGACGGTTGATCTTTTAAAAATTCAGTATATTCATTCCATTCTTCATGTCTTCTTCTGGAAAATGAGATCTACATAATTTCTAATTAGTAGGTTTCATGACAATAAGAATAAGTTTGAGGGGCAAGGGAAAGGACTTAGTGGCTCAGAACACTTGCTGTTCTTGTAGAGAAGGCAGACTCAGGTCCCAGCATCCCCATGGTGTCTGACAACCATCTGATACTCCAGATCAATGGTCTCCTATCCTCTTCTGGATTTTGTGAGCAACAGTCACACATGTGGTACACAGACATGCATGCAGGCAAAGCAGTCATATGTGTAAAATAAAAGTAAGTTAATTAAAAAAAAACAGTTTAAGAGATAAATTTGGAGTCTAGAGAGATTGTGTGGTAGTTAGGAGCACATATTGCTTCACAGAGAACTAGGGATAGTCCCCAGCAGGAAAGGTGGTGGTTTACAACTGCCTATAAATCCAGCTCCTTGGTTTCCAGTTCTTGGGGCCCTCTGTGGGCATCTGCACTTGCATACGCATAACTACACACACATATACAATTAAAAGTTATGTTTAGAAGATATACTCAAAATTATAGAGAATTCCAGGCATGCTAATCAGTTGTGTTTGCTGTATATTGTGCGGCACTACCAGCTATTTACCTATTTCCAGTGTTTTGAGTATTTTAGAACATAAATAATGGAGTGTATACTTGGTAATATGCTACAATACAATAAAATCAAAAGAAAAATATAAACAAGGGTCATAAAATCAGTGTCTGTCTTAAGGGACTGTTGTCACAGTCTCTCAAAATGGCGAAGGACATGGCTTCCATGTACATGCAAATTTTTCAATTTGTTTTCTGATTTCAAATTAGGTATTTGTATACTAAAACTCCAACATCATGGAGATTTATAATTTGGAAAATAAAAGTCCCTGTCTCTAATATCACCTGGTTGTCTACCACCTACAGCTAATTAATGGTGATAACCTATGCAAATTTGCATATGCTTTCCTAGCCTACACTAACTGATGTATATGCTTTCTACAATAATGTTACATCGCACATTTGCAGATGGCTTCTACTCATTTAAAAAATGTCTTTGGTGTCTGCATCGACACATTTAGTACCTTCTCAAGAGCATAAACTCAAGGGTGCATTTGAGGCCCTGGGGCACCTCCTCACAGGATAGAGTCTAGGTCTGACTAGAAAAGCCCTATGGCTAATGCTTGAACTGTCAATCACTGATCCTTTCTCTCCAATCAAAGACCTAAGGAAGGACAGCAGAAGAATTACTCAGACAAGTCCTGTCAGTTTGTACAAAATGGTCCCACCATCACAAATGAAAAACTGAATGAAGACACCTTTATACGTCCATTATTCCCGAGAATAATAGAAATGTTTCAAATGCCACACCCTATACCCATGGAGCAGAACACAGCCTCCGAATGTGGAAGCCCAGTCATGCACAACCTACTTGAAGCAAGAAGGAAATTTGACTTGAGGGTATTGAAGACAAGTGAATACTAAAAAGACCAACTTTGTCTCTTTGCCTTTACTACCTCAAAATCCCTTTCCTACTACTTATAGATTTACTTCTGGATGATTAAGTCTTTTCTCTGCCTTTGTTAGCTATTTCGATTACAAAAGAGCTGACACTTTTAAGCAAGTGTCAGCTTAATGCCAAATGCCAATACGTCAAACATTCAGTATCCATTTCCATGCAAAGCCCATGGTGCATAACTGCATAACGTATTGCAACAGAGGTAGATTTGATTTGTGCTCCAAGCTTTCACTGAACTGACAGACCAGTTAAAAGAGCATATTCAGAGCACAGAGTATTCAGAATACTGGAGTTTGCTAAACAGTAAGCATTTTCAGATTCCACAACAGGAGAGAATAGTTGGCACAGGGAGGATGCTATCTTGTTTGGCAAAAACAGTAAGAAGCAAAGGCATTTCTTCTCCCATCAAGCCAGGAGCTAGAGGTTAGGGGTTGATTTGGGAGCTTTTGTTGAAGACTAGGGAATTAATGAAAATGGGGTTACTGTGAAAGAGAGCCTTATAATCCTGCAGCTCCCCAAGACACTGAACTCTCTGGATGCCATTGTCCAATTTGATGAAGGTTGTGAGATTCAAAATTGTACAGATAAAAGTGCAGAGTGGTCAAAGGACCAGAGTTAAAGTAACAAGTGGGTCATGTTCTGTTCCTCTTCACTCTGCCATCAGTAAGCTCCTCACTAAGTGCGGGTAGGTAAGGCTGTCAGCTCTGTTTACTTTTGCCTCAAACTAATGAGCATTAAATCTTCACACACACACAAATTCTTTGAAAAATAAAATGCATTAGTCACGTGACTTATGGCTGTCTCAACCTGTTTCTTTCAGATACCATTGTTCTTATCGCTTCAATAGCAGTTGTTTCTGCAAAAACTCAGGGTAATATTTTTGCCACATCAGCGCTCAGAAGTCTCCGGTTCCTGCAGATCCTGCGTATGGTGCGCATGGACAGGAGGGGAGGCACCTGGAAGTTGCTGGGCTCCGTGGTTTACGCTCACAGCAAGGTAAAAATGTGCTCTCTACACCTTATAGCAAAACTTTTGAAAACGTTCCATTGATTTCAATAATGGTTAATGGGCAGTGACCTCAGACTGCGGCTCAAGCTATTTGGGGCCCTGGTACATAATGAGTTACTTAAAAAGCCTTCATATACTTGCTAGAAGTAGGAAAATGATTGAATTGTTCATGGATTTTATTTCCTTTTATCAAAGATTCTTTTTACCTCTAAAATGTTGTTGTTGTTGTTTTCCTTTTATACCTAGGAATTAATCACAGCTTGGTACATAGGATTTCTGGTTCTTATTTTTTCATCTTTCCTTGTCTATCTGGTGGAAAAGGATGCCAACAAAGAGTTCTCTACATATGCAGATGCTCTCTGGTGGGGCACAGTAAGTAAAAATAATCTGTTTTTAATCTACTGTCTACTATGAAATGTTTCCTCTGCATATAACAAAATGGTTTTCAGTGAATGGTCTCAATGAAAATATTAACTTCTAAAAGTGATGTGTGTGGAACTGCATGGTATTTATGAGTGATCTGAGGGGTTTCTGTGCCTTTTGGGGGCAAAGAAAATTAAATTTACACATTATTTATCATTTACATTTTTGGGGTGCTCAGTTGTTTCCTAAGGGAAAAATGTATCATTTTTGAAAATAGGAAATGTTAACAGGATTGTTTGCTTTAACTTTGTAAACTTAAGTATACAATTGATAAATTTACCACTCCAGGGGTGGGGGGGGGAGGTTTTCTTGGTTGTCAAAAGAATGAATAGGAGAAGTGTGGTGGTACATGCCTATAATCTCAGTACTCTGGAGGCTGAGGCAGGAGTATCACAAGTTCGAGGCCAGTCTGGGATACATAGTATAAATATTTTTAACTTCTTTTTTTCTTTTTTTTTATCAGCAAGAAAATTTTTTATGTGTCAATCCCAGGTCCCTCTTCCTCCACTCCTCCCCTGCCCCCCCCCAACTAACGCCCTACCCATCCCATACCCTTTCTGCTCCCTAGGGAGGGTGAGGCCTTCCATAGGGGGTCGTCAAAGTCTGTTATATTCTTTGGGATAGGGCCTAGGCCAACCCCCTTGTGTCTAGGCTCAGGGAGTATCCCTCCTTTTGGGATGGACTCCCCAAGTCCATTCCTATGTTAGCATTAAGTACTGATCCACTACAAGAGGCCCCAGAGATTTCCAAGGTCTCCTCACTGACACCCACATTCAGGGGTCTGGACCCATTTGCTCATCAGTCCTCCTTCTTCACATCTGGATTTCAGTTCAGTTCAAGGTATAATTTAAAAAAAAAATGACAGAGATAAAAAAAATTGAGTAGCGGCTGATTCAAATTGAGAAGAATTAAATGCATCAATTGATCAGAAAGAAAAGACTAGTAAGAGCCTTCGGGAGCAAAGACCAAGGATACCTTATTATAAAATTCCCCATTCAAAAATCCCACTTTTCCTTTAGATTGTTACAAAGATTTTCCAAACCAGGAAGAGTAAAACTTACAACTGTCATAACAATAGAAAGCAAATGCATGCTGTCTATTATATTTAATTCATTATTTAAAATTTATCAATGAAGGAACCAGTAAAGTGTCACAGTCAGATAAAAGCACTGACCAGAAAATTGCTAAATGTTGGGATAGTGAAACTGAAGAACAAATGAAGGAAAATCTGGCTGCTTTCACAGTGTAGGAAACAGATCAGTGAACATCCACTAGACATAATTTACCTACATGTAGATAAGGCAAAGTTAGTTTGCATTGCTATGTGTTATCTACAAAATGCAGAGTTGAAAATGACTCAAAAAGTCAGACTACAGTCTCCAGTAGTCTGGAAAGGGTGTACTGTGGATAATGCATTTTTCCTTTCAGGTAAAAGTTTTCCCTTCATTGTAAAGAATTTATGAAACAGTCATTTGGAACTTACACCCTAATAAGAAGTTTACAGTGTACTGTAGTACTATATACAATATAAAAATTACATTTCTTTTCCTTTTATACCTTTATGAGATTCCAAAAGGGAGTTACATGGAAATATACAAAATTTATAATAGTGAGAAAATGTTTTATTTCATACATGAAATTATAATGTAATTACATTTCTCCCTTGCATTTTCTCACTCCAAACCCTCTCATATATCCCTCCCCACTCTCCTTTGAATCCATGGTTTCTTTTTTCACTAATTGTTATTGCATGTGTATATACATACATAGCCCAAATATTATCTGGTCAGTCCATATAACGTTACTTGTATGTTTGTTTTCAGTGTTGACTACTTGGTACTAGACAACCAATTGGTGTGCCTTTCCATGGGAAAAAAACACCTCTCCTACTGCCACCTTCCTCAGTTGCCTACAGTTCTTTGTGTAGGGTTGAGGCCCAGATGAGAAAAGTTCATGAAAGCCCTGCATGTATATTTATACATGAAGTTGCATGTGCTACAAGTTTCTTTTAGCTAAAAAGTTAAGAGTAGGATTCATTGTAGCTTTTTGTTGTTATTCTGTGCACCTTCTTCTGTATTTACCTCCCTGCCTCCTCCCTAAAAGTCCCTCCTTTTTCTTATTTTCTCTCTCAGATTACCCTCCTCCCATTTTCTTTTGTGTTTATGCCCCTCCTTGTTGCTAAAGGGCACTCTTTTCCCATTCGTGTAAAAATTTTCCACTCCTTTTACTCCACAAAGGAAAATTCACTTATAAATCACCCTTAATGATTCTTGAGTGCTAGCCAGATATTTGCTGAACTAAGAACATAACATCATCTTAAGCTGTGACTGAAGCACTGGTAGGTTTGTGTTTACTCTGTGGAGCACAGACTGAAGCTAGGATTAGCCACTGCTCATCCAAAGTTCATTCATGTAGCCTAGAACTCTTATCAGAGATAATGAAAATTTGTCAGGACTAAATTAAGCAGAACTTGATATATTTCTTGGTTATATAATAGTGATTATATAAAAATTAGAGATACATTCATCTAAATTTTAGGCTTTTAAAAATATTATCAGAGCTAGGCAATGGTAGCACATACCTTTAGCCCCAGTGCTCAGGAGGTAAAAGCAGGTGGATCTCTGTGAGTTCAAGGCCAGCCTGGTCTGCAGAATGATTTCCAGGACAGCCAAGGCTACACAGAGAAATCCTGTCTTGAAAACCAAACTAACAAATAATATTACCAGAATCCATGTCCCCAAGATTATGCTGTTGGTAACAGGGTAGTCTTTTATATTAATAGATTGGTTTCCAGAATTACCAGGTAAAAAGATGGGTTATACAGTAAGAGAAAAATCTTTGCTGAGTGCACATGAGACAGGAAATCAATATCTAAAATACATAAAGTATAAAAATTTTAACACCAAAATTCCATCCAGTCGATCAATGAGCTGATTAACTAGATAGACAGTAGTAATACAAAAGAAGTAATACAAATAGCCAATAGATACTTGAAAAAATATTAAAAACTTAACCATAGAGGAAATGTAAAACTGCTTTGGGATTTTCTCACCTCAGTCAGAATGGCTATTGTCAAGGAAGCAAATGACAGTAAGTGCTAGTGAAGATACGGGGAAGAGGAAGACAGATACACTGTTGGTTGGAATGTGTGCTAAATAGCCACTGTGGATAGCATTGTAGAATTTCTTCAGCAAACTAAAAGGAGGACTATATCACTACTGGACGCATATACATAGGCGGTATATATGTAAGGGAATCTAAGTCAACACACACCATGAAGACACACGCACAACCATGCTTATTGTTGCATTCTTTGTAGTCCCCAAGAAATAGAATCAGACTGGACATGCATGATTTCTCTAATATGGTGCGTCTAGATACAAATGAGCATGTGGTGAATGTACACATACACGAGCATCCTTAGCCTGATGAACTTAGATAGCGAGACATGGGTTTCTTTCTGCCACAAAAGAAAATGTAATTGTGACATCTGTAGCAAAGTGAACACAAATAGAGATCACCATAGCCAGTTATACAAGACAGGTGCAGAAAAACAAATAGTGTGTGCTTTCTCTAACATTGTAAGTCTAGGTGTGTGTGTGTGTGTGCGCTCGCGCACGCGCGCGCGTGCGCTTGTGTGAATGCATGCACATGCATGTGCTACCTTAACACCTGAACATAGACAGAGAATTGTGGGAGGAAAGAAAGAGACTGTATGCGAGAGGTAGGGAGAAAAGACAGTAATGGAACACTTGTGACATAAGACCAAAAAAAGAGAGGATCTTTGTGGGGAGGAAGATGACCAAAAACAGTAACAAACACAGCTGGGGTACCAGAGAAATTGGCAGGAGGAATAAAGAAGAACAAACAAAATGACATGTATGTATGAGAAGTGTTATATAATAAAAAAGAAAGTAAGAAAATACCATAATGAAACTCATCAGTTTGCATGCTAACTCACAATATTAATTTAACAAAGACAGCTTCATTTCCAACTCTTCCTCCTTACATACTAGAAACACTGGGCATTGTGCAATGAGAAGGATGGAAATCAGAAAGAGACCTGACATTCTGAGACTACCTCTAACGTGTAAAGAGTAAATGAAAACCTGTTACTCGTGGTGCAATAAAGTGTAAACTGAGAAAAATAGGTGGGTTTTCACATGAGTGAAGGAAGGCAATCTATAACCCAGCCTGTTTGCTGGATTCAGGTTTAGTGTTTGCTTCTCTTGGAAAATTCAAATATATTTCAATTAATTGGGATACTTAGGGGCACCTTTTTCCCTTTGAGATGCAGTTGTTGGTGAATTAAGCCTGGCAGCTTTTTATCTCTCTTTCCATTATTCTCCTTATTACCAATACAAATTGCTGTATTGTGTGTTAAACCGTGTGTGGGAAACTCTTAATATACTCTCGCTTAGTCACCAGCTAGCTTCTCTCCAGAGCAACGCACAAAGCAAGCTTTCAAAGGTCATATCTGTGATTTGCAGGGAGAAGCAGCATCTTTTCAATGATTTCCCCTTCAATAAAAACTGTTTTGACTGGTGTTTAACCTGTACTTTACAGGTTTCTGAATGGCCTAATTATGTTTCCATTTTTGTAAAAAAAAAAAATCTAGCCTTGATAATCAGAGTAAAAAATAAAAAAGATCTTCCAACATGCCAGGCTTCTAGGAATGAAAATAAGGGCTTGTGACTCTAAAGCAGTTTTGTTTATATTGGCTGACTCATTAATGGAGTTGTCTGACGCTTGAAAAAGCATGAAAAGTAAATAAGAGGTCTTATTATTTCTATTCATTATAAAACCAGCACATACTAGATCATAGTGTTAAATAAATTTAGATTATTGTATCAATCATTATATGTCACCAAAGAACTTTGTGGTAAGTGTGTTTAAATAATTTTTAATGGAAATTGTCCATGTTGCCTTAATGCCTCTGTAGCATATAGATTAAATGGGGAAATGAAACCACCCTAAACGTGAATGTTTCTTAGTCCTAGGCTTTATAAAAAGGAAAATTATCTTTAGTAAGAGTCCAAAGTATTAACATAAAATATCAAAATTCAATTTGGGTCCCATCTACAAGTAGAGTGCCCCAGTAAATTCCAAGTCTCAAAAATAAAGGTCCTTACTTTGAGATAGGGAGGGCTGTCCCCAGCATTGACTTTTAGGGGCACAATAGTGTGATCAGCAGTGGTCAATGCCAACAGACAGATAGATATAATCTCTGAGCACAATTCCATGCTAAGGAGCAAATGATGTGCCTGCCTCACTGTATGAAATAACAAATACATGGGATCAGGTGCCAATACCACAGCAAGTTCACAGACATGGATGGTAGCTGTTCAGAGTGTGGACATTGCTCTTAAGAATGCTAAATAGAAATGTCTGCCCAAATAGCGGCACAAATGAGAACTGTATTCTTCGTTGCAGACACACAGTGTAAGCACAGAGGGACCTTGGGAATTGGAGGTTGTGATGAAAAGGTTTCTAGGCTCCACAGTGGCAACTGAGGGGGTGATGCTGCAGGCAGAGGAGGAGCAATGCTGCAGGCAGTAAGGAAGGGTGAACAAACTAACTCAAACTGAGATGCCCCTTGCTCCTGGAATTTAGGTTCTTCTGAATGCTAACCAGAGCTCCATGTGATGATATTCTTTTTTATTCTTAGAACTATTTTCTTCTTTTTCAGTTGCCTCCAATGTATTCAGAAATAATTTAAGAATAGGATTTTCTGAAGATATTTTGTGTCATTATCTGCCCCCCTTCCTGTTATTTTTTCACCTTTGATTCACTTTAGATTTCTTCTGAAATAACTTCAGATCTAGCTTTCCTGAAGGTTTTTTTTTCTAATAATGACCTGTTCTTGAAGAGCACATTTTTATTTACTTCTTTCCTTATAATGAAGCTAGTGTTGTGTTTTTAATGTACAACAATGGATAAAAGGACTTACTATGTAGCTGCAGATAGAATGGCATCTAAATACAGATTCCATTTGAGACCATGTCCTTGAAGAGCTTACTTCAGACATACAGAAGAACTTGTATCATCTGAGTAAAGTCTCAGAATCCATGCCAATAGTCTTACAGACTTTCACAAAGTAAGTCACACAGACAGCTTCTATATGCAATCTATGTATGCTGTACTCAACGAGTCCCAAATCCCAAATCTTTGTGAAAGTAAGACACATGTGAAACGAACAAGGGTACCAATGTCCTTGATAATTCCAGTCAACCATCAGAGAATCAGCTCTCCTTATTCTAGATTCACCAGTAAAAGTGTTTTCTGCATCACTGTACAAAGTACCATTTCCTAAATTAGTACCAGTACATGGAGTTAAAGTAAATGATTGGTTTTTACTGTCAATGCACTACCTAAAGCTATCAAAGCTTTATTTAACCTAAGAGAATTAATGTAGCAGTTCCTAATGATGCGAGAGCATTCTCAGCAACCAGACACCCACACACCCCAGCCACTCACCCCAAACCCTGTTCTAAGCACCCCTGAGTCTCACACTCACCTCAACAGCATGTGTTTATTAAGCGCACTGTTCTGAAGACTCTTCGGGAAATTCTTCATTGAGAATCCTGATCTGTTAAGAATGTCATCCCATATGCGTGTCTGCACACTTGTTTTTTCTTTTGTTTTATTTTGTTTCATTTTTTGATGGTATTATTCTATAGGCATTTTGAATGTCTCCTGTTTTGGAAGGAGGAGAAATACTCTCAAGAGAAATGGGTTCTAGACCCAACACTGTGATTTACTGAGGCATCAGTATTTGTTTTATTTCAGGTGTATATAGATGGACATGTGTGCAGGTATGGGGACCCATGAGCATGTGGAAGCAAGAGGAGGGTACCAGGTGTCCTGCTCTACCACTCACCATTTTATGTCATTGACATAGGATCTCTCACTAAATCCAGTGCTAGGCTGGTGGTCAGGGAGCCACTGCAATCCCCCTGTCTCCAACTCCCACAGCAATGGGGATTCAGGTATATATGGGACACAGATTTTCACATGGGTCCTGGGGGTTTGAACTCAGGTCCACATGTCATGCTTGGGTAGCAGTCTCTCTTATCCCCTAAGCCATCTCTCTAGTCCATGGAGATTGCTGTTAAGCAATCATTTCCTATACATATAATAGAGATAGTCATATTAACAAAATACAAATTTGCTACACATGGAATGAGATTAGGACACGGAAAATATCAATCAATACTATTATTATTCATTTTACCTCAAACTTGAAAAAACATTATGAGTGATAATATTCCAAGGAATCTACCATAGAAGAATCCAAATTATATGACTCTAGTGGTAGCACAGGACACTCTGATATTTGAACCAGAGAAAACCTTTCTGAGTCAATAATTCAAGTCCCAAAGCTGACTATCAGATTCTAGAACCACACACCCTTTGAAATCAGGTGCTCATGGGAAAAGAGGAAAAACACGGGGGAAGACAGAAGGGGAGGAAACTAGAGGGAGAGTAAAGGATGATACTGCTGATACTGCCAAAGGACGTGTTCTTCTTCAAAGACCCCATTATGAAGAAATTATACCATGCTGCAAAATACCAAGAGTCTATTCTTAACTTGTTCACATGATTACATTAGCTAAAAACTAGTATTGATAGTTGTTTTCATAATCATGCCAAGGAATGTTCATTGATTTCTTCCAGGAAGGAAAAATTATATTTTATGATGGAATTAATCAACTTGAAAGAGAAACTCTCTAGCATAATCAGTGTTTAAATTGGACCATCGCATCTTCCATTCTTGTTTATGTTGTCATTACTATTGTTGTTTTCACTTCATTTTGTTTTGTTGCTTTTGTAATTGTTGCTTATTATACTGTTTGTGTGTGGTATGTGTCTGTGGATGCAAACCACATATGGAGTTGGTTCTCTCCATCTACCGCGTTGAGACTGGGTCTGTTTTGTTTCTGCCAAGAACTTCCAGGTGATTCTCCTGTCTCCACCTCCATCATTCTGTAGGGATTCTGGGATTACAGACATGGATCGATACATCTTCCTTTTAAATTTAGCATCTGTGGATCAGACAAGTCATCAGGTTTACACTGAAAGTGTTGTTACCCACTGAGCCATCTCACTAGTCTGTTGCTTGTCTGAGGCAGGTTCTTACTAGGTAGCCCAGGCTAGCCTAGAACTCATGATCTACCTACCTCAACCCTTTAAGTACTAGGATTATAGATGACTGATCAGAGGGCCAAACACTCACATCTCCCATGAGCATATTAACAGAGATCTATAACACATGAAACATATCCTTAAGGCCCATAGAACTCAGTTCTTGGCATTGTTTGAAGGCTTGTCAAGAGTCGGTGTTACCTCTCAGTGTTACTTCTCAGTGTTCTTGTATTTGAACTGCCATGGTGTGGTTAATTTCATTTTATTGGATAAGCTGATTGTCATAGTCTGTGATGAAACACCATGACCAAAGCAACTTAGGAAGCGAAGCGCTTATTTGGCTTATACTTCCACGTCATGTCACACATCATCTTCAAAAGAAGCAAGGTCAAGAACATAAACAGGGCAAAAACCTGGAAGCATGAGCTGATGCAGAGGCCATGCAGGAGTGCTATTCATTGGCTTGCTCAAACTGCTTTCTTATCCAACCCAGGACCACCAGCCCTGAGGTGCAACAGCCGACAATAGGCTGGACCCTCCCCAGCAATAGCTAATTAAGCAAATGCTCTATAGTTTTGCCTACAGCCCAATCTTGTAGCGGCATTTTCTCAAATGAGGCTCCCTCCTTTCTGATGACTCTAGTTTGAAACAATCAAGTTGATGCAAAACTAGCCAGCACACTGATAATACATGGTGCAGACAGATGGTTTATGAAAATGGGATAGAATGTTTTATACAAGCTTAAAACCAAATGTGAACACACAACTATGCTGAGGGGGGAAGCCTACATATCTAGGGACTCTATATTCAGATAAATCCATGAAACTTGACTTCATGCTACAAATAAGTAAATACATAAATACATAAATATAAACATAACTTGGTGGGGGATAAGTGATTTAAAGCACTTGTTCTTACAGAGAACATATGTTTAATTTTCAGCACCTGAGTAGTTACTCAAAACCTTCTGTAACTCCAGTTCCAGCAAATCTGATATCTTCTGGCCTCTGAGGACAGAAGGCACAGATATGGCATACATACATACATACATACATACATACATACATACATACATACATGCAAGCAAAATACTTACATACATAAAATAAAAAAAATCTTTTTTTAAAACCATAGCACCATAGCTTATAAAAACATCATGGGTAAGATTTATGCAAATAAAAATATGAACCAGAATATCCTAATTCTTCACAACGAATGTTAGGGAATGAATATACCTGTGTGTGTTTTCAGGAGCAACAAAATATTTGGTATAATATATAATATAATATATATATATATATATATATATATATATATATATAGTTTTGTGAAAATGTGCTGTAAACAAACTTTTAAATAGACAACTAGCTATCATAGAAGTTTTGATTACAGAGCCTTCTCTGGAGCTTAAGAGATAGCTTAGACACAGAGCATCCTCTTGTATGACAGAGGCCTTGGATTTGTTCCCCAGTTAGGAGAGAAAAGGAGGCTGCTCTGTATATTATCATGCAATGATATAGTATCAGAAAATGATCTCACCTATACAGAGTAACAGGACTCACTCAGAAGACTTTTCATTGATTATGATGCACTACACTTCAACTCATTCCTTTAAAATATGTTTGCTATGCAAAGCAAAACTCTAATACACTGTGATTCACTTTGAACATTGTATTAGAAAAGAGTGAAATTCTTTCTCTCTGGAATTATCCAAAATGCCTTAGTACATTAGCCAACCATTCTTTAGTTATCTGCATCATCCTGAACCCACCCAGTAATCCCCATCATCCCCACCCACCAAGTCTGTGTGCAACTATGAAGCATCCTCATGACTCACCCAGGATGAACAGAGGCATTGGATCTGATTCCAGCTCCATTACCACTGCTCTCAAGCCTTGCATCCTAGTGTATTATACTCATAAAGAGCTGACAGGGAATTACACAACTCAGGGCTGGGCAGGGTAGCTGCAAAAGAGGAACGATGTTATTAGTTTGAGATTGGAATCCTGTTCTAAAGAGACTGGCATTGAGAAGAGGTGCCTTATTTAAGATTGTTTCTGTGGTAGAAGCATTCCACTATTAGATTTAGTTTTTTTTCTAAAATCAATGCTTTTTAAGACTTCAAGCATCCCAAATCAGCATGTTAATTGTATGCTATAATTAATAGTCACCATCTGCCCTTATCACTGAGAGTTGTTGAGATAATCAGCATGATGGTGGTTGATATATGGAAAAGATACAATATGCAAAACAAGTCATCTTACATACCAAATCAGAACACTGCTGAGATCTTAGAGTTCTATGAAGTCTTTTCCAGACAGCAAATCAATTGCCCCATCACCTAATTCAACTCTGAAGTCCAATTGCAACTTCCTCACAGCCCCGAACAATCCTCTATACAGCCAGTCCAGGTTCTCCAAAACAAGCTGTTGCTCTAGGATTCCCCCTAAATGCTGTGAGAGCTTGTGTCTGTGGGGTTCTGCAGGGGCTTCCTTTTTCATGACTCTGAACCTACATAAAATGAATCATCACTGGGCCCAGCCAAAGTGTTTTATGG